>NC_024316.1:12822364-12845320 GCF_000523025.1 Cynoglossus semilaevis | reverse complement strand
ATACAGTGTTCCTCCAGGTAGAACATGCCCTAAGAAAGAGAAAATTAATTTTTAAATAATGTTTCTCCCTACTCTGATATATTTTATTATACTTTAGGAACATATTTAAAAGCTAATGAGCTAATTCTAAGCTGTTTGTAGTTGTCTCTAAGCTAATTGTGAATATCAATGGAATGTTTATACATAACAAAAAAATCCTAGTGATGCTCACCTTAGCGATCTGCACACACCAATTAAGCAGGCGCTGGGGGTCCAGGCGGTTCTTGTGGTGCTTGATGTGATCCAGTAGGGAGCCCTGTGTAATAAACTGAGTCACCAGCTGCAGACTGGTACCCGGACAGATGCCCAGCAGCCTCACAATGTACGGGTGGTCCAGGCTGCCCATGGACAACATATGCTACACAGAAAAAAAGAATGACAAGACAATATGAACTTCCTTTTACACAGTTGGATTTGATCTGATAACCTTCTTGCTAAGAGATGATCATGACAGTACAATGTGGCTCCCTGTGCGGACATAATGTGTCAAAGTCACTTCTCAGTGAAAAAGTTCACAGTATTTTTTTGCTCTTACATCTGTGATGAAAAGTATTTTTTTGCTCTTACATCTGTGATCTCAGTGAAGGTCTGTCGTCCTGAAGAGTCCTGGATGGTCTTAATGGACACAGGGATCTTCACTGTTTCTCCCTCTGGAGTCCAGAATCCCTGAAGAACATGAAATATACAACTGGAGTCACATTCTCACAAGTTCCTAATAGCCTCATAACAGATAAATATCTAAAACGATGAAAGAAAAATGTTCATCACTACCTTGTGAACTGTTCCAAAAACCCCTGAGCCCAATGCTTTTATTTTCTTCAGCTCTGAAGGTCTCAAAATGCGAGCATGAACCTTGGTGCCCTTTTCTCCAGGACCCAGCGGCTCAAAGCTCTGTCAGATCAGAAAGATTTCTTTTTTGTTTTTCCTCTTCTGAAGACTTAAGTCATGTGATGATGATGATCTCACCTCTCCACTCTCTAGGTATCTTCTCATGGCTCTCTTGCGACGGATGGCCAGGCCTCTGTGGTACAGCAGGCCCAGGAAAAACAACACCAGGCAGAAGATGAGGCCAGCAGGGACACCTAGAGCTATACCTGTGATCTGACCGCTGGAGGGAGGAGCCAAGAGAGAGAGCGTGAGGGGGAGTGGGGCTAAATTGTGGATATAAGAAATAATTTTAAATCTTTATAAACAATAATTTCAGCTGATAGTGAGAAATATATGGACTGCTTTGAGCTTCTGGAAAATTAATGTTGAAAAATCACTAACTTTTAGACTTGTTTATCATGTATGGAAACCTTTAGGCCTTTCTTTTTTTTTCTTTCAACATTTTTAACTATCTATTTTTTTTTTGCTTATTATTTATTTATACGATTTTTTTTTTTACTGCCGTAATTTTAGTTTTTAGCCTAAAGAAACTTTAGTTAAAATTTAGGTTACAGAAGTAATTTCTTTGTTTTTACCAGCAGGGAGCAGCACATACCTACTAACTGCCAGTCTGCCTGTCTGTAAACAGTCATTCAAGCCTGGCCCTGAACATCTGAAACAGATAAACAGTTCATTATGTCAGCAGTCACAGAGTCATTACTGTGGTACGTGGACAAAGGCTGAAAAAAGTAAACAGATATTTGTATTTTGTCCATTCTCACCCCTGAGTGCAGTTGTGATGACACGGTTCACAGTGCCCCTCCCTGTTGGGGTATTTGAAGATCAGCCCCTTGTGTCCATCATTGACTCCAGTGGGGCAGGAGGACATACAGTACGGACCATCTCGAAAGTTAGCACATTCCACACACTCATCTGCACCCTACCAAAATAACAGAGAGGGAGAAACTCTATACCAGACACTCTATTATTTAAATATGTGGCTCTGAAACACACACTGTTGGACAACAGGCTTCAGTCGTGTTGTATTTAAAGTTTGACTCCAGTAAGAAAAAATGATGATCATACACTCTGTTAATGATTATAATTTTCACTGTTATAGGCGTCCGTACACTGAAACCACATGTCAGGAATTCAAACATTTGGTGGAGGTTGAAGTTCTACTATCGAAAAGTTGCAACAGCTCTGACAATAATACCAAGGATTATTTAATCAAGAAAATATTAACAACACCAACAACATCCAATAAAAACATTATCAGTAAAGTTTGTGGCTAAAACCTTGACATTGCTAACATCAGTCAAAATACAAATAGACTTAAAATAGAAAACTAATTTCAGGCTGTGTTTCTGAAGTGCAAGTAGTTATAGTTTTAAAGCCACAAAAAGTGTCAAAATATAGCAAATGACGTTGACAATCACTCAGAAGTTTATACAATTTGGATAAACTGTCGCCATGTAAATAACAAAATACATTGAAGATTCCATGGAATTTAACAAAAAAGCTCTAACTTAGCAAACACTAATGGGAGTGGGAAAATGATTTACAATTTGCCCCAAAAATGTTGCCAAAAAGCTGAGGTAATGTAACAACCCAACACAACATATTGTTAGGCCACGTGTATCGTAGCATAAATAACAAAAAAACAAAACCCATAATTACCGGTCCAGTACAGCTGATTTTGCCATGCTGGGGTTTACATTCTGCATGACAGGCGACGCATTCACCAGTTTTGTCAAATTCTCTTGGCGTTCTAAAGAAATAATAATCAAAAACATACAGTCAGACAGGATGAAAATATGTAACATATGAGTTAAAGAAATATCCACTGATGTCTACAAACCCGGTGTTGAAATGACAGCTGCTCACACAGGTGTTGTCTCGGCTGTAGTTCCTACAGGAGAGGCACTGGTCGGGCCCTGCGCCCCAGCAGCCTGAGTCTGAACACAGTGGGTCACACACATGGCCCTCTGCAGCTGCACACAGCAAAGTAAGAACAAACATGTTCAAATATAGTCACAGTAATTCATGCCCCAATGTGTTATTAGATTGATTTTTTTTAATTATCTAATCAACCAAAACATTCATGACTCCCTGCAGTACCTCTGTGAAGCACCAGGGGCCACAGACTATAGAAAAATCTAGGCTAAAGTATAAAAAGTGACACAAACTTTAGGCTGAGGATCAGAACAAAAATGTCTTCCAAAGAGTTGACTCAATGGGATCAGATATACTTTACATCAGTGACTGTTTTTATTAAACATCTAATGAGTCAGAGTGGAGGCTCTGTAAAAGTTAGGGGCTGGATTTTAGCCATTGATGTTGGGGATGTGGTTTAGCCCAAGCTTATAATGTAAAAAATGTACAAAATACAATAAAATAATACAAATGAATATAATATAATAATGACATTGAAAACTCTCTCTTTCTATTTTTATCCAGATTCTTTTTTTAATTCACTAACAGCTCCTGCACAATTGAACTATTGTCACTTTTTCTGGGTAAAATGTGGCCGTAGAACGCTGCATGTTTAGAGTTAAGACAGAGTCATTTTTATCAATGTGAATGTGTGTAATTGAGCAAAAGGTTTGATTTCATGACTTTTGTGGGTTCACGGTTTGATCTTTTCAAAGTTTTCCAGAAGAAAACAAATTCAAGATTTCATTTGGAGAGTAGAGGAGATTTTTGTTTCAACCAGTCCCTGAGCTTGGCTCACCACAATCTGCCAGCGGCCTGTTGTTGTTAAGGTTGTTGACTTGAACTCTGCGGCCTCGGAACAGCTGTGTCCAGTTTACAGTGTGGTGGTAACAGAGGTTGGCGTTCTGACTGATGTACACACTGCCATCACTGATCTCCCGGAGGGAGCGCAGGCCCAGTGAGGTCAGAGTGGGGATATGCATCACCATCAGAGAAAATCGTCTGTGGTTTTAAGGATTGAGGACACAGACGACAACAGAGGAAAAAGACTGTTCAAGTTTGTCTGAGAGAATGTGTGGAACAAATGTCAAAATGATAATAAGTTAGTCTCTCTGTGCACTGGTGTTTGGATGGTGTGGGTTACACTGAAACACACATACAGTACTGTACACACACATTCATACTCTCTCACACACAGAAAAACATAAAAATCTCTCCTATGCATTTAGCTCGCACACACACGTATACAGTATATAAACAATCAAACAGGCACACACTCACACACAAATAACCTGCACTTAGCTCACACCTAAACACTAACACAAACTTAAATGTGGTTTACATGAAGAATATTATCCAATAATAACATTTATTTGTTTAATCTGGAATATGATTTCTTTCAGAATTTTTCTCCGCATCAGTTCCTCTCTGGCCTAATCCAGCTGCGTACACATCATTAATGAATTAGATTTAACATCACCAGCACTTACTTGTACAGTGACCTTCCTTGTATGATGGTGAGACTTGAAAAAACAGACAGATCATTCATTTCTTTCGGCCAGGATTGGATGTTTAAAATATCTATTAAAATGTAATGAAAAAAATGTAATTAAGACCTGGTAAAAGTTTGATTAAAAAAACTGCAGTTTGATTTATTTAGACATCGTGTTGTTGTTCTTTACAACACAAACCTGTAATTTCTCTGACTGTGCGAAACACTTCCAGCTTCTTGGCATCCAGAGGTGGGATATTTTTAAAACCATCTCTGAAAAAAAACCAACAAAAAAAAAACCCCAATATGATCCCACTGACTGACTGTCTTGACACAGGAACATTTGCTGAGATTGTTGAGACTGTGCAGATAATTACCCAAGAATCCCTGTGACCAGAAAATGCAGGCTGCCCTGGATCTTGGTGCAGTTGATGAAGCTGTCAATGTTGCTTGCGTCCACGGTCTGTCTGTTCTCAGCACCAGTTCCTTTACACACTACGTGGGGTGACAGGACACCATCATGACAACAGTTGATGACGGACAGATCATCTGCTCTGCAAAAAGTTTGTTTAGGATTTAATCAGTGTGAACCTTTTGGAAATCTGCATCATCTCCAGAAAAGTTTGTTTGAGGATTTAATCAGTGTGAACCTTTTGGACAGAGTCCGCTGCAGAGCTCACACTGACGCTGGCCTTCTCTCACCACCTCCGTCTTATCCTGGGGACAGGCGCTGACACAGGAGCTGCCGTCCACAACGAAATGAGCTGCAAGAAGCAAAAAAGGTGGAAGTCTGCACTTTGGAGAAGAGCAGTTCAAATACAAATACTCCAGGATCACTTGTATTGTGGGTAAGAAATATGTGACAGAAGAATAACAGCTAACATCAACAAACAACAACATGTCTTTAACAGAGTAGTGAGACCTGCTATGATGTTTGATTTGGCTCTGTTGAAAAGACACAAGACTAAGCTGGAGGTGGAGCTAGAGTTTGATTATTTTAATTAGTTTATTTTGAGTAAGCAGGGAAGACAGAATTAGATAAAGGGACAATCCAATGATGAAGAGTTTGGGAGGAACAAACATTGGTTACTTACTGGGACACTGAGAGACGCAGATGGATCCGTACTGATATTTTGCATTTGGATTCGTCTCCATTTGGAATGTTTGTTTGTTATAGATGAGATTCTGGGGGCACTGAGGCACACAGGCTCCAGAGTCGTTGAAATGACGGCAAGCCTGTGCAGACACACAAGCAGGCGATTGGAGTAAATGCGAGCAGTTACAGTAACTACAGCCTCTACTGGAGTCTGAGGAAATTTATACAAATAGCTGTTTTTCTTTAAATTAATTTCCCACTGTTAACCATGGGAATTTGTCATTGTTAAAATTTGTCATGAAAAAATAACTTTGCACTAACTACTCCAGCAATATGTATTAAGGCAATGAGACATACAGCATCAATTGGGAATATAAATAGGACACTAGGACCAGTTAGTTAATGTTGGACTCTAAATATTTTGGTGTTCAAATCCCTTTAGTTTGTCAGACTGCTTCTATAAATGATCCACAGCTAGCATGGCTACTTTTGGCCACAAAGGAGTAAGTATAAAATAACCTGTTAAGTGTTCAAGACGTATTCACATCCAGAAAAATGACCTCACATCTCATAGAGAATAACTCAGATTTGGGGAGTATCTGATTGAGCAGGAACCGAGTGATCATCTGCAAGGGGATTTCCAGATGACACTAATGCACAATATTATCCTAACCAATACAAACAGCAGCCTGAAAGTAGTAGAGTAAAAAAATAAAAGTCCAGCATGTGGTTTGTAATTGATAAAATATGGTCAAAATCCACCAGTTTAAAACATATTTTTTAAAACAGAGTCCAATGTGATTGGAAACAGAATTGGAGCTTCAATAATAAGCAGGCCTCAGAGCAGTTTGGAATGAAACTCCCATAAAACAACGGCGTGTCAGCAGAGACAATAAGGTGTCGACAGGGCACTCACAAAGCAGTCGACGTCCAGGGGCCCTTTACATCCCGCTGCACACTCTGTGTGGCAGCAGTCCCTGGGGCTGGTCCCAAAACAGCGACCGTTACACTGTGGAGCGCAGACTGTCTTAGTCACTGAAAGAGACAGGAGGGAACGGTTCAACAAAGGCCAGCAGTGTCTCTGCTTGTTTATGACAGAGAGAGAAGAGTAAAACACTGGATGAAATGAATGAATGAAAGGAAGAGAACAATTGGACACTCACGGATTTGACACTGGTCTTTATTCGGCCCCCAGCAGTAATCCCCACAGGATTTGTGGCAAGGGCCTTGAGAAAGAAAGAGAAGGGTCGTGATGATTAAAAAAAATACAAATACGAGACCTGATGATAAATTCTGACTTGTGTGAAGTGAGAATATTCAGATCAGGACCTCTTTCCCCATTGAAGCGGATGTCAATCGGAGCGCTGCTGTCCCTGATGATGTCTTGCCAGAAAACCCAGGGACCGTAACTTAGGTACTTGTTTTTGATAATTTGAACTCCTCCCTTCAGGATTTCTGTGGAGAAACAGACATTACAGAGAGCACGGACAACATAATGGTATTATCTATAGCTTTGAAAACAAAGTGTTTCCTACATTTTTTAATGATGTTAGTAGTTTATATATATATATATATATATTCATTTTTTAATGATGTTAGTAGTTTTTTATATATATATATTTAGGGAAAGTGCAAGGAAAGTTATTGTCTTTATCGTGCAAGAGTACGTTTAGAATACAATTTAGGCAAAGGCTAATTTTAAATCTACTAAAATATCTGTATCTGTAGGTAATTTGAAGAAAAAAAGGTCATTTTTGGCAAAATGTTAGCAACAATATAATATATATAAGTTAATAGACAGCAGAATACAAAAAATTGGTAATAGTTTACCAGACATGTAGCAAAAATAACTTAAAAGCACACGGGTACAGTATATTTTGAAAGTACTGCAAACATAGCTTAGTCCAAAAATTTGTTAGTAAATGAAATCAAGTGCACGCTTTTATAAAATCTACGGTTTAAAAATTCATACACCTGGTTGTACTTAGACGAAAAAAAGAGGTGCAGTGTATGATGTAAAGCTAATATTTTTAAAAACCACAACATTGCACAATTCCCTAGTAGCCGACCACATATTTAAGGTGTCTACATTATAGCCACAGTGGTTAACACCCTTTTTCTCTGACTTGACCCAATGTTTAGTCCCATAGCAACACCATTGTAACCCAAACCATAAATAACACATACTCCATATTTAACAACGTTTTAAAATGAAATTTTAAACTTTTTTTCCCAACATCTTTGCCCACAAAATGTTAAATAACGTATAATTATTAAAATAGCAGATTGGTTCTACTCTTTCTTGACCCCTCTACCAAACATTTTTAAACTCAAAAGAGAAGGGAAATAATTTGTTAATACTATCTGTGATATACCTTATAATTAAAACAATTCCCTGTTACATGGACTTCCTATTTTTCCCGTTTAGGCAAAAATTACTGCAAATTTCCAGATTCTCTTCTTCAACCCTCCTACCTGTCAGATTCCCGAGGCCCAGCTGCCTCAGGCCGTTGGATCCATCCTTGGGGTAGTTAAATATGACAGAGAGAGCAAAACTTTTTTCATAGAGACTGTTCCCCCTGATGATCCTCAGTTTTCCCAGAGGAATCTCTTGTAAGTGGTTCATGAAAATGAGGATGTAACCAGTCACCTCACGGATCGTCTGAAAGTAGGAACATAATACTGTGGTAAATGAAAACAAACAAACAAAGACCAAACTTTTCATCATTCATACAACCAGAGTAGAGGAGTGAGGTTGACTGGCACTCACCTTCAGGAAGGAAAAATCCCAGTTACTCTCAATGTGCGTGATCTCCAGGTTTCCCATGATGATCTCACAGCCTTCGTAGCGCTCTTTGATCATGTTGTACTGGTTCTCCTGTGAGCCTGTGGAGCTCAGTCTGTTTTGTGTACCAGGACACACCACTGTCACACGTACAGGAGACACAAGGGAGACAAACACCTGTTACTGTGAAAGCCTGGGGAAACACTGGATGTCTCCAGAACACAGCACAAAACATAAAAACAACAACTTTATTTCCTTGTTTTTCTTTCCTTTACGAAGTGATCTGAACATTCTTTGCATTACTGAAAATATTTAAAAAGAAACAGTATTGCAACTCACAATTGAAAATATTTACCAGTGTAAAAAGAAACAGTATTGCAACTCACAAGGTTTGGATTTACCTGTAAGGCCCAGTGGAGAAGCAAGACAGAGGAAGTTAGCAGAGTTAGCTCGATCTCAGTTCAGTGAAAACTGATTCTCAAAGAAATAGTTATTTATAAGTGTTGGGTAAACTGGTAGTTAACACACTTCAGAATAGCAAATCAATGGCTCTATGTCATTATGTGCTAGCTCACCACTCACTGGCCAATAAATGTCTAAAAGCTAAGTGCTCCCACTGCTACACTGCTAACATGCCTGGTGCTAGCAAGTGTCCACCAGTTACCACTCTGAATGTAGTCTATTTCTCTTGAAAACATGTTTTGACCATGTTTGCAGGAAAAAAAAATACATAAAATTATGCACCAGTTCTTGTTTTAAAAAACATACATACCATTATCACTGAAACTGTCAGCAGACTTCCCCTGCAGCAGCATTTAAATGTAAGCAGCTTTCAGCCAAATAGATGTAATGTGCTTTGTGCTAAATCTATGCTCTCTTTTTTGAATAACTTTTAGATATTTTGTTTCGTTCACTTACATTTTACAGGAAGTGGTTTTTCATCACCTTAGGCAATAAGATATTTTACTTTTTTTTTTACGTTTGACAAACATTTTGCCTCATGGACTAAACTGATAGCTACTGTGGTTTAGTCCATGTCCACTAGGGCTACTGCAGAAGTTAACTATTCCTTTAGCAGGAGCATTAAATGCTGTTTATGTCGATGTCAAGGACAATCACAGTACTTTAAAGGGTGTTTTTGCCCCTGAGCTGATACTATTTTTTGATATTGGTATGAGTCATTAAAATTAAATTGGTATGTTGTGTCCAAATAGTTATAAAATTTAACTCCTGACATTTGAATTTTGTGTTCACTTAGAACACTTTGTGCTTGAGTACAGCTCCAGGGAAAATTTAGTGAATGTTAGGGCAGCAATAAGACAGAGGGTTCTGTTCCACTTCACTAAAAGTTCAGATAATTGAAGAAAAGGATTTCTTTGTGGCTCTGTATGAAAAACTGCAGCAGGCAGCATGTCCTTTATGTCCAGGTCCGTATTGTTTTTGACAAAACTAAATATAAATTGAGTTTGTCTTTTAAAGCGTGTTTGGAAGACAGGAACGTGAAGGCAAAGACACTCTGTCCTCCGTGTCCATTATCAAAGAATATGTAGAGCATACTCCTCTGACTGTGCTGGTGATGTAATACTATAAAACCCTGGGGTCCATGTTGGCCAATAGACAGAACTTCATCACCTTACAGAGCAGACGTGGGCAAACGTTTTGACTCGCGGGCCACAACTGTCCTAAGATTAAACGGGAGGCCGGGTCAGGAGCAGATAGATTTGTGTGAACTAAGATAAATAATACGTATAGGTCATGCATAAAGGCTAAAATGCTAAAATGCTTATATCATTTTCTATGCTATCTATAGGGGAAATGTGGGTATTACAGGGAAAAGGCAGAAGTATAATGATAATGAAAATAAATGATATCATTTTGAAAAGTTTGGCGGGCTGTATTAAAAAGCTGAACGGGCGGCATCTGGCCCCCGGGTCTTAGTTTGCCCATGCCTGTTATAGAGTGACCCTGAGCCCCCCACCATTAATGGAGTAATTCAACTGAAATACCATAGATTCTAACCTGATTATTACTGTTAAATATTCTTTTGGGAAATATATGATTTTAAGGGAAGTATTTAGTTACACATACAGTTATGGCACATTTTTATTTTTAAATTTCAACACTTCTGGTTGGCTGAAATTGAAGGGCATATTTGGACCAAACTGCTATTGATTTCTGATGCTGTTTAAAATTAACTAATGTTAAGATTTGAAACAACTGTGAACAGGTGGGTGTGATGGTGCAGCCAGCATCATACTAATGTTTTCATATGTGTGATATAAAAGGCTTGTAGCTCTAGATAATGACATATCAAATTGAGTTAGTGCAAAAAGTGTTATTAAAAACACCTAATAATCAGTCAACATGTCTCTATAAGGGGTTAATACCTGCCAGTGTGTACAAACCTGATGTAGGTTTAAATGGGACAAGTTGCAAAAGGGCCACTCATTGTTACCAGTTGCCAGAAACGTATCACAAATCCAATAACAGCCTGATAGAGATGCAATGTAATGCATTATGTATTTTTTTAAGGATTGTTTCATATTAAACTACTGCTGGGCTGCTGAATGCTGGGCTTCTAGTCCATGATAATCCATTAAAGCTGAACCAATAAAGAATGTCAGTGAGATAGAGTTGCATTGTCTCTGCAGTATTTATGTCTTTGGTGAGTCGTCCTGATATGTGGTTTGATGTGAAGCAGAGTAAAAAACCTCACTGCACGCTGCAGCGCGGGGCCTGAGGCGGTGGAGAGCAGGCCAGGGGTCGAGGGAACAGGGCTTTTCCACAGACAAAGTGACTCATTGTGATTAAGTTATAAATGTGGTCAGTGTGTCACAGAGAGTGAAGAGCGACGCAGTGACAGACAGTGATTCTCTGAGTGTGTGTGTGTGTTTGAGGGAACGCACTGCTGAGATCATACCAGCGGACAATAGAACGTGTGTGTGTTGGACAGAGGGAAAGGGAAATGTAACAAACAAGGAGACTAACACACCAAGTTATAGGTCTGTCTGTGTCTGTGCAGCACACAGGCACCTGCAGCTGTGTTTATGATGCTCTACATTTGCGATATGCAACTGTATAAACCTATGCAGCCTGTGGATTAGTGGTTAAAGTACTGTATGGGGCATGTGATCAGAGGATTCAAATCCTGGCCTGGGGTTGAACTGAAGTGTGATGAGCAAGAACCAAAAACCTCCACCCTGTTAATGTATGGGTTGAATATGGGAATATAAATATACACACAATAACATTTAACCATCAGCCACTCCTGGGAGGCAGTGAGCCTCAGTCCTGCAGTGCATCTACACAGACCTGCTCCATGTCTCTGTACAGATGTTTATCATACAAAAAAACCAAAAAAACTACTGGTTTACAGGCATTGATGCAGCAATGGGCAAACGTAGTAACTGGCAGTTAAGTCTTCTGTTTGTACCATTTTTTGTATTGGTCGTTAGAGTGCAGTGTAAGTCATACATTGCTCTGGTAACATTTTGTTAAAATAGATTGAGGCTCATATTCACTGCCTTGTTTTAGGGCCTCAATCATGAAAGAGAAAGGAGGGGGGGGGGGTATTTGGGGTTTCCAAAAGATCAAAGAAGACCTGATGCAGGGGTTTCTATTCTATTGGATTGTATTCTATTCAATAATACACGTCGAAGTACAGCCATGACATTTTTTGCAACTGTGACATATTAGGGCAGATAAATACCAAGTATTTATGGGTAAGTAAATGTTACATAAGAACCCAAGTAATAGAAGTATAAATAGTAGATTAAAATCAGATTGTGTGTTTAAGTGAAATTGATCTCACCTTCATGGGTTTGTGTAAGTGCTGTTCGTAACCTCCATGAAAACATCACACACAGCAGAACAACTCTCCATGCGTCCATGTTGATTTACTCAGATTTTTTTCATATCACGGAAGTCTTTGAAGTCCTCTTCAAGTAAGTCAATTCAATCCAACACTTTGTAGAAAATCCTTAAAATAAAAAAAGGAAGAAAACATGTTAAAATAAAGAAATCAATGCGGCCGCTGTCTCTGTGCAACGACAGAGGGAATCAAACACATCCAGAGAGAAGGAGCAACCCTGGGAAGATTGGAAGATAAATCGCGCCAAGTGTAAATCAGTGAAGAGGGCAAACAAGTGGCAGTTTATTTTGATGCTGGGTTTCCCCTCCCAGAGAGGAGCGTGTGATTGGCCGGGAGCCCAAATTATGCTCCAATGAGAGTTTGGTCCGTTGTGTCTTCCAGAATCAGCAGCTGGATTTGGAGTAAAAATGCCTTTACACTAATATGACATGGATTTCTGTCAAAAAAAAATAGAATGCCTTTACATTAAATCCAGACACACAGAGATAAGTTTGACTTTAAAGTTGTAAAACGCAAAAGTAGGTTTATATAAGTGATATAAAGATAATATAATAATTACACAAACACATATACTTCAGATCCAAACCTATTGGTTGTCCAATCATATGAACAACATGGATCTTATATAAATCTTGTGTGTGAATCTTAAATCGTGTGTGTGTGTGTGTCTGTGTGTCTGTGTGTCTGTGTGTCTGTGTGTTTCTCACTGTCAGCTGCTGCAGCGCTGTGATGTGACTGGCTACACTGTTCTGGCTGTAAAGAGCAGTATTGTCTCCCCAGCACTGTCGACTGGTTAATCACTTCTTTGATGCGCATGCAGCAGCACTGTCACAATGGCCACATTGTCACATGGTCCAGTGACTTCTGAACCCAACACAAGAACACGCTTAATTTGAGAAAGTGGGCTCAGAGCAGTCAGGCTTCCCGAACACGGAGCTGTGAATAAAACACTGATGCAAGGATTTTTTTTTTTTGTAACTGCCTCTGACAGATGTGCTGCTAATCTGATTTTAAATGAGGGAGAAGGAGAGAGCGAGAGAGAGAGAGAAGACAGAGAGTAAGATGAACACTTGATGTTTGTCTTGACTTTCATCCACAAACAGTAAGGCCATTTTTAACACAGCACTTATATGTTTTCTAAGGATATTTCACAGTTTTCCCAGGGACTTCTCAGGAATGGCTTTCCAAGAACGTTTCCTTCATGAAATTCCATTGTTGTCCTTTAGATGTTGGTTTCTTCTCAATTTTGCTCTCTGTCCCAAAATGACCGAATAATAATTAAGTGCAGACTCATCAAAGTCACAAAAGATTATTGACCCAAACAAACCATTTACTTCAACATGTACAATTGATTATATAAAGCAGTTAAAAATAGGCATTGATGCTTAGAACACTGTATCCCAAATACTGAGTTGCGACCCTCAGATGGGTCGCAAGAGATTTTTGTTTTGGGTCGTCTCGCATCATGTTTCCCAGGAGTTTACGAATAATGTCTATTGACTTGGGTTGCGAAGGTTTGTGACTTAAAAAATATTGGTACCCAGAAATAAAGTTTGGGAAACACTGCTGCCTAGAACACCAAGACAGCCCAGGTCTAATTCTTAACTGCTCAGCTTAAAATGGCCTGAAGGACTGAATGACCTACAAAGATATTTAATTATACAACAATCTCAAAAGCTCACATCTCACATCAATGATCAATTTCAATTTTGTTTTCCATGACGTCCTCCCATTGGCCAAAGCCCACTGATGTTATAAACCCAAACTCTCTCATGCTCATGTTATCATGTTAGCAGACACTCATCTCTTTTCTCATTAGCTGCCGTGTGTGTGCGTCTGCTTTCTTCAGACTAGAATTACACAGAAATTCACTGTGGTGATACCAAGCATTTGTATTTTTCAAATAAGATTTGCTTTGGTTTTAAAGTATGGTTTAGTACACAAACCAAAACCAACTTAAAATTAAATTATTGAACCCTTTTCTTAAAGACATGGACTTTCTGACCGAGGTTAAAGCATCAGGCTTGTAACTTTGATCTGCTGGTTCAGGACTGTGGTGTGTCAGGCAGGCATTAAAATTCCAAAGTAGAATTGCAGCCCACTGCTCCTGTGTGTCCAGTGTTAATCATTGGGGTGATAAATGGTTGGGTTAAATTGAACTGTTTTGAATTAAACCCAACTGGAAACAGAAATGGAGAACAGGGTTTGTCCTGTAGTCCATACTCACTGAGACACATGTTCTCTTATCGGGTGGGCTCCCCTAAAAATCTATAAATATGGAAAATATATAAATATTTATTTCATCATTTAAGTAGTTTCTTAATGAAGTATGACCTTCTAATAAATAAATAAATAAACGTCTGTCTGTCTGATGTTTCTCATAACCCAAGGTTCATTAGCAGTCGTCTGTCCAGCAGGAGGAGACAGAGCCTCAGTATTTACTGACAAATGCTCCATGGACTTTCAGCCAATGTCTGCACCATCATATCCTGTTTAAAATGATTTTACATTATTATTTAAATTTAGTACTTAAAAAAGTTAAGTAAGCAATGTCTTGTTAGTCTGTAATATCTAATGAATAAAATCAAAGGAGCCTGATTTTTATTTTTAAATTTCGTAACAAAACTAATTCTAACCCATTTTTTTGGGTCAGTCAAGCAAGTAGTAGTAGTAGTAGTAGTAGCAAGTAGTAGTAGTAGTAAGATTAAAAAATTAGAAAGCAGAGACAGTCAAGCAAGTAGTAGTAGTAAGATTAAAAAATTAGTAAGTAAGACCAAAAATTAATAAAGTTATTTAATAATTATTAAAAAAAGTTTAGGAAAAGCATGTCAAATGAATGAATTTATTAAAAATAAATAAATAAAATAAATAAATAATAAAAAAAACTAACCAGAGGTTAAACTAAATAAATTCAACATTCAGTATTATAAACTGACTGCTGTAAATAAATAAAAAACTAACCAGTAGCCAAAAAGATCACTAGAATCTGACCCAGGAACAGCTAAAAGCATAGAGTGCACCTGTCATATGTTTTTTTTATCCTGATGGTTAACAATAAAATATTTTATAGGAATCAAAACGTTTTAATGAATATATTTTAATACCTCTGAGGTTTTCCTGGAGAGTTTGACCCTTTCATAATGCTACTATGCTGTCAGCCTGTGTCAGGCCTGGCCTGGTTCCACCACGGCGAGCCGTGGGGGTGACTGGTGACTGATGTGGCCTTTATCTGTTACCACTCCCTTCAGAGATTGATGAATTGATTGTGCGGCTGCTGCCAGTGTGTCTGTGCCCTGGGCGAAGGCGTCCCGGATACGGGTGGGAATCCCAGCTATGGCATCCGCCCTGGGGCTGCTATTGTAGCTGTCCTGCAGGGGGCCCTGGGGGCTGGTGGCCCGGGAGCAGCTCTGACCCACATACTGCTGTCACACCCCTGGAGACACAGCAGCACTTTCCCCTACCGGGACCTCTGATTGGCTCCGATAAAATGACCCTGGCTGAAGTGCAGCTATTCCACAGGGAAACTACCTGATTGAACCAAACCTCTCACGATGACAGCAGCTAAAGGCCAAAAGAGAAAGGTAACATTCATCCAGTGTTTCAACCTACTGTATTTGACTCCCCCCGACCCCCTCCTCTATCCCCAGCTATGGACTGTATGGATCAGGGTCAAAGATTAGCTGAGACTCAGGGCAAAATCCCCAACAAACTATGTCAATTAGCCCCTAAAAATCTCATAAAGTGGTCTTTTATTGCCCCAGTAGTTAGCCATTTACAGCCTGAGAGGAAAACGTCCTGCTATGCACTTGTACCACACACAATCCAAATGTGTATGACCTGTTTTTTACGAAAAATAAATAGCGAGCTAAGTAAGCCAAAAATGTGAGATTACAGATTATATCAACAACAACAATGTTTCCAATATAGCAATATTTAACTTTTTTAAGCAAAAAGGCTCAAAAGCCTAAAAAAAATATTATAATGAGAAATATATAGAATATAAATATTCTGTTAAACCAAATCCCCTATTACCAAAGTTAGTAAACATCTGCCATGAAACACTGCTCCACTGAAGCAGTAGAATTCTGGACATTTAATGACTAGCAGCTAACAGCTAATGCTATAGTCTGCCCAAAAATCATCATAAAAGATAATGATCAGGAGAAGGTTAAAAAAATATTTTGAACCATCAAACATTGCAGTGAAGCCAGGCACAAGATAGTTGTGAAGAAATGACACAGCAGTAACAGTACTGAGAACTGGACGTCCTTCCAAAACTGATGAAAAGACAAGTTGAATCCTGGTCAAAGATGCTGCAAAGAGAAGAGCTGCTCCAACAGCAGGAAGTTCATGAAGGTGCTGGTTGACAAGTGCAAGAAAGAAGTTGAACTTACTGAGAAAAAAAAACATTCAATATTTCCTGTGCCTCGTTCAACCTGGTTGCATTCACTCACAATCAAGGGAGAAGCAACAAGAAATAATAATGTTTTCATGACTGAAAAATTGGACATTTATGTTCTTGGTTTTCAAGGACACATGTGGACGCTGTATACTGTATCACACGTGATCCAACAGCACTTCCAGTTCTCTCCCCAATTAGCATGAAGTACATTATATACTAATGTGTGCCAGATATTAGATAGTAATAGTAATAAAACCCAGTCACTACCTCAGTCTGAGATAACAGGCTCTCACTCACTGTGTTAATCATTTTTTATTACAGATCTTTTACAGAATTAACATGCCTTATGATGCAGTAGTGTTTTTCATCCTCTCTCCGTTTACTTATATTTGTAACTGTGTGACTAACGGACACTCAAAAAGAGAACTGCCTGACTCTACAGTAGATAGCAAAAGAGGAAGGAAATGACTAAAGTCAACAGTTGTCCATTTTGATCCAAAATAAATAAATAATCCATTCATAAATACAGGAATAAATAAATAAATAATCAGACCTTACACTTTTGTACAGCAATAATGCATTTAGAGTTAATTTCTTTTTTTTTTGTGCAACGTGGTACACAGGTCAACACAAGAGAACACGTACGGTAAGTATAATGTCACTCCAATTAGGGATGAATCAACCAATAAGACAAGCGATACTTCATGACAGAAACAGTGCAGCTGCTCGCACAAAGTGACTTCAAAAAGAACACCACATTCAGAAACCCTGTCAGCTGTGGAATATTGCCGATCACATGCTCTGCTGCATCACTCTGCCAATCGCTCACAGGCCAATAGCAGCGTTGTGGTTTTTTTTTTTCCTTCAGCCACAGAGCGGGCACAGTGTGCATCCTGTCTCGTCAGCATCAGCCCAGCTCCACACCTCACTGATGACAGACGAGCCTTTTTTTTAAAACCCTCGCTGAGCCCCAACAAGTCGTCTAAGAACAAATCTTTATTTACAGCAGCGGCCTGTAAGCCCACGAGCCAGTACTGGAACATCTCCATGCAAATTGGGAAGCAGTTCTATACATTGATATGGAGGCTTTATTTTTCACCAGCTGCCATAGCAGTAACTGCAAATTTCAATAAAGGGAACTTCATTTTAAACTTATTATACAGGTCAATAAATAAAAGTTAAACGCTGTAAGAAAATAAATATAACTGATAACAAAGTAATATTTTTAAGACAATCGAATACATCCAATTCGGTGTTGGAAAAAAACAGGAAAAGATAACACAATGTTCTAATTAAAATCTAAAGTATATGAAAAGATAATGCACAATGTTCTAATTAAAATCTAAAGTAAGCTCTGAAGTGCATGATGCGGCAGGGAAGTGATGACTGTATATTTGTCGGAGCTTGTTGTATTTTCATTTAGTGTTCCGTGTTAATATTACTTCAGCCTACTCTATTGAGACGATCCTAACTTACATTAAGTATCTGAGGAATGATTGATCTACCGTTAAAAGTCAAGACTTTTCACATTTTCCTAACTTAAAAATAATGCATAAAAGAGTGAGTTTGAAGGCCTTAGACTGCAAAACAGTGGAAATACATAAGCCTTCACAGAAACATTTTACTAATACATCCCAACATTTATGTATTCAGCTTATATAATTTAAATCGTTTAGGTCAACGTCAACCACCATAAAACAATTAAAAACTCACTGCAGATCTAAACAAATTGAAATAATGAAAGTAAGGGGAAAAATGGGGATATCTGTGTGTGTGGGGGGAGGGGGGGGAGAAAGCCATTGAGAGTCACCCCCTGGGAGCTTTTCAGCACTGCCTCTCCATGTAAACACAATGGATCCTCTATGACCACTACCTGGAGTTGGCACCCAGGCTCTTCCCCACTCTGTTGACTTGACCCTTCACTTTTTGTTCTTCAGCTGATTGGCCAGCCAGTCCAGGCCCTCGTAGAGACCGTCCCCACTGGTGGCACAGGTGGCCTGGATGTACCAGTTACGGTGGCGCAGGGAATGCAGGCCTAGCTTGTCTGTGATTTCAGCTGCGTTCATGGCATTAGGGAGGTCCTGAAAAAAAAAAAAAAGTTCAGTGTGTATAAATCAATAAAAGAAAAGCAGATGGAAATATCACTCTTTAATAACAAATGTGACCTTTCCATACGTACAGTAAATAAAAATACAGAATGCAATATACTCTATATTTTTCTTCTTATGAAATAGCAACAGAAGAAAAACGATAAATAACATTTTTCACATACTTTTTTATATATATATATAAAAATATAAATATAAATATATATATATATAGCTTGCAAGGAACCTTTGAATCCATACCTGTTTGTTAGCAAAGACTAGAAGAACGGCATCTCGCAGCTCATCCTCAGCCAACATGCGCATCAGTTCTTCCCGGGCTTCGTTCACTCGCTCGCGGTCGTTGCTGTCCACCACAAAGATCAAGCCTGAGGCAAATGATCAAAGTATTTAAGGACTGCTTAAATGTCACTGCTATGCCAGACCTAATCACGTTTAACTTATTTTTTTAAAACAACAACTTGCAAACATCATTTAGTTAAAAAACAAAATAGATTAATCAAGTTCTTTTCATTGTTGATCTTTTCCACATGACTCAGATAATAATAATTTGAAAGAGCTGGAGACCTTCTGCCGATGACCTCATCTGAGGCAGATGTGCTCTCAGACGGAGGGGGAGATTATAGTTCAGGATCTGCAACAGGGCTGCAGATGCCTTATTACCATTTCTGACCACTGCATCATCTAAAGAGCTGCTGGTCTGGCTCACCCTGGGTGTTCTGAAAGTAGTGCCTCCACAGGGGACGGATTTTGTCCTGGCCACCCACATCCCATACAGTGAAGCTGATGTTCTTGTACTCCACTGTCTCTACGTTGAAACCTGCACAAAGACACGTAGTGAGGCGAACCATCGCAAAGACAGATATTTGATGCAAAGCTGTCAGCACTGAATTTGTTCTTCACACACCTATTGTGGGGATGGTGGTGACAATCTCTCCCAGCTTGAGCTTGTAGAGAATGGTGGTTTTACCAGCAGCGTCTAGCCCCACCATGAGGATTCGCATTTCTTTCTTGCCTATGAGGCTCTTCAGTATGTTCCCAAAGATGTTTCCCATGATGACAGGTGTTTCTAACTCCGACTGCAACAGAACAAAACCACAACAGGCTTAAAGTCAATTTCTCAAACATATGGTTTAGAAGGCTCAGAAAACCACCAACCACTTTTTTATGGCCTACAGCCACCTCAGAAGAACAGCTAGTTAAGGCTTGCTTCACACCTCAGCAAGCAGCTGATCTGAGTTACACAGGCTTTGACAGCTCACCACCATACTGGATCTCTGTGGTGTGGATCATCTTTCAAGTGGTGCAGAGTAACCACCTCGTGTGCTGTCTGCTGACATTTAAACAATCACTATAGTGTAACAATAATCTAGCTTTAATGGTATCAGGGAGGCTGCTGAAAATTCAAATGATTTTTCTCACAAAATCACCTGCTCACTTGGTCCAATAGAGGAAAAATAATAAAATGTTCCCTTATTAATAATATTACAATAATCAGTCTGAACAATCTGATTTTTACTTTTTAGAAATAAGTTTTCCACTATTATATTCCACTTTTATTTGCAAAATTTTATTTAGTCGTTTCCTCACAACCATTTTGCACCTTAACATTATATTATAAAAATAAACTGCATGTTTTTTTTAATGACTGAGAAGTCATGTTTAGTAAGAAGCCATAATACAAAGTTGAAAAAGATGTTGCAATGCACTTGATATAATATTTTGAGTGTTTTAAAAGGAACTATTCCACAGCTGAGCTGTGCCAAATGGCAGGGTCACTTGACAAGGCTTACAGTATTGTCATCAAATGAATTGAAGTCTCAGCTAGATTGTGTTGAGTCTTATATTAACCGAATTAGCCTGACTCTGCTCCAGAGAGGCTGCAATGTCACAGATAAGCTCCGTGTTCATTCATTTACATCAGCTGATGCTACAGCAGTTAGCATGTAGCCTGGTCCAGCTGCAGTGGCCGTGCAACCGTGTACATCATACTGTCAGAATGAGGACAAGAGCTGCTGCTAATGCTGCTGCCATTTTTACAGTCACACTACCTGCTAATGGCTAAGTGATAACACCACCAGAGCGTAGAAAAGGGCGCGTTCAAATCTGTTAACTGAACCTTTTGTTGTTGTTTTTTTCATCTCTAGGTCAATTTCTGTGCAGTAACCCTCGCTGTATAGTCACGACAAGCGGCCTAATGTCGAGTCACGGCCGTTCAAGTAAAACGACGATACGTACCGTTAAAAACGACAGCGGGCTCTACGATAACCACGGATTCTCTGTTATATTTGTCGTAATATCTGTTGTTATTTTGTATGTGACTCACACTTACCCTGTTAACGGCAAGTAGCGCTATCAGCTGGAGTCAGCGACAGCAGCAGCAGGAAGGACCGGATGGTAGTCTCGCGATGAATTGCTCATGTGCTGCTGTTTGGTGAGCTCTCGCGATACTTGTTTTGTCAAGCATCCCTCTCGCGTTTCTATGCGTTTCATGGATGACTTGACAGAACACTGGAGCTGCACTGCTGCTGCAGGGAAACCGTATTTACCTTTGCTGTTATTAAACGTGTTAAATAATAATATAAAATACACCATTTCAGTCACACGTGCAGCACGTGTTCAAACGTTAATTACCTGTTGTTCTACAGGCACATGCCAGGCAAATCTGGCTGAATAATTAAAACGGGAATCATCTTAATGAATAAGTGAGAGGCTTCTGCCTGTAATAGGATGCTGAGTGATACTTCCTGCATGGCAGCACACCTTCAGCGTGTCACAGTCAGGTGACACAATGTACTAAGCAAACAAAAGCTGATTTTATATTCTGGCACTGCATTTATAATAGGAAAATATTTTCCATGAAATATTATAAGTAAATGGATTCAAAATACCATATATATATATAATATATACATATTATACATATATATGCATACACCTATAGTTGTACATTAATACACCTTACTTGCATGTGTACTGCAGATATAAATCTTGAATAGGTAAATTCAGATTAGAGAGTTAAGTGTATTGTGTTTACTGCATTAGTAGATCCACTCCTGAGGGGTACACGTGCCCTCATGAAAAACAGTAAAATTATGTTCCAATTAAAAAAGTAATTTTTTTAAGGCCAACAAAGTACACGGGAAAGATGAGGTAAGTTTACTCCATACTCTTTTGCTTTGTTGAAGCATGTTTTAATCTCTCAGCATTCAGTCCCTTAGGGTAGGATTCTGTCAAGACTGTCATCTCAACGTGTAAAGTTGTGAAGACTCGTCCACATCAGTCAATTGGCAATGATATCTCCTGTGAAACCCTCATCTGTCAGCAGGTTATTTTGGTTCTGGACTTGGTTATGGCTTTCCGTTGTTGTCCTGCCGAAATGTGAAATTCCTTTTTCACCTTAAGCTTCATAGCAGGTTTCTAAATTGATAGTCAGAGATATGTACAGTTGCCATTTGGGGCTGGAACTCAGGAAAACAGTCTAAATCAGGGGTGTCAAACATACGGGCAAAATAAAATGACAAATACAATCTTAGAACTTAATTTGAAGTTAATCAGATCAACAATCAGATTGTTTGATTTATCTTAAGCACAGGTTTAAATGTCATTTGTCAGATTTAAATACACTCATGTCACAGATGAGGATGGTGTGTTTATAAGTAACTTTTCATTCTTTTAGTCTTTTGTTCAATGGGTAAATTTAAGTTCGATTTAAAAAAAGATATTTTGATGCAATAAAAAAAACATAATCTCAAGATAATTTAAGACTGATCATTTAGACAGTTAGAAATGTCACCCAACACATAAAACACTCTGAGTATATGAACCACGTGTGACCAGCGCCGTGCATAGGAAGCACAGGTGAATTCAATATTTGTCTGTTCCATTTCAGTCAGTGGTCTGGTAATAGATTTCTCTGGTGACGGCAGAGGGGCAAGGAGGGGAGCAGATGTTTGCAGCTGCAGACCAGATTACGGGGTGGAGTGGATGGTGGGGGAGCCTTCCGAGGTTGTGTGCACAGAGAGTTTTGAGAGGGTTACAGCGGGCTGGGGTGGTGGCGGTAGAGGTGGGGTGGAGAGTAATGACTTAAAGGAGCCTTTTCCTCTGAAGTGTGTGCCAACGTGCACCCCAGCAAACACAATCACAAGTCTGGTTGGTTCTGCTAGCTGAACTAATGAGGGCCTGCGCGTTGAGGGCAGGGGCTTTGATGTTCTGGGTAGCTGGCTCCTTGTGTTTTCTCTCCCGCTCTCCTTCTCTGCCTGTCCCACATCAAAAATGAAAGAGGAGTTGAGAAGCAGATGTTTTGAGGCATGTATTTATACAGAGTACACTTTATTCACCCCCCCTCCTCCCCGCCGCCCCCC
>NC_024316.1:12769707-12820373 GCF_000523025.1 Cynoglossus semilaevis | reverse complement strand
CCTAAGGTCCATAAGACAGTTGTCCTTTGCCTCTGCATCCCTGGTGTACAGGCAGGACCCATCTTTATATCCGACTAAACACACTAAATCGCCTTACTTTATACATATAATCATCCTGTCAATCACTGTGGGTGACTTTTATCTATCCCTACTTCCTCTCTCGGCCTCTCTCTCTTTAATTTCAACCCAATCTGGTTGCCATTCCTCGAGGGGCAGTGGATGTGCTGCTGTGTGTCTATGTCTGCAGCGACGAAGGGAGAGGAAAAAAATGGAAACGAGTGCAGAGGACTCTGCCCCAGACTGTCCACCAACCTCTGTCTCACACATGTCACAGAGTGACAGGAAATTCCCTTTTGCAAAAGCTCCGGGGGGAAATGATAAAGGGATAAAGAAATGCGAACCAGAAACCCAGTCCTTTATCATTCCCCACCCTTCACTGTCTCCCTTTTTTTATTCCCTCACTAAATACCAAACAGAGAGAGCAGTGGATTCCGCCACTGGCACTGTCATTCCACAGGAGTCAGGGGATATTTACCAAAGTCCGTACAAACAGACTTAATTGGTATTAAATCCTTTACGGCAGGAGAGGTTTTCCCAGTGGACCGTGCATGGAGACAGTTTGGATCATCTAACATATCTAGGAATGCAGTGATCGTAAATCCAGCCAGGTGCTGACAATAATGCTTTGCTAAATCTGCCAGTGTGATGAGAATAGGAGTGCACATCACCTGGGTCACCTGGAGTTCTGATGGTGAACACCAGCGTGCATGTTTCTGATTGGACGAGAGCGCCTGATTCGCCATTTCCTCATGTGTCTTTGTAGCTGAAGAACCGTGCGCATGTTTATGTTTGTGTCATCTCCCAAGTAACACAGACACAGCGTCCCAGCAACACATGGTCCAGCATGTCACTTCCTGGCTATGAACTCTAGACAGATGATTCACTCAGATGCTCCCACAGCATGGACTGGTATAATCTTTTCCTTACTCTCGGTTCTCCCGATGCTTCTCTCGAGTAATAAAAGTCATACTTTAAGGAAACAATATCCTGAGGCCATAAAAAGCCCTTCTCTCAGCATGGAGTGGCCATAAAAATGGCTCTCACCTCCCAAATCTGCAGTGCACGGAGCTCACCCCCCAGTTAAACAGCAACAGACACACACCGAATTGCACACACACCCTTCGGGGAGTCCATCTCTCAGTTTGACATGGACTACATGTGGGATGAATCTAAGGAGAGGACGGGCCGTAGGAATGGACCAAAGCAGGACCTCAGTGATGATAGCGCAGCGACACACTCATCACAGTTACACCGAGAGGAAGCATATTTCTGTCAAGAAGGGATTGCTGTAATTACAACGGTATAAATAGACTTTAATGATTAGTTATTCAGCATAAGAGGTTAGAAGACAGAATCTGTTTCCACAGCTGATGTGGTATCAAGGGTCTAATCTTGAAGTTTACAAGCTTTGATAAGGCTGTAAAATCATGCAAGTGGTTTCTGACGTGTCGATTCACTCTGAAATAAATCTGAATTTTTTTTAAAACAAAAAACCCAAATTGTATTCCGCCAAAAATATTTTTGAAACTGACTGAAAAAAAAAAAAAAAAAAAGGTCACAGGTGCAGCAAAAACTATGAAGAACCTGTTGTTAACAGTGCTGGTCCAAGACTCCTAAAACTATTAGACTGTGAAGACAGGTGCAAACACAATAATAATCTTAATAATATTACATTTACAAATATACACATTTGAATGCACAGCTATGGTACAACCAGATAAATTAGCCTGTAGAGGCAGAATACACACATGCTGTTTTGCTGTTGTTGGTCTTTGTTTTGTGGAGCACAGGCCTTCTCCATGGCTGAGGGGGCATCGTCTAAACACATCACAGCAAGACAAATGACATGAATCACCCCTTCAATCTCTGACTTGGCATTCTGAGAATAACAGTGGCTACAAAGAGAAAATACATCCCAGATGATGGACCAAAAAAAGGGAGTCGGGCGGGTGTGGGGTGAAACTCAGATTCTGTGGGAGAGTCACAAAAAGAGAAAAACAAACAGCAGGAGTGAGCCAAGGGACAGGCTCGCCATCTTGAGTCCTGGATGGGTTAAAGCAGCTGAGATCTGGACTCGCTGTTATTTGCACACATTGACCCACTCTGTGAGACGGCACTCGTCACACAGCACGTAGCAACACCAGTGAAACCTGCAGTTGCAGCGCTCGCTGCGCGTCTGTTTCAGGATGTTGTGTCCTCGGCCGCAGCACAGGGAGCCGCAGCTGTCTGTGCCGTGGCTGGTCTTGTTGCAGATGCGGCCCTGCGTACCTGGATGGTCCACGGCGGCATCACGCTCACAAAAATCTGGGGATTTCTCAAAGTACACAAGCTCTCTGGACATGCTGCGGCGGCGGCCCCCGATGAGTCCCCCCGTGCTCCTGGCACTGTTTCCTGTCCGAGAGTTGAAGACACCGTTGTTCTTGTTCTGTGAGTTGACAAAAATGGCCGACAGGAACTTTTCCTTCAGTATGGAACCCACGAAACGGAACTCGGGAGACACGTGCCAGCAGGTCTTAAACTGACAGCTTCCTGATGTGCCATGACATTTGCACTTCCTCTTCATGTTGTCAGTCACTGTCTGTGTGGAGAGAGATTGTTCGTGTTAATGGACAGTAAACGCAGCCACTGGAGTGGCGGGAAGAAAACAAAATGATCAAGTCATTCACCTGACGTCCCACACGGTTGTTGTGTATCCTCATACGAGCATGGATATCTCTGGGAGACCCGCTGGAGTCCAGCCAGTCCCTGGAGAACCGCTCCCCAAAGCGCACGTCGTGGCTGCAGCCCCCCCACTCCCAGGTCTCCTGCATGGAGCTGAGTTCATCTGGCAAAGGTTTGAGCAGGGCAGAAGGGTGGGTGGAGCGCAGGTTAGCGGGCATGTCGCCATGGCGGCCATTTAACTCCAAGGGTAATGACCGAGTCATGCTCATGCCAACCCCACCCTTCTGAAGGGTCTGCAGCTGCAGCTGCGTGAGCTTCAGTCGGATCTTGTCATCGTCCTGGCGACGCTTGGCCTCGCAGCCACAACCCCTCAGCTTGCCCATGCTGCAGGCCGTGGCCACAGAGTGAGCCACACCCGCTGCCAGCAGAGCCAGGGAGAAAGCGCTCTCTCTGTAACCTGGAAGCAGAAGATCAAAGAGTGGAAGATGAGCGGCTTGATGGGAAAAACATCCTGCATGTGTCTCTGTGCGTGACCTGCAGAGACCGTCTAGAGACTATCATCAGCTTGCCTCAGACTCTCACCCCTGTTGAGGATAGTGTTGTGGTGGGGCAGCTTGCCCAGGCCTTCCAGTGAGGAGCAGTTCCAGCGCTGGTCCCTCAGCTGGTGCTGGCACTCGTGGATGGCCACCTGGATGCCCTGCAGAGCTGAGGCCGTCACGTCAGGGCTCCGGACACACATCCGCATCTGACGCTTGGTGAGGCCGGCCAGCTTTAGGCACACAGAGTTAGGGGTTAGCACTGGATCTCCTGCCACCTTCAGGCTGAGAATGTCATTACACAGCACCCTGGAGGGAGATAGAGTCAGAGGGGGTGGGGGTGGGGGGGTAAGGGAGGAGGTGGTTGGAGGGGTCAGCAGAGGATGTCAGGACTTCATTAGTCAAACTCTAAATTAGTGTGTAATAATGGAGGTGTTTTGGAAATTTACGAAACTCCAAAGAAAACATCTAATCAGTCACGATTTAAGAAACCTCGTCTCGTCAATCTCACCTAGAAGGGGTTTTTCAGATTACACACACGGCAATAAGACGTGTTAATCAGTTGCACACGTATTTAGTTGTCTTGTGCTGATACTGCATAAAGCTGGGAAGAAAACATAATTCCAAACAGATCATGCATCTGAACAGTTCCCAAAGCACAGAGTAAACTGCCAAAAAGCAACTGCGGGACTCGCGCTGAGTCTGAACTCTGCATGGCACAGTGCTGACTTGTCCAAGGCTACACACTCAGTAAATGTTCATCCTGATGTTTTACTGTTGCACTAAATCAATCTGTGAAATCAGGGGCAGATGTTGGACTTAGCAGCTGAAAACGATTTTCTAAAAAAAAAAAGGAAAAGTTGTTTAAAACATACAATAAAAAAACAACGCCTTTGTAGCCAGACCACCGCGTGTACCATCAGCCCCTCAAGTGCACTTACGGTAGGGCAGGTGACATGAGTGCCGCTGCCAAAATCAGGAACTGGTCCCAACGGAGTTTGTTTGATAGCTCCATTTTGTTAAGCTTCTGTCCCGACGTGACATTAAAACCCGTTAATGAACTTCCTGCTCTGAATAAGAATAGGAATTTCGAAAAAAGAAAGGGAGACGAGTGGAGAAAAATCGATGCGCCGCCAAAGAGACCGAGGAGTGAAGACGGAGAGGAGAGAGGAGTTTGGGGGCGAGGGTAAACGGGAGGGGGAGAGGGAGAGACAGAGGGGAGGGGAGAGGATGGGATGCCTCTACAGGCGATTGTTTGAAAGAAATATTGGCCAATATAAAATTCAGATCAACAGTTGATGATTTTATTCAGTCTCAACGCCACGGATCCCTCAGGCGCAAAAGCCTCTCCAGACTTTTACGCACAGACGCTGTTACCCAAAGCTGCGCGAACAAAGTGGGGCAGGAGGTGGGGGGTGTCATGTTCTGGGATAAATCTACAAATACAACACTAAAATAATACTTAAATAAATAGACATTTAAATATGAATGCAGGATTATTTTCTACCATTTAAATGTGTTCAGCGCCACATACATCCAGACCGGATTGTTTTTAAAGACTGTGGTTTGAAATAATGCGTGGGTTTTTAATGATGAATAAAAACAAAGTCAATAAGAAGATTTTGTTCATAAAGGCACAAGTTAAATGATGGGTTTTTTAGGGGGAGGGTCAAGCTGAGGGTTCCACTGTACGACAGGGAGGCAGCAGCAGGCAAGCGGCTCCAAACAGACTCTGCAACAATACTGTTTTTAGGCATGTGGACCCCCCCCCCACCTCACCCCCCCCACTCCTACACCACCTCCACCAGAGCGGCTGTTCCTCATTGTTGTGTTTGAAACAACTTCACTCTGTCACGCCAAAGTCTTTATTTCAGAATATAAAATGATATGCACTCAGAGGTTGCCATTTTTAATGTCGTTATTTGTAATATTATGGAATTAAATATCCTGGGAAACAGTATAACTTCAAACGGATTTGCAAATTTAAATTTAACTTTGACAATGGTAGTATGTAAGGAAAAAAAAATTGGTTGTTTTTTTTTTGTTGTTGTTCCACAACGAAATTGTTTTAACAACAGATCCAGAAACTTTGCTGTAGCTAAAACACCTTTTTAATATTCAATTTCATTAATATAGAATACAATAATATTTTTAATTAATGCTTTAATAAACGTACATTCACCTGAAATTATTAAGTCACGTTTTCAATATTTCACAGTATCTTAAAGTGGACATTGATTTTTTTAAATAATAACTTAAGGCCTCCAGTTTTTTTCAGCAGTCAAATAGAACGTAAGGCAAATGGTTATTTTTAATGTAGGAATAATTAAAATAATTTCTGTATTTTATTTATCTGCAGAATAATGTCAGACCTGCTGATCAAACAGAGTCAAGCCTCGATCTTGATGTTACACAAACATAACAAAAGTTAGACTTCATATTTATACAGATGTTATTAAAATTCTAGTCTGTCTATCAGCTGACAGGACCTGACAGTTCAGACACGTCGGTAAAATTATCTGACGTTCGTTTCTTCCAGCTGAAAGGAGCAGGTGATATTGTCTCAACCAATCAGCTTAACGATCACAGTCAGAGCTTCAGAAATGAAAAGTGAGGGATTTTGATTCCTGACCGGATCTTACTTCTTTTTCTTTCTTTTTTAAAGAGAGAAACCACTGCAGGACCCCGTTAGAATGAACGTGGGTTAGTTTCATAAAATTAAGTTAAAACCCCCCTCGAACACGGTTCTTGGATAGTGACACCAATTCATCTAATCTCCTTCCATTCCCTAAGCTGCAGCAATGAAAAGTGCATTAGCATTCTGTCTTGGCGTGTATATCTAAGTGGCTTAAAAAGTGATTTGAAGTTGATTTGTATATAAAAGGCCCCTTTATCCGGATTGAGGCTCTAATCTGCTCGGTGTCGCATGACTGCTCCAGGAAACCCGTTTGAGCAGCTTCATATAAGGCCAGGAGTATAAACGTAGGATGGCTGTCATTAAAGCCCCTTCTCTTTTTTTCTTTCTTTTTATTTTTTAACAAAAGCCCACTTCCTTTTACTGTCATCTGAGGGGAGAAGGAGGGAGATTATTCCACAAACAGCCGCTGCAGTGACTGACTAATGTGGCACATGCAAATTAAGCGGAGATAAATGTCACATCATGAAACATTTCATCAGGGGAGAGAAACAACACGGAGGAGGTTTTGGGGACATTTACTGTACATTTGCTCCTAGTCAGGGGTTAGATGGCGATGCCGCAAAGTGGCTCAAGCTGTGATTACACTGAGCAACATGTGCGTCGAGGGAGGTCTGCAGGCCAGATGTTTGGACTGGCTTTTAGTCCTGTACTCGTCCCCCTCTTTTTTTCTTCTTCCTGGTTCATCATTCATCGAGGTTCAGATTGGAGACCGTGTTTAATTTCTTCTTGCGTTGTAAAGAAAAACAACAACACTGCCCTGCAGGCAGCGTGAGTTATAGTCGCTTATTTTAGCCTCTTTCTTCGTGCGTAAAAGTGGTTTTCATGCGTTTGCGCGCGCCGTGGGCTGGTAAAAAAGTGCTGGTTACACTACTGTGTATTTGGGCCTCACCCAGAGTTGTTAACAAACATGTCAAAAAGGCACATTTGAGTTCACGGCTGTCCGTTGCACAGATCTAATAGATTTGTTGACTGTAAAAGGAGAGGAAATGTACAGAAATGTCAGTGCACATTTTGGGAGCACGTCTTCAAAAAGGAGGAGGAGGAGATGCGGTTATAGGGAGTGGGCTATTTCAACCAGCGGGTAAAACTGGGCAGATTTAGATGGCTCATATTCCTCTGTAACTGTACTGCACCGTGACACGAGCTGCAGCAGCCGGGAGCAAAGAGCCACAGCATCTGTACCAAACCCAGCCGCACTGGTGCCTTACGCAGGACAGGACGTGGAGTCGGGCACAAGCAAAGGCCAAGTGAGGGGAAAAAAACTCTCAGCTGCACACATTTAACGTGGAAACGATTCTGTGACGACCGTGAGATTCCACATAATATGCGCAACACCGTGGATTGCCCTTTTTTTTATCCCCCTTTCTGCCCAGTTGTGTTTCCTTATTCATTGTGCGCCCTATGAAGAGCATTAACTATCCCTCCCTCCAATCCTATTGAAAGGGCTCCGAAAAAAACAGAGGGAGATGAGAGCAGCAAATCCCTTTTTTATTCCCCTCGTAGCGCTCAATAAGAGAAGAATGTGTTGCCTATCAGTCACCGAGGGGATCAAGTCTTCGGGACTGTCCCACGCGTTCAATGCGCCGCGCAGAGCATCACTGAGAGAGACAGAGTGAAGAAGACAGCAGCAGCAGCAGCAGCAGCAGCAGCAGCATCCAGTCTGGACATCATTTAACAACCTGTCTCCAATCAGGAGCCACTTCGGTCAATTACAGCTGCCTGCTTCTCTCACCTTCCAAGAACTGCCTGGATTGTGTCGCTTGGTGAGTATCGATCCACCTTAACTCTGATCATTTATTGATCATTTTACCTCATTTTAAAATTATTTTTACATTATACTGTACATGTTACTTTAAGAGTAAATGATGTCCCCTACTTGATAACTATGTATTTTTCGCTCATTTCAGTCTATATTTTTTGCACAATTTCGCTGATATTTAAGCATTTTGGGACAATATAGAAACATAATTTGGAGAAAATTAAACGACCTTCTCATCTCTTTCAGTCCGAAGGCACCATGAGGAGTCTGGCGCTGCTGTTAGGAGTGAAAGCCGCTTGTATCCTGCTTGTGTCGTCGCTCTCCGGCACAGGGGCCGTCAACAACAGCGGCCGTTGGTGGTGAGTTGACTGATCACTCTGTGGCGACGCGCTTCATTCATGTGTCGACTCCTTGCCTCGAAGACACTCTTATTAGAGGCAGCTTTTCAACTTTGGGAAGACCGTGAGCGGCGGTTCATTGCGCGCAGTTTCTAATATGTTAGTTTTGGCACCGTGCGTAGAGTCTGCACAGAAGGAAAAAGAGTCACCACATGATATTAAAGACGTGGGATTTCATTTCCACATTACTGACGAACTCAACTACCCTAATTATTAACGTGGTTTAATCCCCGATGTGAAATTCACACAGATTGAGCTTCTTTTTTTTCTTTTTTTTTTTTCCAGATTGAGCTTCTTCTTCTTTGTTTTTTTTCTTTTTTTTTTTTTGCTACCTTCAATTTGTGTACACATCCATTTACGCCCCCGCCTCCCTGTGTTTGCGAGTCATTTCGGTCTTTGTGGTTTTGAAAACAATTCAACATTTTCAGCCCAATCTGGAATACATTAAATATGGATTTATTTTATAGCATATATATATATATATATTCGTGCATGAGGAGAGCATATGTTTTAACCATGGCTCTGTCGATTAACATTCCTTTGTGTGAGTGACCTGAAACAGCACGTTGCATAATATTTTGTTTTGTACTGTCTCTGTGTCGTTTCGCTTCAGTTGAATTGTTGTCTTGCTTGTTTAAAAGTCCATAAACTGTGGGCTGGGTTTGTTGAGGAAATTATTTCAACAAAGTTTTTGTCGTTTTTGTGGTGACATCGGATGGACGGCGTCAGTGTGCTTTTAAATATTGAAAATGTCAGTTTAAATCCAAGAAAATACACAGGAAAAAAGGTTTTTGGAAAGGGGGAACACATTCAAAAATCGAGATCAACAATAATCTTCCAGAGGCTCACCATTCAGCTGCCTGCAGGATCAGACAGACCGAGACACAAACCCACCCAGATTTCTGGATAATAAACAAAAGACATCCATTAAAATGACCTCCAAGAAAAACCCCAGCACATCAAGTAAAAAAAAACTCCAAACAGCCTGTAATCTGAAACAACACACATGATTACTAAAAGCAGTTTATTTTATCCATCTTCAGTAATCCAAAATTGGAAGATTACAGGGATCACAGGTAGTTACTTTCTAACATAGAGTATTTTACTATTCAAACATGTAGAATATGAAGAATATGACCGTTATGACATGGACATATCATCACAATGATTCGTTACTAGCATTAAGCTAATTGTTTACTCTGAATTGAGCATATGTAAACGTGAGGGTGAATGGTATGTGGCCCGGAAATATGTCCAGGGTGTACACCACCCTGTCCAAATGACTGCTGCGATAGGCTCCAGTCAACTTTACCCCCTTAATTAAGCAGATTAGATCATCAATTATTAGACTATTTAAAATTAAATTAAATGTAAAATACAGGAAATGTACATTTTTGTGTAAAAGTTGATATTTGAAAGGAACAAAATAAGTAACGTCTCATGACTGTCTTTAGTTTAGTTTTTTTTATTGGTTAAACAAAATAAACACAAATATATAAATACATAGATGTTATACATATTATAAAGTATATTATGTATAAATAGTAGTATAATTCTAAAGTAGTGGTCAGATGTTGCTTCTGGTCAATTCTGTGTTGATCATAAGTTATAGTTTAGTAAATCACTAGTTGTTCATAACTTCCCAGTATGTAATCCGATTTCTGTCATTACTGCACTCTGAGGAGGGCAGTGCACAGGCTACAGCCCGGCTTGTGGAGTCTCACCTTCTAGCCCTGATGTTGGAACAGCTCGTGTCTCTGTTTGTTACTGTAGTTTACAATACAGGCCGTAATTTCAAAACAGGAGATGCCAAGACATTAGCTTGAGATAGAAGATCACACAAATAGCAATGCAATGCACGAACTGCCAGCCCCTACCAGTCTGAATTCCTTTGTCCTTGTGTGTTGTGCCAGGGGTATTGTCAATGTGGCCTCCTCATCCAACCTCCTGACCAATTCCAAAAACGTGCAGTTGGTCCTGGACCCCAGCCTGGCCCTGCTGAGTCGACGCCAGCGCCGGCTGATTCGCCAGAACCCTGGCATTTTGCATGCCATAGCTGCTGGGCTGCACACTGCCATAAAGGAGTGCAAGTGGCAGTTCCGCAACCGCCGCTGGAACTGCCCGACCACCCACAGTCCCGGAATATTTGGCAAAATTGTCAATCGTGGTGAGTCCCTTTCTCGTCGTTCGCACCAGACACTCGGAAATATATATTTCTTTTCAGATAATGCAATCTCACATGGACATTACAATGGAACTCTCCTATAATGTCTAATGAAATGGTCTGATGTTGTTTCTTCAGGTTGCCGAGAGACTGCTTTTGTATTTGCAATTACCAGTGCAGGGGTCACCCATGCTGTGGCACGTTCATGTTCAGAAGGGGCCATTGAGTCCTGCACTTGTGATTACCGCCGTCGGGGCCCTGGGGGGCCAGACTGGCACTGGGGGGGCTGCAGTGACAACGTGGACTTTGGTCGGATGTTTAGCCAGGAGTTTGTTGACTCCAGTGAGAGGGGCAGGGATCTGCGCTACCTCATTAACCTGCACAACAATGAAGCCGGCAGAATGGTAAGCTTCTGATAGTCACACCTCTCATTGTTGGTCCAAAATATATCCATACATCAGTATTGACGTGTTAATCTGAAATCCATGTCAACCCTGTATGCAGACTGTGTCTTCAGAGATGCGTCAGGAGTGTAAATGCCACGGCATGTCAGGATCCTGCACTGTTCGCACCTGTTGGATGCGACTGCCCAGCTTCCGCACAGTGGGAGATTTCCTTAAGGACCGCTTTGATGGAGCATCCAGAGTAGTGTATGCCAACAAAGGAAGCAACCGTGCGTCTCACAGAGCTGACCCGCGCCACCTGGAGCCAGAAAACCCGGCTCACAAGCCTCCGTCTGCCATGGACCTGGTCTATTATGAGAAATCACCAAACTTCTGCTCCTACAATGGCAAAACTGGCACTTTGGGAACCTCCGGGAGAACATGCAACAGCTCCTCTCCTGGCCTGGACGGATGTGAGCTGCTGTGCTGTGGACGTGGGTATAACACCCGGACAGAGACTGTGACTGAACGCTGCCACTGTACCTTCCACTGGTGCTGCCATGTCAGCTGCTTGAACTGCACCAGTACACGAACGTTGCACCAGTGTCTATGATCACAGCTGGGAAATATTAGTTGTACTTTTCTATATATTAAAATTTCAAAGATGGACATTTGGTAAAGATGTTAGGGAGAACCCCAAAATATTCCAGGTAAATAAACTTATACAGGGAAATTTAATACAGCCAATCAAACAAAAGGAAGCACAAGTGCATGACATGAGGTATAAAGGATATATTTGTTTGTTTTTGCCCTTATGAGAATAAATATAGTATTTTGTTTTTAACCTTTATGTAGATTCGAAATGGAAGGATTAAGACTGTGGATTGATATAAAAAAGGCAGGAAATTAAGTTCTAGTACATGTACTTTTTACCCAGTGATTATAAAAAAGAGAAATTAATTTTCTACTCTACTAGTTCATAGGACGGAATTTGAAGAAATTCCTACTATGTCCATTAAATATTTACATTCTCTGTTTTGGCGACGGCATGGTCCTGATGCGACATGATAGAGATCAGTGCAAGTACAATAGAAAATGACTGAACAAATATAAGTGACGCAAATTCATTTGAATGTATAATCAAAGCACTGAAAGACTAGATGCCATTTGCCAAATGAGATGAGAAAAAACATATGTTCAACATCAGGCTAGAGGCTGCAAAACGCAGCTTTGTTTCATAAAAAAAAAATAAAGTGAAGTAGCCTCTGCAGAAGAAATCATATTGTATACCAGCTAAGCGAACCAAAATACTGTAAATACTAAGATATATGATTATATTTATGATGATGTCTCTTGTACGTTTGCTGTATGATTAATGCACATGTCAGTGGCTGGAGAACATGGTATCATTAGGGTCAAGTCAGGAAGTATTTGATCTCATGTCTTTTTCTATTTTTGGTGTAACGTAGCGGACGCAAACCCCAATCCCACTAGAAACACTACACTTTGATTTCTCTGCTTGTTTTCTCTTATGAACAAAACTTGCGTTTGGTCATGCACTGAATATTTTACTTTTTTTAATTTTTATTTTGTACATATGAAATATTTATTTCTGGGAATTTTTTATACTGTCATAGAGAGATGTAAGTGAAGACAATTTTAGATTTTAATTAAAAAGATTTAGGTTCCACTTTTGTATTGTATGATAGGATAATAAAGTCTATATTTTCAATTAAGCTGCCCTTCTGAATGTGTCAAAAGATGCCATTATGTCTGGTGCAGTTTGTGTTTGAGATAGTTTTGACAACCAACAAAGTGAACATATAAGCCTATCCCTGGGTGTCCTCCGCCTAATCCTATTACCACCACCAAAGCAGCTTCTTTCCACAGCTCACAAAACATCCCTGTATCTGTGCTCCCAACCACAGGGACGGCCCCGGCTTATCCAGCCACATACCTTATGTTATACAGGATTTTACTGCATTGAATGCTTTGCTTCATTTGTATAATGTCAAAGAGAGAATTGAAAAAAAAAAAAATCATAATGCGAAAATGAATGCTCCCCAAACCCCTGGCAACCTGACTAACCACAGGAGTTTGGAGAGCGCTGCACTTTCTTTAGAGCCTACCACAGCACAGAAGCAGCCGGGTCATCCACACAGAACAAAGTGGAGACACTGTACGGCCACCAATACACAGACGCACACACACACACACACACATAAGGTCCTTATACCAGACCAACACAGCTGTCGGGTCACACAGGGTAAGACAAAATGGACCAAAGAGAGGGCTGAAAATGAACTGTTCAAATCTGTAACATCTGTGTTGTTCTAACAGAGCGAATACGTCGGATCGTGAGACACTTGGTGTAAAAGTAGTGAAAGAGGTAAAGGTCATTTAACCCTGAAAAGTGTTCAATACAATAAGATGTGGTTTAGAGAAGACTCTGATAACGTGAGGAAATGAAAGAAAATCACTGCCAATTATAATGAACAGAATACAGCAAGAAATTGTCATTAGGTCAAACAAACCATAAAATACCAACCGTCTCTACGAAGAGAAGAAATACCATGAAAAAAAAACATTATTTTTTAAAAAAATTACAAAGCTTTTTCTCTACATCTGTTCGTTTTGAGACAAAAATATTGGATGGAGTGAGCTTAAAAGATGTTGCCAAGCTTCAATAAAATTAAGAAATGTTTATTTAAGTTTGGTCCAAATTTTGATAATTGCTCAATTTTAAAATGGTTACGACAACAATTAATGATCAAATAAAAATATAACAGTGATCAAGGCTTGACAAAGGCATAAATGAAAGAAGTTGTCAAAGCTCTTGGAGTTGCCTGACAGAAAAATGGAACATGTTTTATTGTAAAATTGGTTAACTTTTGGAACGATTTGTTTAAGACCCATTAAACTTAGCCCATATATAAATTATATATATACATATACATATATTTATGTTCATCTGACAAAATTGCTTCCTTGTGCTGTGAGCTAAAGAAACATGTGCTAATGCTTTGGGGGAAATTTGAGAACAAATAGTATCAACAGTTGCCCATACATACAACTGTTAGTTGCCCATATGTGCAACTATAGTGTTAGCCTTTAGCCAACACTAAAAGCAGAAGGTAGTGTTCATATAACATTTAACACTAAAAAAAGTCTGTAGAAGTCATTATATATGTTGCTTATTACTAGCTGACTCATGCTAAAGCTAATGGCAAGCACATCGCTAGAACAAGCAGGTCGAAGAAGGCCACAAGGAGGGTTCCATTTATATAGGTCCAAAAGGAAGTTAAGCAATGGTTGCACACTTAGCTGACTGTAGTATAAGCAGAAGCCCCGTCGGGTGAGTTCCTGCCGCCTTAACTTGTTTATAGATTTACAATGTCATTACAATCAGCTGCAACCCAATGTTTTTATTTATGTTCAATTATCAAGTCATAGGAATGAAAGCTTTAAACTTTGTTTTAAAACGTAGACGTTTACAAAGCAGCAGGACTTTCATCCTACAAAGTACGATTATTATCACCTTTTATAATGGAGTCAGACAAACATCTGTTAACCAGTCATTTCCCCGCTAGTGCTTGAAAACGGAAAAACTGGCAGTATCCAAGTCAAACAGCCCAGCTGTGTTGTAAGTGTAGCCTGACTTCACCAACATACTGACGGTTGACAGCTAATTGCAGATGTGTGGAAAGTAACGTTGACGGAGAAAGTGAAGTCCAATTTAAAAAAAGAGGAGCCACGGGTTCAAAAACCCAAGTGTGAGAGTAAGGTGGGAGAGTTGGTATAGAGTGAGTGGAGGGGGTGCTGCCTGTGGGAGTGCTGAAGAGTCAGTGATAATTAGCTCAATTAGTGACAAAGGCAGTGTAATAAATACCGACTTAGTGTCTGGGTCCCTGCTGGCCTCTCTCTGCGCGGACTGCGATGTGGCCCTGGCCTGACGGACAATTCATTAAACTGACAAAATACCCCACCGTCCAGGCGTGACGCAGCGAGTTAGCCCCCTACAGGCCCTGCTCATTGTTCTAATTGTCTGGGCTGGAGTCACTTTGTGGCCGCCTCCTCCTTTACCCACCCCGCCATCACACTCTGCCTTCAGAAAGCCCATGGAGTTAATGCCCCTACCTTACTCTGTAAGTAGGTGATCGGCAGGTTGGAAAAAAAAGGCAGTAAGAGTTCCTTAGGGTGGGGCAGCTGGTGGGGGAGGCAGTGGGATTAGCGAAAGGAGGTTGCCTGGGAGTGCTGGGAGCAGCATTGATCGGAATGTAGGAGAGATGAGTCCAGAAGCTCGGATGCGGGACAAAGCGAGAGTTAATAAGGAAAGATTGAAGGGGCTGGCGACAATGGGCCGCCACCCGAGTCGAGATGAAATTGCTTCCGAGGATTATTGGGAGACGGTGTGAGCGTTGTAGGCTTTTTGTGTGAGTGTGTGTTTGGTTGGGCATTTGTGTGTTTGTGCTTCAGTGTGTGTGCAGGGCAGGGGGAGAGCTGGATTGATGGTTGCCCCTCTGGTTGGGGAGCAGGGGACCAGGGGAGGCTAACCGGCTGTTCCCACAGTCTGTTCTGCTGCAGCCACCTTTGACACACGGGGCTGCCAGGCGGTGAGCAGGCAGCCACGGTAAGAAGGGCACAAACAAAAACAACTGCTCCGCTACAACAAAAAGTCAGTGTCTTCGGAGAAGCCAGTGGACACGCACAGGCTGGAGGTGAGGGTGTCAGGAGGGGAGGGTCGGGGGGAGGGAGGGGGTGTAAGTGGAAGAATAAAAAATGTACAGAGATTGCAAAAACTTGTACAGTTGAGTCGCATTTTTGGTATGGATCCTGTCAGCCTCTTCATTGCCAATATCTCCACACAGTGACACAGTCTGACGACAAGCAGATGCTGCTTACTCATGATCAGAATGTCTGCTTCATCACATTGTTAGCGCAACTTTTTATGCAGCAGCTCTTGCTTTATGAGCTGAAATGTCAAAAACATTTATGTCCCGGGGCTCAGTAACTGTCATGTGGCCAACTTCCATCCATGTTCCCTTTTACCAGCAGAACAGATTCATTTGCTGTTTTCAGGACCTCTGACTTGAGGACCGACACAACAGCAGGAGAGTGTCAAAGTTAATAGAACCATTTTTCAAGGGTGTTCCTGATTTAGGCTTCTGCAGGAAAACAGTTTTTTACTGTCCCACATTGTTCCCCCAACAATAATGCAGCCATGTGGTCAATCACTGGAGAACATGCAGAGAAGATGATATGGCATAATGAAGGCACAGCAGCTTCACATTAAAATTCCTGCTAAATTGTGGAAAAAAATCTTTGCCCGTTGGGTGGAGTTGGCTTTAATTTGAAGGGCGTACGATAAAGAATTCAGAATTGGGTTTGGGTCACCGCACAGAATGATAGGCTGCTCAAAGTGGTTGTGATGGACAATGTAGCGTGGCTTGCATCTGGCACACAATGCTGATTTGACTTCTGCGCTGCCCCAACATTTCATTGTAATCCTAGCATTTGATAATGGTCCAAGTTCCAATTAATTAGGGCATTGTTATGACAGGAACACCCTAACACTGTTCACACAATAGGAAGCATTTGTTTCGGTGCCACTAAGTGACCACAGGACTATTATGTAATAGGATATGCATTTACGGCCTCATCACAGGCACACATTGCATAAATAATTACAATCAATCTAAACTCACCTAAAGTTACAAATAACAGCCATGTGGATTAGCGGTGGTCAGTCAGATGGGTCAGATTTACTCAACGCAGATTTATAGGAAACAATGAAAAGAGCATGAGTGTGTGTTTGTAAGTGCACACTCTCCAACTAGTGTGTGTGTGTGTGTGTGTGTGTGGGTGTGTGGATGGCAGCTGGGAAGCAGACACGGTCCAGGAGAATCATCCCCTAGCAACTGACCTTTTCAGCAGATGGCACCTCCAGAGTAACAGCCACCCAGCATCACAATGGCTGTGGCCTCCTAACATCTCCATCACTTCATCATCTACCGGCCTGACACAACCTGTCACACAGGAGCCAGGGAAGGTTGTATTCATCCCGGCACTTACTCACTCAAGTGCCCTCTGCGTTTTATCCTCTCGCTACGAGTCCGAAACATTCCTCACATGCCAGAAATAGACTGCAGTTGGCCGTTCCTGTCTTTCCAGGATATGAAGCAGTGCCGTCGAGGAGATGAGATGGATTTAGTAGAGACACGGTGGATACTCTCGGCCGTTTGCAAACCTCCAGACACTCTCTAACCACTATTTTCCGTTGTTGGGTTTTCTGCACATAGTGAGTCAGGGTGGGAATGTGGACAGACCACTTGACCACGGTGAGCAATCAGTATGATGTCTGTGGTCAGACTCGGTGCCCCTGTGGAGCGAGATGGAGAGCGAGCCCTGCAGTTATGATGGGAGGGATGTAACTCTGTAGAGTTTGTGCGTGCATGCGTGTTTGTTTGGGACATGACAGCACACTTCACATATGTATAAAGATATTTGTAGCTGGTATTCACTCACTCAGCCTGTCTCTCCTCTGCTCACACATGCCGTCTCATTGGTTCACTCTCAGAGTGATGTCTTTTTCCTGGTAGTGTCTCACTGGTTGTCTCAGAGTGATGTCTTTTTCCTGGTAGAACAGTTGGAAGCTCAGACTCAGTGAATGAATATTCATTTTTTTGCAAAAATAAATGGCAACAGGTTCACACGGTGGTAGAAGACATGTTTTCCGTGTCTGTGTGTGGTGGGACTCTTCAGTTTCCTCTCACATGGCCTCTATGTGTGGCCATGTGATGAGCAAGTGAACTGTCCAGTGTCTACCCACCCTCACCCAATGATTACTGAACTGTTTTTTTGTTTTTTTGGAAGTCAGAATTGACCTGAATGAAACATCACCCAAATTGAAGTTAAGGCGTTGGTAACAGGACTGTCTTGGTTTCGAGAAGACATTTCACCTCTCACCCAAGATGCTTCTTAAATTCAAACTGACTTCTGAACAATCCTGGTACCAGAACGTCTTCTATAAAGACAATCCAGTTGCTTATGTTCTAAATGCATCAGGTAAAATGGAAACGCCAACAGAGGTGAAACCAACAGTCTGAAACAACACCCCAACATTTACACAACGGGACAAGTTTCAACACTAATCCAAGATCTTTGTCTGGATAAGAACCACTGATTGGTTGAAGCAACATCATATCAGCATTCTTCTTTTGTCACCAAAATTCAATTTTTTCAACTCTCTCTTTGACTTTCCAATGGGATTCGACACAGTCACACATCGCACGTCTGCGAACAACTGAAAAAAAAAACCCTTCAGATACCTCTGGGTAAGAACAATTCCCCTACACGGAGATAAAACTCTCTTATCCCTTATCATCTGGAAGACAAGACAAGAAACAAGTGACACATCGGAATCGATCCGATTGGTTAGCGAAGTGCGTTCGCTGGAAAATGGTGCGTCAGAGTGTGATTTTCAGCCACAGTATATTCTTTTGCTAGCAAACATGGTAAATGGTCCTGTAAACAGAGCTGTAATGACAGGGACAGAGTTTGGGAAAAGGACAACCAACAGTAGAGTATGTTTACAGTCCTCTGACAGCGCCTGGGTGCAGCACAGCATATGAAATATGGGCGCAAACTGATGGAATCCGTGTGACACAAGGTTTGCCTGTGCATAATTTCACCTGTCAGCAGGGATGAAGCCTGAAATTAATTCCAATCAAGCGGCCCAGTCAGTGATGAACTGCAGCAGTTTGTGTCTGGCTCCATGGAATGTTAACACATTCTCCTCATCTGAATGGATCTGTGTGAAACTGTGGAGAATTGGATCAGAATATGTGACATTTTTGAACACTGCTATTGTTTCCTTTGCCGAGATGTGAGGTCATTTTTACAACTCGGCGAAATATGATTGAATTTCTGCGAGTCAAAATGACAACAGTCTGTATTGTCAGCCATCAATAAAATATGATTCAGATCATTTTCTTAGCAGTTGGACCATCTTGACATGATCTGGACCACAGTGCTGAGAAATGTCTGGAGGCTCACAGCCATTATCTTCTCATCATTTACTGATACTGCTGGAAACAAAAGCAGTAAAGCTCAGTTTTTGGTTTTAATTACATCTTGTGTTTTACAGCGACAGTGGGCAAAGGCTCAGCAGTGACACAGCAGTACAGGAATGTTTATTTGCTGCAGTTTGGGAGCCGAGTGGCTATGACACATTCCTGTGTCACCGACTGTCCCGCTCAAAGACACTCATTCACACGCTGGCGCCTCCATGGACGCTTCACAACGACCGTACAGACGTACGCAACTCTACGGTGTCCTTCACATGTCCAAATCATTTTGCACCTAGTATCTTGCACTGAATCAGTAGACATTCCCATAGTGCATGTTCACACGTAACACGTCAGTGCGACATGTCGTAACTGGTAAAATACTTCCTGTGTGTCACTGGGTATGAGTTTCGTACAGTTATTCACACACCAGTCCAGATCCAGTGGAATCTCTGTGCACATGTATGGGCAAGAATCTGCCGATACAACGCGTATCACAATACAGGGGCAACGATATTGTGATACACTGCGATACTTTAGGCGTGACGATATATTGAGGTTTTTGGGGTTTTTCATGAATTGTAGGAGAACTGTCAGCAAAGTAAACACCCAAGAAACCCCACCAAGAAATCAACGCAAAATAAAATACCATGAATATTTGAATTGTTAATAATAGTAATAAAAAATCAAAACAGCACTGTGGAATATAGATACAATATCTTGAAATGAAATATCGCGATATATCGGTGTATCGATATTTTTCTACACCCCTAGTATGTATTAGCATGTATTAGCAACTGCTCCCACCTCTCCATCTTCCCATCCTGCATTGCTATCCATCATCCCCAGCATCTGGCAGCCAAAGCCTGTAAAGAAGACATTTCTCTTGGCAAGTGCTTTTACAGGCAGTGACAGAGGGGACAGCCAACCACTAGAGCCACACACTTCCAATCTACATGCATACTGAGAACCGCTTGCATAACAGAACCACCCCAGTCGCCCTCTCTCGTGCTCCATCAAAACACACATTTCTGTCTCTGTGTCCCACTCATTCTCGTAAGAACACACACTCGTGCAACACTGCGGCCACCCGCCCTTGTCTCTCTCGCTGTTAGCAATATACTCACCCAGACTTTGAGGGCTAATCACTTCCAGAGCCAGAATTATTTGAACAACAACAATGCCAGCAGCTTTTTAATACTCTGACTTCACTTAATGTTCTGTCTAGTAGCGCAGCAGTGGTTAAGCTGAGGACACACAGCAAGATGAGTTCCCAGATTCTGCCCATGATTTTCACTTGGGCAAAGTTTGCAACAGTCTGCAGTGGGTGACATTCAGCATGGCTGGCTAGCACAAAAGGTGTATGAGGGGACCCAGCTACAGTTTGAATATGGAGGAAGTCAGACAGTGTGAACTCATCACTGAACCAAATGTAAACACGTGTTGCCAACATTCAATAAAAAAGAGGGGAAGATACAGGAAATATCATCAGACAATGACAGGAAGTAGCGAGATATTTACTGTGTATATAAAAAAGAGTGAGAACAGTGAGGGAGGAAGAGTGCAAACAAAGTCAGTCTTGACCACAGAAATGGAGAAGAAATTAATGGAGCTACGTCAGTGATACAACGGCCTATACAACGATGGTCGCACTGAAGACCTCAAGAGAATTTTTACGACACATTAAGACAAATCATAAAGTCTATGGTCACTCATCAAGGTCAGTTGTGCAGTGTGTGACCTCTAGTCTGTAAGTTGTCATAAAACCTAGTGTTTACAAAAGCGTTAAAAACTTAAATCAGCTTCAGGTGACTTTTCTGTGACATTAGACAGGAAAGTCAAATACTGTACATCTATTAAAAAACAACTCACCTAACCACTGTTATAAATGTGAGGCTGAATGGATGATGTCCACTGGTGGTCCAGGGTGGGCTTGTGATTTGTGTCCAGAACCTGAGGCCCCTAAGAGGATGAAGAGATGATTCTTTTTAAGATGTCACAGCCAAAGTCAAAAGTGCAATGTTAAATTACATACAAAATCCTTTGGCAATGTCAGTATTTAGGAGTAATATATAACATGCAAAGAGGACACTGAACCATCAACCCTGTCATGAAAATACTGAAAGATTAACAGCCTTCATTGGGTGCACCTGCATTTATGTCCTCGATTAACACTCGGCTGCCAAACAATAAACACATTCTTTATATATTAGACCTGACACAATAAGTGCATTAACTAATATCACATGCATATTGTATGAACAATTCGAGGAACAGCTGCTGTGGCTGCTTCTCTGAACTGAGGGCGTGTGAGAACAGATTGTTTGTCTTGGCTGGTGCTTGCAAACTTTTCTGGCACCTGGATCATCCGTTAGCTGATAGACTAATTGATCTGATTTTGATAGGCTACCAACTTCACATCTGTATAAATGCCAGGGTTTTTCCATCATAAATTATTCGGGATATAAACATACTTGTTTCATTACGGCTTGATTTGTTTTAATATGACACATTAATAGTTGGCTTATGGAAAATTGAGGTTAGAGGGGAGAAAAAGGTTTACTTCGACTTGTGTTGACACATTTTTTTCAAGGTAGATAATCTTAATTTTGAGAATGTTGTGTTAAATCCTTGTGAAGTACATTTGAATAGCATTTTAAATTATTTGTAATGTTGTTTATGCAAACACTTACTGTTTAGCTATACTTTTGGAATAGAACTTTGCTGCTTATGCTTTTTCTGACACCAAATAGTTGCATTTTCAGCATTTGAGCTCACCTTAACAATTCATTTTAAAGCTTAGTGTATAGTACCACTTGTTAGGCCTGTGCCAAGACTTGTCAGTTTAAACAATTAAACTATTAGACAGAGCAACTGTGCTACAACAGCAATTTTTTAAAAAAAAAACAACTTTTCACTACGTGATTACATGAGTTCTGAGAAACACATTGATCAAAAATTGACGTAATTAATTTGTTTCTGTTTACTGTAATTTGTATGGAGTTAATTATTGTACAAATGCTGCCAATGACACCGGTAAAAAGCTGGTTTGTTTTCAGCGTTTATTACGCCCTCTGGTGATTGGTTGTTATACTGGCTCCATGGAGTCATAAGTAACTCGTCATCATGCTGTGTTATAAAAGGCTGACATCTAACGGTGTTGGTGTGACAATACACACACTTCCTTCTGACAAAATTGCCGTAAACAGGTGCATTCCATTTGCACCTATCGTTAATCATCCTGACCTGAGTTGAGTTCAGGATGATTAAACTCGGACGTTAAAATATTACAGAGGAAATGCTTAAAACATAGGAAGGTGTTTATTATTATTATTATTGAATAACTCAACTAACAAATGACAAACTCGGTTCCAACTTTCCAACTTCGTTGGTTTGACTAAAATAGCATCACTGTAGACGTAAACATCTGTTACGTAATAAAATAGCTAAAAGGAAAGCTAAGAGGAAAATAAGAAAGCAGGGCAAAACAAAAAAGACAGACAAATAAAAATAATAACAATAATGGATAATGGAATAATGGAAAAGCCCACAACGGTGTTATGCGAGTTTCAACTGCGCCGTTAAATGTGTTCATTTCCTAAATAAGAAGGTGCGCTACTTCGATTCTTCCTCTCGCTATAACATGACTTCCGGTTTCCCTTCCCTCGTTTAGAGGCCTGGGGTACACATCTCACCAGGGAAACGAACATCGATACAACACCGTAAACTCATTTATGCAGGCAGGAAAAAAACATTACTTTGTACTTTTGGAGATCGTGGCGTAAAGTCACTTAACTGTACTACCGACATTGATTTTAAAAAATTCTTACCAAAATGACAACAGAGTAACCTTAAATCTGAATATAAAGCGTTACTAGGCTGCAGCTGTTCAAAATATGCAAATGTCCACGCACAAAAGGACCACACCAACATCCTACCGGCGACAGGTAAACAGTTCTTTGCCTATGACTTACCGAAAAAGACACAAAGCTGTTTTAAGTTTTATAATTTCCCACCTTTGTTCAGCCGTGACCTTCTCCACACACAGAAACAAGTAGAAACATTTAAACCGACTACACTTTCAACTTTAACCTCTGCAAAACAGCTTCGTAAAAATACGGATCGCCTAAAGGGACATGGGGGAGGGGGGAATAAATAAGTAAAAAATACTTTTAAGTTTCAGGTGAGCGACAAAATGTTCATTTGCCTCCGTGTCCCCTTAGGGGCTCCGTAGTATAACGTAAAATATATTTTTTTAACGTAACTTTTTGTTCTTTACAGTTCCCTGTTGAACTGTAAACAGTACCATGTTACATTATAAACAAATTTAAACTATTGTCAAGTGACATTTTGTATTTTTGTCAGAGGAAGTCTGTGCAGGTTAAAAACGTTTTTCTAAATATATTTTGAAATCAGTTGTTAAAAGTAACAGACAGGCTAAAAAAAGAATGACCTTAAATAGACAAAGAGTACTGGTATGGGATGGGTATTTTTAAGGTATTTTTATGAGTTGGTAAATGTAGGCTGTACGTATGGTAAAAAAAATGAAGCAGAGATTCTCCTGACACACAGTTTAGAATCAGTTATGAAATTTAAAAGCAATTGTATGGCTTCTTACATATACTTAGTTCCGACTTTTTTCTGTTTCCATTCACTGTAGGATTCCGTGTAGGAATTAGCGTGTGGGTGTAACCTGCACCTGTGTTCCACTACAAAGGGGAAAAAAAGGTCAACCAGAAACAGAAAACAGATTCTGTCGCACAGACCCAAAGGTCACGTTTCACTCAACACGTACATTTTGGATGGTGATTTTTTTTTTCGTGCAACAAACAGCCTCACATTATAAAAGTACTTTTGAAACAAGTCGTAGAGGTTTAATCATATTTTTGTAGAGTGATTGTGAAGTCCTGTACAATTTTATATTATATAAAATATATTATATTTTTATATTATAAGGCTTACAATAAGTGATGTGACAGGTTTCTGTACTTTTCTCCCACACATTTATTTATTTTTATCACAGTCCTGTGGGTTTTTTTTGTATTGTATTGTATTACGTTAGGTGAGATCTGAATTCAGTATGATGTAAATAAAAGACTCGTTATCAGTATGTATTGTATTATTTGGTTTTTATATTTGTAAAGTACTTCATGTAATGAATACATTCTATGTTCTCCTCTCTTCTTTTCTAAATACTGACTGCGGGACTGATTTCTCCAAAGAAAAAAAAGCATCTCTCTGTCACTTTTGACCATGAATGAGCTATGTGAAACAGAATTTCTTTATAATTATTATTATTATTATTAGTATTATCATTATAATTAATAGTACAAATTTTAAATAAGGTTTTGATTTACTGTGCAAAACAAGGTTGGTAGTAATGGATTTAAACCTTCAAATTGATAATAATCAAGTGAATAATAAATGTATGCAACAATAAATATAAATAGATTTATATGATTTTGTTTTTAAAGCAGATTTCCTGCTTTGTACGATATGCCTTTTGACGTATAATAAACTGCTCTGTATGGTTTTCTAATTGCATGAGTCCATATAAATGGAATTTCCTTTCTTTGAAAAAATGCAGCACGATCCAACAATAGGTGAGACTGTTTTACAATAAATGTAACTTTATTGACAGTAAAAAGTCTTGAGAATATCGAGGGGCACGCGTTTGTAACTGCAAGAACGACTGTGAAAGCAACGTGACATTTTTGAAATAATGAGGCAGTTGAACATCTTTTAACTTTGAGGTAAAGTGTTTTTGTCATGTCACACCATTCACAAAATATTTTAGAACACTGAAAAATCCACACGAGGAAAAACAAATAAAATCTCATGCCTCAGTTTCACTCCATGAAATTACTTCACGTTTGAAAAATAAATTCACAATTCAGGTAGAAGCAGGAAAAAACAATGTCAAGCACACATGCTGTGATCCACTCTCTCGCTCTATTTCTCTCTCTCACACACGCACACACACACACACACATCTCTCCACTTATCAAACCAAGTGCATTGTTTTTCTCAAACAGTTTCAAGTACATTTCGCTTGCGATTAAAGGAAAATTAAGGTAAACTGTAAAGCCGCAAACCCACAATAACAAGTAAGAATACTGAGTTTGGTCTCATTCATGTTCCCAACTTTAACATTAACAGATAACTGTAGCAATAAGGTATTTGGGTGCTAGAAAGAAGCAGGAGGTAACATTTCCATGGACTTGAGGAATTTGCTGGATAAGATTTGGAATATAGCTGATTAAATACAGCAAAGACTGAAACAAACAACACGAACTAGAGAAACAGAGAAACCACAAGCCATAACTGAACAGTTTGGAACTGATATGTTGGAAAGCTTCGAAAGAGGTCGTAAAATGACTGCAGTTCTGAAATAGTTTAAAATCTCAGCCTCAAATGCGGCGAGTGACACAACAAAATGTTGAGTGTCTGGTTCGACAGATTTAACCTTCAGACACACACTGCAGCAGACGACAGTGCTGTGAGAATGTGCAGAAGGACGGCTCTGTTCAAATACAGTGGCGTTGCAAAAGGTATCTGATTTTTTTTTTCGTCTTCAGTGCAGTAGAACAATCAAAGTAAAGAAATTTCTAAAGCCGTCAAAGTGCATCGGCAGAGATGATCATAAATAAGCAGGGAACCTAAAGGTGCCGTCCTGCGGTACACACAGGTGAGGACAAAGTTATTAGCAAACCCAAGAACATTTGGTCTTTTAAAGTGCTTTTTTTTTACAGAGCAATGGATTAAAATATAAAATATAATTTAACTGACTTTAATATACTTAGCACACAGGAAAAAGCCAAAAATATCAAGAATAAAATTATTAAATAACTTCTTAATATTTGATCTGTTGTAAATTAGCTTTAGCACAGTTATACCAGTTATACATCCATCCATTCTCTATCGCCTTATCCTTTTCAGGGCAACAACAACAGCTGCAGCCAATCCCAGCAGTTAAAGTACAGTGTTTCAAACCAGCAACCACTCACTGTCAGCAAACCTGGAGAAAACACACACACACACGGGGTGGAACGGCATAGAAAAGGACCTCCGGTTACAGCTCCTGTAATTTTCCTGCTGTCAAACAACAGCACTATCAGTGTTAATACAATAATCATTGGACCTGAAATTAAAGATGTCGAATTTCAGAAAAATACTAATTGATCCAAAGTGCCCCTAAACAACCACAGTTGGGGACATGAAGAAAACGTTTTCGCCGCTGTTGGTTTTGTGTTCTGTATGCTGTTTCAAATGCTGTATACTTCCTATATTACGGTAGTAGTAGTTTAGAAAAGATTTGTTAAAATGTTTTGCTCTGAATAAAAAAAGCAAGGAGAGGTAAATTAAAAACATTTTAAAAGTAAATCAAAAGCTAGTTTTTTTCCAGGAGAAGCTAATAATTTTGTCCTGGTGTGTCCTGTAGGTAAAGCACACTGGACCGTCTCAGTCAGGCTCTCATTGTACACTTCACGGCTCATGGTCTGATCTGCACCAGTTTTTTTCTAAGGCTCCCATAAAACATCCAAAAAAAATCCTACTTCACATTAAATTACAAAGGTGAAGGTTTTCAAGGTCACTTCCCTCCTGATTATCTTCCCCCTGTGCAGCGGTAAGTGCTCCCCCCTCTGAGGTCACCCCACACTCTGTGAAACCAAGCTGTAAACAATGTTTTCCTACATCACTAAACTAGTGTAGGAGTTAAGGCAATCCATAACTGAGCTTCGTCTGTGACAAAATCCCTCCAAGCCCAAAGCTCTCAGTGCATTTCAAGCGTAACGTGACGCACCAGAGCCAACAGACCACGCTGCACACTGAACATTACAACTATTATTCTTTCAATTTTACATGCCATGCTCTTCTTAAAACCCCTGTGTGCATGACATCAAAAGTGCTGACTAAATCTCTTAGGAAAAGATGGCTAGTCAAGGTTTTTGGAACCTACCTAGTTTTTTAGTTAAGAGGTAATTCCCCAAGAAGGCACTTTTGAAGCAAAACTACCAGTTTGGCTTCAGATGATTTGATGATTTGGGAGTGGAAATCAATTGGAAAAACGTAATTTGCCTCCACTTAACTTTTAATGGAGCGGTAAAAAATATTTATTTATTTTTTACTTGTATTTTATTAAGGACCTTATAAATAATCTTAACATAAAACCAGATTTTTTTTATATTTACTAACAGTAGGGATTTAAAGCAACTCATCTGGTGCAGAACAAACATGAGCCCAAACCTAATTAAGCAGCCGCCGCCTCCCCCTCCTCCGACCGTTGGCCACCTTCCCTCAGCCCACCTGGTGCTCTCCGCGGCTGATGTGAGACGAGAACTCGTAGCGGTCCTGACTGAGGTGGCCGCAGATGTTGCACTCGAAGGGTTGGCGGAAGCCGTGACAGCCCATGTGGATGGTGAACATGACATGGTCCAGGAAAAGGATGGAGCAGTGGTGGCAGGGGAAGGAGCGCACTGGTCTGCCGTTCCTGTCCAGCACCTGCACTGTCTCTCTGGAAGAAAGGGGAGAACTCAGGATCTTCTTCACTGGCGGGGCGGGCACCACACATGCCCTCTCCCAATCTGGCTCCAAGTATTTGGCCTGGCTGGGACTGGAGGTGGGGAGGCTGCGGGGCAGTGCTGGGGTTTGGTAGTGGAGGTGGTGATTGTTGGAGGTACTGGTTGGGGCTGTAGCCCTTGTGCTCTGCTCCTCTGCTGTGCTCTCCGTGTCTGTGGAGTCAGGGCAGCCGTTGGGTGAGGTGGTATGGCTGTGAGCTGAGGGTTGGTCAACACGCCCTTCGCCTGCCTCCCGCCCAGCCAGCCCGTGAGACATCGTCGCCAGTCCACCTCCGCCGTGGGCCCGGGGGCCTTGAGGAGTCACGTTGCTGCCGATGGAGCTCATGGCCATGCGGATGTCTGACAGAAAGGCAGGGCTGAGCTGAGACAGTAAAGGTGACTTGTGATTCTCACCTTTACCCTTGGTGCCTTGCAGTCGCGAGCTGGGCAGCCCAGCAGAGTCTCCTGTCGGCTGAGAGCTCATGAGGTCGCCATCTTTCTCAGATCCAGAGGACAATTCATAAGGTGCTTCAGGCGGGTTAAGGTGCATGTGCTTTTCACCTAAAAATGAAGCATCAGTTTTAGCAATGATTAAGTCAGAGAATCTCTCCCATGACCCTTTAAACACGAACCCAGTCATTTATATTTACTGTATATATGGTATATATTGATGGAAACAAAGCAGCCCTAAGTATTAGCCGAACCAAATGGCTAGGTTAACTGCCCTGTTTTTAAATATATATAATATATATACAATATATATTTATATATTTATATACATATATGTATATGCATATATTGGGGCGATCATTGGCAGGAGTAATAACTGTGGAACTCACTTTCAAAAATCAAGTGCTCCTTTATTAGAAAACGTATGACCTGACTTTTCTATTGAGACATTGGAGATTCATTGTGCCAGATCTATACACATACGACCAGACGTCTTCAACCTGAACTCCAACACTTTTAAAAATAAATTAATAATAAATAAATTGTCAACAATCGGAAGAAATTTCAACAGTTGAAGTGATCCATTAACTGTTGCCCAAAAGATGACTGTCGGTTAGTAACCTATGAACACCTACCCAGAAACTTCTGTGGTGTCGACCTCTTGCGTTTGGTTATACTATTGGCCAGTCTCTCCACAAACTGGATTCTTTCACTGGACGGCTGCAGAACACGTTTTCTTATTATCTCCATGTTTGCCGACTCTTCACCTGCAGCGGAAAGTCCCAGTCATTGGTGTATACACTCAGTAGCAGTGGCCGGGATATTGAACAATGTACTGGCTGTAGATCGGTGCGTTTGTGTTACCCTGTGTTTTCGACTGCCTGTTGACTGTGGCCTGATGGTCCAGGCTCTTCAGATAATTTTGGCAGCATTCCAGATGTTCCTCCAGTGTGCTTTGTTGTTTGTAGCTGCGGCTACAGTAGTTGCACTTAAACGGTTTTCCCATCATTGGAGAAGAGGCTGCAACACAGTGAAGATCGTAGATGGATCTCACCTCATAATAATTCCACCAAAAATATTTTTTCATCAATTCTTCTCATGCATTTCTACGATTGATATTTAATTCTAGAGAATTAGGTAATGTTTCTCGCCAGTGATGACAAAAAAGCAGCCAACCCTTTACCGCAACGCTCCGTTACTGTAAGTCGCCCGAACGGCTGACGTCAATTTACTGTCATCCAGTCACCTCGATTATTTTTTTTGTAAATGAACAAGTGTGATCTGTTTAAATCCACCCAGACCTACTGTACTTATTCTTCATGTCAACACCTGTTCGACACACAATCCGTTCACAAATTATAAGAAACCAACAGGATTTCCTGTTTTCACAACAAGGTAGATCTCATATTTTTGACATGTGTTTTAGAGTTAGATTCTGGTGAAAAAGACCCATTTCCCCTGAGCTTCACAGAACGGGAAGTGGACCATTAACAACAAGCCTCCGTCTCTACCTACCACCAGCTCTTTCACACATTGAACTTTAACAATATTCACAGAAACACAAACGAATCAAAAAATGAATAGACACATTATTTAAATTTTACATACAAACTTTAACTTGAGTTTTTAGCATTTCCTCTGTGCTTCTTAAGCACTGGATGAAATACAGCCCCAGTCTGCTCCAGAGCAACTCTAGAGCTTTACAGACGGCTCCAAATAATGAATGTGTTTACATCTGGCCTTCTTCTAATAAACCAAAAACATTATAAAGTACAGAGATCAAATAAAAGGTACCACAAGTCAACGCTTGACAAAAATATAGAACAACGCTTGACAAAGACGTGTCTTAACACGGTGTTCTAGTTATTAAAATCTTACATTTCGCTTAACCTTATCCATTAGAACAAAAAACGCTGTAAAAGACTGCAGTTTACCTGCATGTGTGCGCAGATGTCCAGCCAGAGCATCTCTGCGGCGACAGGCATAGTTACAGGATGGACATTTGAAAGGCTTTTCTCCTGAATGCAGCTTAATGTGACGCAGCAAGTTTCCCTTCTGAGTGAAAGAGGCTCCGCACTGGTTACAATGGAATGGCCTCTCACCTAAGACCACAGGAAGTGGCTTTTTAAAGGTCAATATTTAAGGCAGTGTCTTTTAAATTCACTGTTAGACTGACAGTAGTGTATATATACGGTATATACACATATATACGTATATACATATACAGTATATACACACGCATATATATATCTATATATATACTCACACATATATATTTATATAAGTATATATGAATGTGTTTATTGGTGTACTCTTCCTCACCTGTGTGGCTACGTTTATGCACCATCAGCACGTTGGGTCCAACGCATTCTATCCCACAGACCTCACACTGGAGCTTCCCGTTGGGGAGACGGATAGGTCCTGGCGAAGCAGCGTTCGGACTGGCCATCTCACTGTAGATGGTCACTCTGTCTCTGGGAGCTCCAGTGAACTGTGTGTTCCCTTCTTCCATAGGGTCTCCTCCACCATCCTTCCTGCTGTCTTCCTTCACAGCTTCTCTGCTCTCTGGCTGTTGAGCTCCCGGTGACTCATCTTCGCTGCACAGTTCAACCTTGATGGAGTTCGCTGTACAGCAAAAGGAGGGGGAAAAAATATATACATTTAATTTCTTAAGTAGGTGTAATGAAGATATCCACCCAGACAATATGGCCACAGTGCAATAAAGATATGGGAACTGACCACTAAGAGAGCGGCGTGGTGATGACTGCTGACTGTTGGGTGATCTCGCAGGGCCCTGCACTGGGCCATAAAAGTCCTGTTCCATTGATGTCTCTCCTCCATTACCTCAAACATAAATAAATTAAACATCATGTCTGGAGGCTAAGAACACCATAGAGATTTTACCGTCATATATACAAATGTACCTTGTGTATATGAGCGCCCATTGCAGTCATCAGCATTCATTCTCTCATCAGTTGCCTGGAGGAAGATAATTTCATGACATTTTGTAGCACACATTTCTATAGCAAAACCTCACATAATGGTGATACAAACCATAAAGAAAATACAAACCATGTTATCCATGAATAAACAAGGAAAGGTTTTGTCACGTCCAAGTATCAAAGAATAAGTTTTTAGTAATTATTTAATTTTAATGAACTGGAGATCTTCTCTGTTATTTCAGTATCTGACTAACTGAACCATGAATATAAGAGGTAAGACATTTACAGGAGGGTGACGCCACAAGAATATTGTAGGAGGAGTTGGAGTTTTTTCGACCGCTGCATCACTTTTGACACCACAGAGCAGAACATTTTAAAGTTCAAAACAAAGACTAAAAGACAAAAGATGTAAAGACATAGCGCATGTATGTATATATATACTTTATATATATTTATACATATATTAGACAAACAGATGTGCAGGTATCTAAATTTAGATATCTATCTATCGCATGTATCTTATTTCTCTATTTAATATTGTTTAATATTGTTTTAATTTATTAATTACCTTATCAGATGTTATGTTAGAAAAGTAGATTTGTCATCAGTTTTATTTTATATATATATTTAAATATAATTATATATATATATTAATATTTTATTTATGTATACATATATGTGTGCATATATGTATGTATATTTATACAATAAAGTGAATGAATACGTGCTTTAACCCATTTTAGAAATAAAATTATATATTAAACATATATAACATACAACATATATGTATGTATTATTTAAAGCAAATATGTTAAAAAGCAATGTTTTGCGCCGATAGATATTTTCATCAAGTGCTCAATTTATTTATTTTTTATGTTAAATGCATTAGTTTTGATAAATCATATTTTACAATAAAAATATTTATTTTTTTAATTTTAAGTTTATAAAAAGTTATATTTGCTCACCTAAATTTCTGTTTAGGTCTACACATATGTATACATATTATCGATAAGATAATCATAACTTGGATATTTTTTTACATAAAGGTTTCTTTAAAAAAGTATTACCCTGGGAACACGGATACTCTACATAGATACACCTATAGTACCTCCAGTCAAACTTATGTAACGTCTCATTTATAAGCATACACGGTGGTGGAGCTGGCTCCTATGGATGCCCTGGGCAAACTTTTGGTTTTTTTTTTACCACCCACCCTATTTATCAGGACAGCATCAGCCAAAACTCATATGTTATTCAAGCAATAATATACACAGGAGGCAGAAATACGACAGTCCTCTCACACATCCTCTCACACATCCCACAGCCATGTTTTTTTTCTAACAAGAAATTTGCAGAAATTTTTTTTAACATCAATATTGACTGCATGGATCAAAATGTAGGATAATGTATGGTTGCTCTGTATGATTCAAACAGATAAATAGTTTGTTTTATGATGATGAACTCCATAGTTTTTCTACTACGGTGTTCACCCAGCTGAAACACTACTATTTACCCTTCTGGGTGTATACTCGTAAGAACACTAACGCTAAAGAAATCAAATATCGTGTTGTACCTAAACACACAGTTTAGGTACAACATTTAAAGATGTAACAACACCTAGTGGTTAAGTTGAATGCTCTGGAACGGCCCTCATCTCCATCATGTCCGTCAAATCATTGGGGAAAACGTACTAAAGTGATCAGGTATTAATTAAAACACAAAAGTAAAAGTATTTTGTGCAGAAAACCAAGGTGAATCCGTAAAAAGAAATAATACGCTCATGTAAACGTACACGCATTAAAACGACCCAAAAAGGGGGAAATACTTTCTAGAATTTTTTTTTTCCTTTTTCCTTTTTTCTGTTGCTTAAGTTGGAGCTGGAGCCAACATCAGCAGGTGTTTTGGACTAAGGCAGAGCTCAGCCTGGAGAGTTAACCAGTCCATCACAAACAATCATTCACACTCACATTCACACCAATTCAGAAGGTCCAAATTAAAGTAACTATGGTAATTTCCAATCTTTTGACTGCAGCTGGAGGTCTCAGTATTGGGAGTAACACCAGTTACAACCAGGTATTAAACCAGTCATATTTTTACTGTAATAATAGAAATGGAACATATCGTAATTTTACCTTCAGTCAGTCCACTTTTAAACATTAATGTCGTACGCTATACGTTTATTCATTTATGATTTTTTAACTGACACTTAACATTAATTTATGGTGAAGTAGATGAAAAGTTGAGGAAGAAAAAGGAGGAACAGAGGATTATTCGACACAATAAAAAGTAAACTATTCGATAAAGCGACTATAAAATAAATGCTGCTCCGTCCTCAAGGTGGACGACCATGAAATTGTGATCACTGGAGGATAATGTTAACGAGCGGAGCTCTAATGGATGACAGCAGTGGACAGAGGAGACTGTGTGGATTTAGGCGGAGACAAGGCATCGGCGGGGGAACCATGGTCTGTCATTGGAGGAGTCGGGAGAGCAACAGGCTCCTGCTGCTCCTGCTGTCTCTGTGTCTGTCTCTGTCTCTCTGATCCACGGTGGTGGTTCAAAGAACAGGCACAGAAGAGCGGCGTCAGTCTGACACTCCTTATCTCAGCCACCGTGTTGTAAGGCATTTATAAATAAGTGACACGCTCGTTCATGTGTCCGCGCCTGCACCGTGGACGTGTGTCCATTTCCACGCCAGTCACAGCGCGCACGCACACATACACACATATACATACATACACGCGCGCCCGCCTGCGTGCGTGCACGGAGAACGAGAGACACGGGCGAGACAGCAGCCGACGTGTTGCAAAGAGTTGACAGTGTGCGCAAAGAGTCTGCATGAACATCCCCGCTGTCAGCCCACATCCAGTGGGTTGGAAAACTGGCCCTTTACAGTGTTTCTCATGAGCCGTTGCTATGGCAGCCGACCGCACGACAAATGGCATTGACTAAACTCGTTCTAAAAACACACACACACGCCGTACTTCCACATCCAAAAGCCGCGAATGAGCTTACCGAGTGCCGCGGCGCAATCCACCGGCCTCCCGTTTACCTGGCCACCGATCACCGCTGTCCTTCCTTATGTTTCCCGAGAGCTGTTTGTTTTCCCAGGCGACGACAGCATCTCCAGGATTTTTTTTTCTTTACCTGGGAATCCCAAACAACTTCCGGGCCCATGCCGGGACACAGAGCCTGCGAGCTCCTGATGCGCTGATTGTCGAGAGCATCGATGCGTGTCAGCGCTGCAGATACAGCAGGTGGCACCAGTGTGGTGACATCTCTGGGAAGTCAGCCCTAAAAGTCAGACCAGGCTGCGGCTGGAGCCTCTGAGCAACATCTGTCATGGAGGACGAGAGTCGACCAATAAACTACTGTATACAGTATGTGTGACAAATCAACATTCGTGGGCCTTTTCCGGGGGTTGCTGTTCAAGAATGTGATGGTGGAGTTTTACAAGGTTGAGAACGAGAATATTAATTAAAATAATGGGAAAAAAAGAATAAATAAATAAAATATTATCAACACGTTTCATAAGACATTTTTGAAATACAACATTTTAAACGTACCTTTATTAATGTTGCCTCCATAATGATTATATGCATAAAAACAAATTTAAATAAAAATGCCACCGAAATACTGATGTAAAACTGTGATCAAAATAATTTAGTTAGGTACATTTGATTGTCGGAAGCCGAGTGTTTATAACTAAAAAGAGGTTCCAAAATAAAAAACAAGTCAGTTCGGTGAGCTTGACGTATAACCAATCACCATGTCTAATTTACAGTCCATTTGAATAAACAAAATGTTCAAGAATTGTCTAATCAAACTCCCTGCAGTACCTCAATTGACCCTAAGGGCTCGAGGGCTTTTTGTTGAAGACCTCTGGTCTAAATTTAAAAGTTAACATAAAGTTGCTAATAGCATTGGGAAATCGAAATGCCCTATAAAGTAACGAGGTTAAAATGTCAAAAATTAAGCAAACAACGTCATGGAATACACATTGGATTAAACATTACAATTCATTTAATCCTGTGGAAGGCTCTGTAAAGGTTTGTGGTTGCATTCCTTTGCCTTTTAATGACAACTTAATACTTGTCAGATTTTTTAAAATCATTTTTATCAAATATCCTTAGCTTTATGCTTACATTTTTCTGTTTCTAAGCATATTTTTCAACGTTTATTTTTATTATATAAATAAAATATTACTGTTTTGTTCCATAAAATTTTAAAAGGCTTCATGTTCAGATTTACTGCAGTGTTTATGACAAAAGAGACACTTCAATAATTTAAACCAAAGTGTTTTTACTGCAGCGGCGTAATAGTTCAATAGTGTAATGGTACAAGCTAGGCCACAGGGTGGCAGCAATTTCCCTCCAAGAAAATATTCGGTCAGTCTTTAGGATCTCGATAGGTTTTCACAGTGACAGCTGAATGCCTGTGTGAGACACTTAGTCAAGAATCGTCACATTTCTTTTGTATGGCCACGGGTTATATCTTTGAACGGAATTGAATATTGTTATCTTCTCTATAGGAGAGAAAGAAACGTATCTCGTTCTCACGAAAAACCTTAGGTTAAGCACAGGCAGTTGTGCTTCCTGTGCGTATGCCCCTAGGCTCTTTCTTTCTTTCATGACGTATAATCCATTATTATTATTATATATTTCGTGATAAGTTTCACGTTATTTCGTAATAAGTTTCACGTAATTACGTTATAACTTTCACGTTACAGTGGTCCCTCTCTTTATCGCGGTTCTACTTCCGCTTCCTCAGTACATCGCGGATTATTTTTAATTCAATCTCGCGACATTAAAAACGTTTTGATTTCCAATATTTTCATTATTGTTTATCAGTATTTTTAAGATAATAATATTCTAATATAAAAGGGAAAACTGTATTTAAATAATCGATAAGACATTTCTCCACACATATATACAGGGTAATACATTTAAAAAACAATCAATCATGTACAGCAAGTACGGCTGAGAAATCTAAGACACCGGCATGTCACGTGTGACATGTACTGTACATATGGTGAGCATTTAATTAATGTAGGGTACCTCCGTTAGACACTGGAGGGCACTGTTGTTGTTCCACTGTTGATAACAGTGTAGGGAGGTTCGTGAAGGGTAATTATAAGTAAACAAATGCGTATTTCAAATGCATTTTATTATCTTTTACAACAAAAGCAGACAGAGATGAAGGGAAACGGGAGTTGGGAAAGCTGTATATAAAGAGATGCAATCTATTGCATCCTGAAAAAAATATGTACATTTCAAAATTATATCCATACAAAACATGCCACATACAATAAAAATTATATTTATTCATATTCCCTAAAAGTATCTCTGCTGTACAGATGCAACACCATTTTTAAAAAGTAGGTGAGTTTAAAAAAAAAACCTTCAATTTGAGCAAACTTTATTAAATTATAAGATATGCAGAGAACTTAAATTACGATTCAGAGAAGTTAAAAATTATTCATCTAAAATCCAGTGAGCGGCGTCATGTCTCCTCATGGTCTTCCCTTGAAATAGAAACATACCAAAAAATATATTTATATATTTATATATCACTGCTTCAGGTACTCCATCAATATCTACCACGGTAGAGAAGTTCTCTGTTTATACTATGAGAGTGCAATTCATTACCAGGTTAAGTATGGGATTAACTTTGAGTATAACATCATAAACATACATTAGGCCAAGTAAACATTTCACAAGGTTTACCAACACATTCACTTCTATAGGGAAGATATATATAAAATAGAAAACAAAACAGCAATATTCTAAGGGAGTTCAAGGTTTTCCATTCAAGAGTATGTTCAGAATCCAATCATAACTGATCCAGGGACAGGTTTTGGTAATCAACAAGCAGTAGCATAAATAAAAGGAAGGGGGAAAAAAAACAAAAACAAAACAAGAACAATATTACATAAATACAAATGCTATGCACCATTGTACTGCTTTACGCAAGAGGTGATCGTCAAGTGAATCCGTACAGTTTCTGCGATCACCGCGGCTTCTCGTGGCAGCAGCTGATTGGAGAAGACCATAGCTCAATTTTAACAAACGTTTCTCTGAGAGCTTATAGCAAAAACACTAATAGAAAAAACAGGTAAATGCAAAACACTCTGGTTCATATACATAAAGATATTAGTTTACCATTTTACATATACAGTATTTATATTTATATACAGCTTTTCTCTTTGTTAACATGATATCCAGTGGTTGATTTCTTCTTCCAATTTCATCACTCTACACTTTGACTTTATTGATTACAAAGGGGGCTGAATAAAGAGCTGTTGTCCCCTAATGCATATACTATATACAGGGTTTGTACAAGTTTGCATTTTTTTTAATCATGTGAGGTCTTAGGTTCAGGGGTGGGGAGGAAACAGAGCAGTAAAGGAAAGTGGAGTTTCAGTAAAGCTCCCTTTAAAGACTTTTTTTTCTATTACACAGAATTGAAACAAATGCCCTTTTTTCCCCGATAAGTCTTTCCCTGCCATCGGTGCAGCCTTGAGGAGGAGACAGTACCAGCACTTGAAGAAAAGCACACTAGAGAGGAAGAAAAAACACTGCAGGCTGGACTCGGGCAGAGGAAGACTTACTACAGTAAAGTTTTTGTTTTTAACAACAGTCCACTAAATAACACAGAGTGAGGAAGAGGCATGATTTCAGGAAAAGAGCCATAAAACAAGTGACAGGATGAAGGGACAGTGGACGTGCTTCCACCACTTAGTTCTACAATAATGGAAGTGAAATGGTTAAAGCAACAAGCGAAGGTGAATGAGTTTGTGAATCCGAGAGCTGTCGACTCGCACCGTGAGTTTTTCGCAAATGCTGGATGTGATTGTGCTTTCACACATATTATAGTATGGTTAAAAAAGCCCCAAAAAAGCAAAAATAAAACTCACAAACAGAAAGGGAGGGGCCTACAGGATGAGTCGGTGAAGCGTCTGATTGTGATTTTAATGCAAAACTATCACGCGGCTCCTCTGTATAAATAATTCATGAGGAATAATTATGTTGGCTCATTTCTGTGAATTTACCATCAGCATAGAGTAGATAGAGCAAACCTGCTGCTTTAAAAGATTCCCTGCTTGTCCGAGAAGGCTAAGCCTGAAATAAAGAACCCCCCCGACCCGTTCTCTCCCCCCACCCTCTGGTTTCCACAGTAGCAGTTTACAGTTTTCATACAAAGCAGTCGCTTCCCGCTAAATCATAAATGAGGTAGACTGGGTCCAACTAATAACCCGCCCTGGGACTCCGCAGTCAGAACGTCTGGTTCCTCAGGAGCCACAGATCAATAGCATCTCGTCTTTTTTTTCTTTTTCTCTTTTTTTTTTACACTAACGTACACTTTCTGTTTTTCTCCATCCATCCATCAAATGTGGTTCTGACACAGAGCCACATCCAGATTGTCTAGCTAACCAATATCTGTGTTGTCTTCATTGATGACGTGATGGGGAAAAGTGCCTTTTCTGGGAGGAGGTTGTTGTGTGGGACGGGGGGGAAATAGGTCCGACTTAAAATATACAAATGCATCATTAGTTCATTCTTAGTATCTTTAAATGGCTTTTTGTCGAAGCTCCAGCAGAGCTCAGCGCTAAGAGTACTGATATCAGAGGGTCAGGATTATTTGGTAGATGTCGAGGATTGTTTTCCAGCCACTGGTTGCTTATTAAGAACAGTCAAAAAGGGAAGAAGGGTTTTGGCTGAGGACAGAGTGTTTTCACGAGTCCGAACATGAAAGTCAGTGCCACCATCCAGCTGCTGCTGACGGAGGTGGTTGGTTGCTATTTTATTGATTAATGCTCTTCAAACCTTTGGCTACAGGTGTCACTGCTTCAGTCTCTCAATGACGACGGAGGTCAGCCTTCCTCCGCCCACAGCTTACACAACAGCTTATGCACTGGCTATGTTGTAGGATTCAAAAGCTTTGGCGCAGGACCATTCTGGCACCAGCGGGAAGGGAGCGCTCTGGTCTCCTCAGTTCATCCACTTGCGGCAATTCCAAGCTCCACAGTGGCAAGGGATTTTGTGCTGATCGTCCTCAAAGTCAAACTGGTAGTCGTAAGTCAGCTGGAGAGACAAAGAAAAAAAATAAAAAATAAAAAATACAGGTGAATAAACATGTACACATGTTGTTAAAAAACCCCCATCATACACATGACTTGTACCTCTTCCCCCTTGGGTATTCTGCGGCTGGAAATGATAATAATCTTGTCTTCTTTGTCAAAGGTCACAACCTCAGCAACACAGTTGGGGGCACAAGAGTGGTTGACATAACTGAGAAGGAAAAAACAGAGTAAAAAATGCACAAAGGTTTATGATTGGTTCACAAAGTAAGTCGTTGTTACTTACCGAGCTGGGCCTCCAGTCAGAGTAGCATCAATCACCTGCTCGTTGTTGATGCGGAACATGTAGATTCCACGGTTCTATTGGGGAGAAGAGGATGGGAATTTTAACTTCTAGTCATTGTCATTATGCATATAGTCTTCACATTCAAACTGTTGACCTCATCTTCACTGCTTGTGTGTCATTTTCTGTTTTCCTAAAAGTTAGTGTCTGGAACATGAAGACAGTCACGTCCTGCCCATTGCCTAAACCAGTCCCTTTAGTTCCACTGTCGTACCTGTTCTTCGTAGATCTTCTCTCGGCGATTGGCCACCTCGTTACGTATGACAGTGCCAATGTACTCGATGACCATGGTGTGCTTCTCCAAATCCTTAGCAGCGTACAGACCCAGGCCCTGAATGCGGGATCGGGCCAGATACACATTGTTCTTCCACTCGGTCTTCAGGCGACGATACTGGGAGGACTTTGAGTGGACAAACTGCTTGCTGTACGGTGTGTTGAGCTCTCCAGTGAATGTACTCTGGTAGGCCTTCGACACGCTGGTGCTGTTTAGAGTATGAGGTCTGAAGATAAACAGGAACAAGGAGTGAGCAAGAACCGTAGGCAACCCATCTGCACTGACACCTACACCTACTGTGTATGCTCTAAGCACACTAAGAGGCAGCATTTAGCCATTTACATGTGAATAATATTTACAGAGCAAATGCTCCCAGTTAATAACAGGTGTGAAAACAAAGTAAACCTTGATGAAACCCAAAAGCTATTAAATTAAAAAAAATAGTATTTGCAAATACTGTGGGTCTATACAGAAGTATTATCATACTTATTATCAGTAAGGGACAGTTTCCAAAAGACAAACTTACACAATTATTTCAAATGTAACTACTACTTGATGCTACTTTACCTCTTGCAATGTGTGTTGACCTTGGGCTCAGAGCGGGCACAACCAGTGGGATTAATCATGAGAGGGAGCTCCATTAATGGATGACGACCGTAACGGAACTGGTAGTTCTGACAGTTCTCTACACCGGGCAACTGAGTCACAAAAGAGACAAATTATGTTGAAGTGATTTCCTGTTAAAATACCTGTATGTATCATGAGTGTTTGGATTAATCATTAAAATATTGTTTTCAATAGTTCTTACCGACTCAGTGATTCGCATGATGGCATGAATGGTGAGGCCGTACATTTCTTCTCCCTTGAGGTGTTCAGTGAAGAGCTTCAACATGGAAGAGTCGTCTCTGAGTTTAGCCACCTGCTGAATAACCTGATTCCAGATGCCTAAAGACACAGACAGTAAATAAAATCTGGACATCAACCAACACCAGAATTATCATTCACTGAGAAATAGTTGTCAGAATTCTTACCATCAGGAGAAGTGTCACGATAGTGCAGATCCTCCATGCCTTGCTCCAGAACACGGACCTCAAACAGGGGGTGACCTTCATCCTCACTGATGCGGCAGCGGTAGCGACAACGCTTGTTGGGAACACGGGTGCTCCAGTAGATACGAGTGGCCTCGTAGCCAACGGGGAAGATGGCAGTGGCTGAGTGGAAGTTGGCCATCTGTGAGGGCAGCAACTGACCAACAGCATGGAAGATGAGGCCACCAACGCGGAATAAGTGGATGCGATCACCTCGCTGCAGGATGCTGGCGATCTGCTTCACCTCATCACGCTCTATGTAGACACGCCGCAGCACGGCAAACTGACTCAGCTCATCTTCACTGGGGCCCTTCAGCTTGTGCTGGGTGCACAACATGGTCTTGTCCTTGAAAAACATGCAGCGTGCGCGGATGGCACAAGCAAAATGGTAGACGTTTGGGCACCGCAGCCTGTTGCAGCTGTTGGTGGCACCCGTTTTCTGGCAGAACGCACACAGAGTTCGCAACCCCCGACGCAAGGCTACCTCAACGTTGATAAGGGCACCACCCTGCGTTTCATACACCTCTGTGGACCACAGGGCACAGTTCAGGTGCACCCACAGGTCAACGTCAATGTTCAGTAAGCGGGCAGGCCCATCTGTGGCTCCGTCACCTTCATCATGGCAGAAGCAACATTTACGTTTATCCCGTGGCAACCTGTCCGGTCTCAGAGTAATGCGCAGACGTTCCATCAGCTCAGACACTTCACGGCTGCTTTCCTTTTTTGATCCACCTTTGCGTATCGAGATGACAATCGGAAGACGCTTCCAGCGGATTCCCTTCCATTTTTTCAGTCTGACATGTGAGACCTCCTCATTAGGAGAGAGAGGTCTGGGATGTTTAAGGATTTTAGGGGAAGAATCAGTAATGTTAGGAGAATCTTTAGGAGGCTGAGCTGGATCAGAGGCTAGATCTTCCTCTTTGGCAGCGGAAATCACATTTTCAGTCGACACAGGAAGATCAGAAAGTATTGAGGCAGGCTCTTGCTTACTATCGGTAAGTGGGACATCAGAAGGTGGCGCAGCATTATCAGAATGATCAAAGTCCAGTTCAGGCTCTGTCTTTATCTGGATCATGGCTGGCTTTGTGGGAGAAGGTGAAGGAGGGGCTGATTTCTTGCAGGGCTCAGGGTCCATTGTTAGAAGTGGAGCAGATGGGAAAAGTTGTGGGAGCGATGGTGAAGAAGGGGGAGATTCCTCCACTGGTATAATGGGAAGGTGGCGTACATCTAAGTCATTTACATTGGTTGTGTAACAGTGCTGGACTGGTTTCTCATCTCCTTCGGAAAATTCCTGTGATAAAAATGCGCACATCAGATGCATGATTTTATAAACAATGTGCTCATTGTCAACGGTCAGATCTAGAAAATGACATACCTGTTTAATGAGTGCCAAAATGTCCACCTGTTTCTTCAATGTGCACCCTGGAAGAGAGACGTCAAACTGTCTCAGCCACTCATCCTGACTGGGCGAAGAACCATCCTTTGAACACAGAGCCCCTGCAAACACCATCTAAGATTAGACTCATGAAGATTTCAACAATAGTATAAAGACAAATACAGAAGGTCGATTAGTGAACAATATATAAAGCTCAATCACAAAGTCAGAAACACTTATTTAACGGAATATTGTTTTGGCAAACTTTTTTCAATAAATTCTATACCTGTATTTCTTTATTGTTGTAAAAAATAAATCCTATGTGCAGTTTTAAAAACAAATGGATTTAACCATAGCACTGTGTGTGTTTACATTTAATTTAACGTCTGTTAGGGGGGAAAAAACCTCACGGCAGAGCAAACACTGGCTTTTTAAACACTGTTTTAAACACAATAAAGTAGTAAAACATGGGTATAACCGCAAACATCAATGTAAAACAAGATATTACATATGAGTTAGACAAACCTGACTGACTAGGATCTTTTCCAGGTCCATCCACTCCAGGCAAGTCAGCGTTGGGTGGAAGAACAGTCACCTCATAAGACCCTGGCATTCTGATGTTTAGTAACTGGGCCATGGCCATCACCACGTGACTCAGTTTCTGCATTCAGAAAGAGCTCTGATTAACTTTGGAATATTATAAACAACATCAAATGGTGCGCAGTCATATTAAAGTTTAGCACCTTAGCTGCAGCAGAAGACAACGTGAATGTAACAGACACTTCGTTACTTTTGGCCTTATCCCACTGATTGGATGTGGAAACTACTTTGCTCTCAGTCGTCTCTTTGCTTTCTGGGAATGCTGCAAAAGAAGAGGACATGAAATTTGGCGTGTTCACAATTTCATTTGGTTGACCATATCTGAAGCTCATTTATAACTTTAAAAACACTGATGCAGAATGGTATTACAGGGCTCCTCAGGTTTTACAATTAAGACACATTTAACACTGCAGGTTAAACAAAGTACCTGGTATAGCAGTGCGAGGAATGAGGGGGATGATGGGAGATATTGCTCTCTCTGTCTCTTCCTCTTTTGGTTCTCGTAGATGTGGGAAACGTGTTGTAGTCTCTCCCATATTACTCTCAGGAGATGACGCTGGGATGATACTTTCTGGGGTATCATCATCTTCACTCTCCATCCTTAAAAATAGGTTATTTACATAAGTTTTACCAAAGAAAAATGCTTGTGATCAAATTTAGTGAAAACGTGTTGTTGTGTTGTTATACCTAATGTCTTCATTCTGGTTATGTGGCGGGGTGGGGAGAGCAGCTAGAATGTCGACACTCTTCACCCCTTCTCTAACTGATTCTGTAAAAGAAAAAAAATAGAATGAGTTTTCTTGTTTGTTTTCTTTTTGCTAAAAATATGAAATAAAAACAGTCAATATTAAATTCACACTTTACCCATTGGCTCGTCTGTTGGCTCTGCAACTTTCTGACCTTCAGACAGTTCCTCTCCAGGTGTCACCCCATTAAGCAGCTTGTGCTGTACTGAAGGTGGGGGAGTAGGTGGCAGGGAGGAGGGGGGTGTTGGTGGGTTGCTGAGGTTACTCTGTAAAAGGAATAAAACAATACACTCAGAGTTGAACAGGTTTACTAGGACTGTCTGAACATTCTCAGTAGATAGACGGTAGAACTATTAGATGTACAGTGCAGATCATTCTGCTGATACTTTGAAATGCATAAATTATTTTAATACGATTCATTTAAAAAATGTCACTTGTTTATTTTGACGGCACTACTTTTTACCAATCTGTGCTTGAAGACCTAAAATGAAACCATTTAGGTTTGACCAATGTTTGGCTAAGTTGTACCTTTGTGAGCAACTGAGAATAATAGTCTGGGATGTTGTCCAGCACTGCATTTCCAAATGATCCTTTCAGTTGGGCTTTTCCATTTGATGGGCTGCTTCCAAAAGGGGCAAACAGATCCAGACTGGCAGTGATTGAAGGCTCCATCAGGGGAAGCAGAGAAAGACCCTTAAAAACATAAATAGTCATAAGTCTACTGTATAAGAAAACATTTGGAGATAACTGAGGAAGAACAGCATTTGTTATGTCTTCCACCTGTTTGAGTTGTTTTAAGAGGACATCTGCACTTTTTCCAACTTCATCTTTTCTATTCTTTTTCCTTGCATTAGCTCCACGGTCGGCAGTAGCCTTATTGGTACGCTTTGGCTTTTGTATTGGAGCCCTTTTTGTTATAGACTGCAAGTCCTGGAGAGGGATGACAAAATAAATGAGATTATCTACTGTAAACAACCATTTCACATGTTGAGAAAAATGAAAAAGACTTACTTCCATGTTTTGTGGGGTCCCTTGAAGCTTTTGCTCCAGCATTGCGAGCTTGCTGTTGATGTGGCCATTGATTTCATTGTGGATACCTTCAGGTCTTTGAGCACCAAGCTGAAGGTTCTTGGTTCTTAGGAGCTTCTGTAGCAGCTGCTGTCCTGTCTCTGATCTAGGGCCCTGACTTTCAGGGTCGTTAGTATTGTTACCAGAACAAAACGTCTCTCCTGGGTCTTCTCTTTTAATAAACCCAGAATGTGGCTCTGCTGTACCATCACACTGTATCTCCCTGGGTTCTTGTTTAATGTTCTGTAGCGTCATCTTGCACACCTGGTCTTCTCTAGAGGTATGTTGCAGGTGGGAAAGATGACCTTCTGCAGCCTGCTGTGACTGATACTGTGGAACACCAGGGCCTTTTTGTGATCCATTTTGAACATTCACCATTGCATCACAGGTTTCACTGCCTAATGTCTGAGTTTCCAATTTTAGTCCTGGGCAATCAAGTGGACTTTTGGCCCCAGGTGACCTGAGGGGAGACGCCTTGATTTGGTTATATGGACTTCCCCTTCCAGCCCCACTGTCACATGCAGAGGGTGAGGACACATATGATGAATGGGGTGAGGATGGGTGTGCTGGGCTCATTCCAAAGGGAACTCTTGGAGAATAGGCATGGGATGGAGAGCCCTGCATGCGGCCAGCAGCAGCAGCGTTCATAAATGCCTGCTGTTGGTTTTGGTTGGGGGTAGGTGGTCGCATTCCCATAGGCTGATTGAATCCCTGTCGCTGGGGATCAACAGGAGAGTTGGGTACTGGCTGTCGTGGAGACTGTGGCCTGATCATTCGACTCTGATCCATGGGTGAACGAGGCATTGGTATCTGGCCTCTCATATTATGCTGCTGCTGCATCATTACCCCAACTGGTGGTTGCTGATGTCCAGGCCCCATCATTCTGTGCTGTATCTGAGGAGCAACACCAGGTTGTTGAGCCAAATGTTGCATAGTACCTGCTGCTCCTGGTTTCCCCATGGTACCATAGGGCATCTGTTGTCCTTCAATTCCTGGGGCTTGTTGCCCAGGCTGTTGCATCTGCCCTGGTTGCATCTGCCCTGGTGGCATCAGGGGCCTCAGCTGATTTTGGTGTCCTGGGCGTAGAGGCACCCGCATCATCTGTCCGTGCTGAAGTTGCCTCTGTGCAATCATAGCCTGAATGTGTTGTATTTGCTGGTTTGGGGGAAGACTGCGGAACTGAGGATTCTGGGCAAGGCTAGCTGGGATGCGGATCTGTCCAGATGGAAATCCAGGTCGCTGTGGTATCATTCCTTGCTGCTGGGCTCTCATCATACCCATCAAGGCTTGTTGTTTTTGCTGCTGGGCTATAAAGGCTTGCTGTTGAGCATTGTGGTCCATAACAACAGGTTGTGGTTGACCAGGATGGCTCTGGACCATCATCTGCTGCTGAGTGTTGGGTTCCACAGTTTGCTGCAAAGTTTTATGATCAGCTGTCTGTTGGTGGTGCTGCTGAGCTAAGTCAGTCTTCCCTGCTTCAGCAATTGAGCTTAGCTGTTCAGCTCCAAGGCCTTGCCTCTGGACAGCAGGAGCAAGATGTTGCTGCTGTTGCATTTGGTTAACTGCTGAATGTAGTTGTTGTTCAGAAGCAGACTGAGAATTTGACTGTTGCTGGGCCATACACAGCTGGTTTGGATGCTGTTGCGCCTGCTGTCGTTCCAGTTCTGTTTGATGATCACTTGCAAAGCTTGGTTGAGTCACCTGACTTGGAGTAGAGGGTCCACTTGGCTGCTGTGGTGTTTTTGGATCAGGGCTCAGGATCACACCCTCTTTGGGGCCTGTAGACTGGCTGTCTGTTACACCCTGTGGCTGGGGTGTGATGCTTCCTGTTGAGGGGGAGGAGCCCATTTGTGGAGTAGAGGGTTGAGAGAGCCTTTCAAATTCTTGGTTAGGCTGACTGATTACCTGTGTTGGTTGTCTTTGCTGTGCTACCTGATGCTGGTGAGCGTAATTCTTAGAGATGTTTTGCTGCTGTTGTTGTTGTTGTTGTTGTTGTTGTTGTTGTTGTTGTTGTTGTTGTTGTGATACACTCATGCGATGGGCCAATAAACTCTGTTGTTGTGGAGTTAATTCATTCTGAGGGCTTCTGAGACCAGGGTCCCCTGGAGATCCTGCCATTCCCTGCTGACTCATCATCACCTGAGGTCTTTGTTGAAGTGATGACGGAACTTGCTGGTTTCCCATAATGCCCGGTTGAGGCGCTATCATAGCCTGAGTGTGATTAATATGCTGGCCTCCTACAGGGTTTTGTGGTGATGCAACAACAGACTGACCTCCAACCAATCCTTGTGGAACCTGAACCATACCATGCTGATTGGCTTGGTGAGTCATCATTCCCTGTTGAGTGTTGGCCTGCTGTTGGACCATGAGATGATTCCCAATCATTCCAGACTGTGACTGAGGGATTAAACCTGGCTGTTGATTTGGATGTGGTACTGACTGCTGACCCATTGTCACTTGCTGCTGCTGTTGTTGCTGCTGGAGCTTGGACATCTGCATCCGATGTTGAAGCTGCCTTTCTTGGAGGAGCCTTGGATCTACACCTTGCATTCCTGGCCCATGTGGAAAGAAACCAGCTGGAGCTCCAGGAGGGCCTGGGGCCCTTGCACCACTAATACCTGCTTGAAGCTGAGGTTGACCTCCTCCAATAAAGGGCTGTCCTTGGGGCATTCTTACAGGCATTCCACCTTGTTGCATCATCCCAGGATGCTGGCCCATCACTGGTGTTCCCTGTTGGTGCATCATCATCTGACCAGGCATTCTGGGAAACATGTTAGGGGGCCCACTCTGTGATGAATGACCTGGGGCAAGAAGACCTGAGCTTTGCTGATGCTGTTGCTGCTTGCTTCTGTACTCCGCAATAAGATTGGTGTGCTCCTTCTGTTGCTTACGTACCTAAAACAACGGTTATAGACATGTGATTTCAAATCGCACTGCTTTAGTCAGTCATCAATACATTTCATTCAGCTCTACACACCTGGTCAAGTTGCTTTTGGATTTTGCTCTGCTCTTCTGTCACTATCTTGAGTTTTTCTGCATCTGACTCTGCAAACTCCCTCCCAGCTTTTTTGGCAGTGCGTTGTTTAGCACACAGTGCCTTGCGGGATTTACGATGAACTCCTATCTGCTCCTCCAAAAATTTCAATTGCATTTGGAGTAATTGCTGAGTGTGAAGAAGCCATTCTTCATACTGGTGCTGTTCAGCATCATCTAAAAACATAGATAAACATTTGTTTGAAAAGAGTTGGAACAAGGAAAATAGCCTTTCAACATTTGAAAGACAGGTGTAGGAGAACATACTGATGATTCCTTGCACAAACTGTGGAGGTTTGGGTCTTGCTTGTGTAGGATCACTTGTCTCTCCCTCCTGTAAGGATAAAAAAAACATTTATAACATTACAATCATAAGAAATAAAATAAAGTTATATAGATAAAGCTTAACAACTTACTTTTGGTGGTCCGGGCGTAAGCTGGCCAGAATCTGAACCCGGCGCAGATGCTAATCTTTGAGCTAACAAAGAAACCTGTTGCCTAAAGAGAAAAAAAACAATATTCTTACAGGTACTTTAGAAATGTACACAGTTACCAACTAAATGTAAAATAATTGTGTAAACATGTACTAACATTTAAAGTGGAATTTGACAACAGACAGACTACAAGTAATGTTTAACATGAGTGTAGGATAGAACCAGTATCAGACATTGTAGTTGTATTACAAACCAATACAAAAGTGCTTACCTGTTAATTCCAGGAGGCCCAACCATTGGATCTTGTGCCAACACCTTGTTGATACCTTTTAGTGCAACCATTTTTGCTTTTGCAATAGGATCCATGATATCATCAGCAGCAAATTTTTCTAATTCTGTAGTAAAAAAAACAAACAAAAACATCTGTCAATACTGTGTGAGCAAACAGTATTTGTAATGATAGTGGTCAAATATGTTTGTACCTTTATCAGGAAAGAAATTGTTGGTCATAGCTGATTGTTTGACTAACGGTTGTAGATGTGGTTGCTGACCAAGACCTGCAGGAATACCTGGCTGACCCATCCTCATTATGACTTGTTGCTGAGCCATGGCCATATGAGGTGGAGGTGCCATTCCTGTTCCCATAAGTCTTTGCTGCTGCATCATGTGTGGAGCACGTGGTAACATCCCTGGCTGAGTTATCATCCCTTGGGAAGGTGGTCGTTGGTGATGTGGTAACATTATCTGCCCGGGTGCCTGCGGATTTTGCTGTGGATTTTGGCTGTGAAAATGAGGTGCCATGCCTCCCTGCTGGAGGGAACTCAGCTGTTGCTGTTGTTGCTGTTTTTGAAGTTCCTTTTTCTCATGCTCCAGAAGATCCTGTATTAGGAGAGGCAATTCACCCTCTAAAGAGCCCTGTGCTTCTACATCAGGCAGTCCCAATGGATCATTTCCAATATCTGCATCTTGAACAGCAGGAGAAAAAGGCAATGGTTCAGCTTGCCCTGACAGGGAGTAGGGTATTCCTCCCAAACGAACAGAGCTGAGCGAAGCTTCTGCTTGTGTGGGCTTGGCAGACGTTGTGGACGGGGGATTTCCACCAAGTAAAATTGACACTGCCTCCATTTCATCTTTCACTACTGTCTGCCCTGGCTGCAACTGAGGAGCCAAACTGTTGTCTTCTATCTTAATTTTAGCAGCACCAGCTTTTCCTGCAGGGGATAAGTGTAGGCTAGTTGATCCATCTGAAACAGAAGCAGGGTTAGAGAGGTTTTTCTCCTTGGGCTCTTCTTTGGCTTTTTCTTCCACCTTAACTTGTGCAGAAGATGAAGATGGTTCACTTTCTGCTTCCACCAGACGCAGCTGATCAGAGAAAACATCTTTGGGGTCTCCTTGGTCCAGTTCAGGGTCAGTGTAAGCTAGCAAGTCAAACTCATCACTGTTTAGCAAATCATCTAGATGTGGATCATTGGTTTCAAGGTTACCCAAGTTGCCCAAGTCGTCGTCTCCTTTGTCAGGGTCTAGATCTAAAGCCAAATCATCTTCATCCTCCACACCACCATCCCCTGGGGCCTCCCCAAGACCCTCGAGATCAGGCTCTGGCAGTTCCTCGCTGTTCTCTGGTGCAGTACCCTGTTGTGTTGTCACAAGGTCAGCCTGTTGAAGCTGATGCTGCCCTGTGACAACATTGGGATTTGAAGGAACCTGAGGATGCAGGTGGGGCTGTTGTGTAACTGAGCCTGGATGCTGCTGTGGCATTAAGACGGACAGCCCAGCCTGCTGTAGTCCCATATGGGTCTCATTACCCGCCTCTGTTTGCATGACACCAACCTGAGTCAAGGGATGTTGCTGAATATAAGGTGCTACCATGTCTTGTTGAGGAAAAAGACGAGGTCTGGGCTGGGGTCCACGGGGCATAAACTGGGGTCGTAGTGCTAGCCTCTGTGAGTTGTGTCTCAATTCAATGAAGTGTGGAGGGGGTCCTTGAGCCACTGCCTGCATGGTCTCTCCCACATGTCCTGCTAACATGGCATTAGGGTTAGCCATGCTATCCATAGTCTGGATGTTGACAGCAGGGCTCATGTTATGCGCAACACCGACTGTTTCCATGACAGGGTTGGGGAACCTCCTTGGGCCAGCACCCTGGCCCTGCCACTGAGGTGGAAATGGGGTACGGGCAAACATGCCTTGAGGTCTCATGGGTCCCGGTGACCTAATGGGAGATTATGCACAAAATGTAACATTCTACAATGGAGAAGCCTAAGGAGTATTACAAAAGATGGCATGAAATCTATAGAAAAAATGACTGAAAATAAAAATAAATAATAGATTATTTAAATAAGGCACTAAAAAAAATTATATATATTCTTGTCTACAATACACTACCTAATGGCACATTTGGACTGCTTTTATCCTTTAATGACATTCCAGTTTAGGGATAGATTTAACCTAATTATACCTACTGGTGTGATATTCTTCATACTTTACTTAAAAAGAACTTACCTTAGTGCATTAGGATCCATGATGGCAGGGGTTCCTGGATGAGTTGGGCGAATAGGTTTGTCTTCCGTGACTCCAACAGACATGGGCATTTTTCCTACCACAGAAGCCTGAGCTCCAATGTTACCAGCAGCAGCACGATCCTGGAGGATACAAAAGCAAAAAGTATGGGATACCATTATATGTCACTATCATTCAGTTTTCACTATGAGTGGTTGACTATAACGTATCTTGATTGATTGCTCTTAAGCATTAACAATGACAAATGAAATAAAAAAAAAATGTTACATCAATAATGAAACATATTTCAGTTTTTAAAAATCTGAAATGTTAAAAAAAAAGTTACAATCAATAATGAAACATGTTTCAGTTTTTAAAAATCTGAAATGTTAATGTCACCCTGCAAAGGACGTCTACCTGAGGGTATGGTGGTGGCGCTCTTTGGGCCTTG
>NC_024316.1:12751493-12769661 GCF_000523025.1 Cynoglossus semilaevis | reverse complement strand
CGCGGCGGCGGCGGCGGCGGCTGCGGCAGCGGCCGCAGCAGCTTCCTTCTCTTGTCTCATAGTATTTCTCTGCATCTGTTGTCTAATCAGGAATTCTCTCAGTCTCTGGCGCTACAAAATGAAAACAAATTGTCAGTAAAACATGTCGAGTTGACAACCACGATTGATAAGCAGCTAAAACTATGATACCTGTTTGTGCTTCTCCAGTTCAGATGGACTAAGGCCTACTAAAGTTGCATCCTGAACTGCCGGCATGTCAGGCATTTCTTGAGTGCTTTGCAACGATGGTGGATGAGTTGTGTCAGGAGGACGAAGTGTCAGTTGTTCTTGAGATCCAGACAGTGGTGGCACCCTCGTGTTGTAACTCTCTGTTCCTATATTCTGCTGATTTTGTGGTTGCTGGAGCTGACCCTGTGCCACCTGACTATGCTGTTGGTTGATTTGAAGAGCTCCAGTGTTGTGGCTGATATCAAGAGGTTCTGTTCCTATGGAACTGTTGTTAGGATGAGTTGGTGGTACCTGGTTAGCATGGGGAGAGGTTTTATAACTTGTGCTTGCCTCTTGGGCAACAGAGGGTGGCCGAGGAGGTTTATGAGTCGGAGCAAAATGATCTCTAGATTGTGGCCTTGAAGGTGGTTGCGAACAAGGATCAGGGGATTGGAAACGTGGAGTAGCAGGGGACTGAACACTGTAGGCGTCACTAGAGGGACCACCAGGGGTGTGTGGAGACAGCGAACCACACTGTGACTGTGGACTAGATGGCACTCTAGCACATGGATCCTGTTGCATTACGGGTTGTCTCTGAAGTCCCAGCAAACAACCATCACCTGATTGTGGTCTGGGAGTTAGTGGCTGAGCGTGTGGGTCGGACAATGCATGCGAGGGGGACTTCTTGTGGCTTTCAGAATGATGATTGGGGGACGCTCCAGTATGAAATGTGCCACCTTCTGCTTGATGCATTCGTGGTGTTAAAGGTGCCTTAAATAAACCATCTCCAGGCTCTACCATCCCTGCCGGGGAGCCAGTGGGCAGGTCAGGTCGTCCAGCTGCTGTGGAGCGTGGAGAAGGTGCTCTCATGTCAGCCCTGTACTGTCCTGTGCTTGAAGAAGAGGAAGCCATTGCGGAGTGTGATGGAGAGGCACCATATTCTAGCCGCCCCATTCCTTGCTGGATTCTAAAAGGGTCTCCATGATGAGGATTGTGGGGTGGCGAGAACATGGGTGATTCTCCAAGCCCAGCTCCTCTTGAATGGGGACTTTCTAGAGGTCCGAGAGACTCCTGAGAGCCATGGTGTGGCTGTGGAAGATGACCTTGTTGGTGCTGCAGCAGCTGTGATCTAAAGTAGGGGTCAACTTGCTGGGCCCGTCTAGGGGTTCCAGGAGTTCCTGGTTGCATGTCAAATGGGCCAAGACTGGCTGGCCGTCCCTGAGGAAGACCCTGTGGGCCGGAAGCAGAATAACCTGAGGAAAAGGCGTGTAAGGAGCTGGGTCCAGCATGAGAGAGGGGTGTGGTTGGGTGGGAGTGAGATGTGGGTGACTGGGAAGGAAGCCTGGTTAAGGGATCAGTCCGGATTTCTGCAGAACCGGGAGTTTTACTAGGTCCATCTGAGAAAAACACAGAGGATGATCCTGAATCTGGAGGAAAGGGAAATGGACTTTCCGCAGAGCTGGGTTGGGAAGAGAGTGATGTCGAGCCTGAAGGTGGTGGGATCTGTAGGTGCAAATTGGGTCTTTCCCCCTTCATACGCCCAGGCTCCATCTTGACTGAAACCTGACTCACGGCCTGCTGTAAAAGAGTAATTAAGCTTATGAATCAACACTGATCTACAATTAAAATAAGAGACACAAATAAACATTTTATTCCGAAATTACAAACTGTTTGTGGTGCATTAACTCACCTTCTGTGCCTTGTTAATACGCTGGGCTGCTCTGTTATCTTTGGCTTTTTGCTAAAGATTAAAAGAAAATAGAGGTAAGGTTACCTGTTGAATGCTTAAAATATATATCTACAAGCTGTTGACTTGTCTTGAGCTTCAAATTAGTACCAGATAAGGAGTCTTGTCCGCAGCTGAAACCTTCCTCCAGATCTTCATGATTTGTTTACACCGACTGGCCCAGTCTGTGACAATATGATGATATATTGAGTATGATTTAAAAAAAACAAAAAACAACCGGTTGCCCTGGCAGTGACGGTAAATGCATACACACTCACCTGGGTAGTCCTGTTTAAGGTTGGGAAAGTTAGTGTTGGCATAAAGCACAGGCGAAATTGTCGAGAGTTCACCCAACTCCTCATCCTTCTCCCACCGCTGGAGACTGCGCTGGTTGTAGGACAACCCATCACCCTCTGCCTCAGTGGGGGTTGGTGGAGATGAAGGAGTTACCGGAGTTGACGGTGTTGCCCAGGGACTGTCTTCACCTCCATCTGGACTGAAAAGCCCTCCACGTTCCCTGTGCAAAAATTTGAGGTTATCGTCTCATGCAAATTGAAGATTTAATGGGATATTGGGGAAAATGATATGATACGTTTGCATTCTTACCGCACGTCAAAGAATGGTGATTGAGAGAGGTTAGGAAAGGCATCCATCATTCCAGCTGGGGGCAAAGACCCTATAAGTAGATTTGCATTGTATGAATTTCAATTTGAAGATCAGCATTATGTTCAGGTAGTAATAGACATCCAAATGCAAACAATATTACTGTAAAGTGTCCAATGATGTCATCATTTAATGACATCCCATTTACCTGAGAGGAGAGTTCTCGATGGCTGAGCATTCTGACTGAGTTCTCCCTTACTGCCCTCCAAGATAGGCTTCATGCCCCCTAAAACTGAACCATCTGACACTCCCAGAACTTTCTTGAAAAACTGCTCAGAGTCCTGACTTTCTACTCCTTGCAGAAGATCTGCCACAAAAGGAGAGGCACTTTAGTTTTACATCATGATAGGTATTGCAACTGAGAGTGTGTACTGTACAGTGCATTTTACCTTTGCTTTTTGCCCCCATTAACTCTTGAGAATCGGCTGATGCCTGGTCCTTCAGTGATGACAGGGGTGCAGAAACTCCTAATAAAATGACATGAACAAACGAATAACATACTGTAACAGACAACACATCTAATTAGAATGTGCAAGTGCAAAATGTTCACATACCTGCACCTTCTCCCTGAGGTTGGGGGGCTTCTTCAATCTCTTGTTTGAGAGAAAGATTATCATCCACAGAAGGATCCTTGGCCTCAGCTAGTGAGCAAAACCAAATGGTTCAGTAACACAATTTACCAAAACATTCCCTGTGCTACAGATAAGATTGTTGTTCTTACTGTCTGGGGCAGCAGTTTTGACCCCCAATGGTGCTGGTAAAGAAGGTCGGAAAAGGCAAGGGCTTGGTCTGTGTCCTGAGGGTATCATCACGGCTTTCTTACTCAAGTCTATGAGTGTCTTTCCAAAGAAGGCCTCCTGTAGTTACAAATATTTTAAAATTAATAATATTACTTTTGATCAAAAATAATATAAAAAAAGACATGAGGAGAGAAATGGTGACGCACCTGAAGATAAGATGGAAACATATCCTCCAGTTTGCTCCTCTTTCGGCCCCTGCGTTTCTTTGCCTGTTCCTCACCGTCAACTGGTTTAGGATCCATGATGTTATCTGTGTCGGGGTGAGGTCCTGTGCACAGGACAGTGAAATTCAGTTGTCATATACAGTATATATATCCCAGGTTATGGAATGTGGTGTTTGTGTATCTGCCGAGATTCACAAAACATATGTCACCGAAGTGTCTCCCAACGTTCCATTTGTTGGTGGTGCACTCAGGCTTCAGTCATGAGGACAAAGATGACACTAATGGCACCTTTGATGCTTTTTTTTTAAGCTGTTGCCATTACTCTGTTTGTTTACACAACTCTTCTGCTTGAACAGCAAAATAAGTCACTGCACTCACTGTTACTCAACTGTTACAGTAAGTGAGGTCATGTATGCATGACTGGAAAACTGAACCTACCCAAAATCTTATTTAGTACAAATAGTTCTGTTCTGTTCTATGATGCAAGAGTGTTTCAAATGGTATTATATCATTCATTCAAACTGAAAAGTCAACAGTTTTCACCAACCTTCCTCGATAGTCCTTTCTATTGGCTGTCCATCTAACATAGTTTCTCCAGCCAGCTGGGCAAAAAATTCTTTCTTTAATCGTGTGTGGCACTTTCTCTGTCGCACCATGAAGCCTCCTATTCCTGTTAAAATTGTAAAATAAATATTAATGAACACTTTTTAAATCAACAGTAATCCACAAAGATGCAAATCATTATTGAGTTCAATTCAGGTCAGCGTACCAGGCCTGTAAGGTTTCCTTTTTCTTTTTTTACTGTCATCTGTTTCTTCAGCTCCTCCTTTAAGACCTTCACCATCAGCCATGCCGTCATTGCCTCCCTCTGCACCTGCGTCTCTATCTGCACCACCCTCTCGGTCAGGGCTTCCAGGGTTGTCCAAGTCTCCACAGCCTGGATGACCAAGACATTTATTAGTATTTTTATATTCATAAGGGGAAAGTTCAAAAGTTGTTACACAAAATAAAGTCCAAGTGCACTAACCTTTCCCATCCTCCCCTTCTGCATCCACCTCCCTCATATCTATTCCATCAGGACCTCCCTCCAAACATAGAGTGCCAAGACGGGATCGACGTTGTCGACGTTTGTGCAAGGGAGACATGGAGATGCTGCGCAGCAGTGACATACCCGACTCTGTCAGCCATACACCCTCCAATCGATAAAACTGGGGTTCTGTAAGGTGTAAATGGTAAGGAATCAAAAATAAATTAGGAATAAATAACCGTTTTGCAGCAGACAATAAAAAGAGAAAAAGAAATGAACAAACCTGGCTCTTTGATCTTAATTGAAGCCATTATGGCGGACTCTACTACTGTGAATGTAGACAAAAAGAAGTTATTTAATGAGTACAAACTGGAAAATAAAACTTTTATACAAACTAAATTTGAAAAAACGCTAGCAAAAGTAGACAAAATATAATGTGTCATTTTATGAGATACTCCAAAGTCCAAACACACCGTCTTTTTTCTGGTGAACATATATGAAATTATTGTCTCTTAACACCTGCCATTGCATTAAAAAAAACAAAGCTATGCATCGATTCTGTGCATAAGCTTAAATGCACAAGATTATTTCACAAGTCTTTTATGCAGTAAGGATGGGCCAAAATTCCAATCACAAAAAAACTGTATCCACAATTGAGTGCAAAAGAAAAAGGGACACCTGCTAAAAGTTGCATCTGTCACATCAATGTGAACTTTTTAGTAAAAAACACTGAAGTTCTTTTTACACAAAACATAAGAGGTTTGAGTAGATTACAAAATGATGGACTCCAGCCTTTGTTGTATTTTTGGAAACCATACCAGTGTTGTCTAAAATGCTGTGTGTACATTCATATGTATGTACATATGTACATCATTCTCACTTACCCACAGGTTTTGGAACATATGGGATGCAGGAAGTACAGGCAAAGCCTTCATCAGAAGCTTGTTCCACCTCATCCTCTGTGTACAGACTCTCACAGACAGCATGGACCCATCTAAAAAAACACACCAACCTTGATCTGACACACTTTCCTTAGGAAATCACACAGCAAATTTAAGATGTACTGGAATAATTCATGATATGAAAAATGCATGACTAATCCATGCCCCGCTTGTCTTCATTAGCTGTGCTCTAACGAATACTAAATAATAAAGTTTCTGCATTTGTAGCTACACGTCTGTAGTTCTAATGAGCGACACCCACCGATCGCAGTACTGACACTGCAGAAGCAACTCCTCCTCCATAAAGTTCTCTTTGCATACTGGACAGGAGACGAGGCTGGCACAGGGGCCGCAGTGTGTGTAGTTATTCTGCCATTCGCAGTGGAAACCCGGTGAGTTGGAACCACACTGCACACAGCATACACACCTGCACGGAAAGTTTGTCTTTGTAACAACAGCTACTGGTCAACAACACAAATATGAATCTAAATTAAGCACATTCAGAACAGAACAAAGAAAAGGAAGAACTGGCTGTTGAATTGCTCACAACTGTCAGACGGGGCTGTTTTACATAATATGCAAATTTACTTGCATTCATTTCCATCTGGTCCCAGTGACGGCTAGAAAAAAGAGCAAAGCATCATAATTGGTCTTTCGCTCACCATTTGCACTTCCAACCGCCTTTGGGTACAGTGTGCAGCGGAGGGTCCAAACAATAGGTGTGATAGCTGACATCACAGTCATCGCACAGCAGCAGTCGGGACGGATCCGACGCTTTCCCACACACCTCACACACGATACACTCCAAACAACGCCAGCCCTTACGCAGCATTGTCTTGGTGATCTGCGGAAGACACAAGTTTACAAAAAAACCTATCTGGATGAACAAAGTGTTCTTGTGAAATACTGGAGACTGTCCATCTGCTTACTTTGCTGTTTACACAGTAAGGATGGTAACACTGGGCACACTGAGCACAAGCCAACAGCTGCCCCTCCATGCCTTTTCCAAAACTGCCACACACAACACACATATCCTGCAAACAAGAACGTGAAGAGATTGATCAGTACTTGATATAAAAATAACAATAGAAATACCTTGAAGCCACAGAGTCTATCAAATCACAATATATGGTACCTGCAGCAGGACAAATTTGTCAGTGTTTGAAAAAAGAACCACTGTGTTCTGCATGGTGTCATCTTCCTCATCCTCTTCCTCCTTATTTACTCCAGTGTCTAAGGTCATGCTTAGCTGTGAACAACAATAAAAACAAAAAATATTATAACCAGGTTTGTCAACAATTAAAAATGGTTTAATCAGATTTATCTGATTAAGCAACAACAACGTTTTCTGTATGTTCCTGGAAGAGAAAGACAAAAACAACAGTAGGTTGATGTTTGGGTCTCTCATCTAATGTAATTTGTGATTAATATCAAGCAAAATGTGCAGAAGTATAACTAAACATTTAGCCTCAAACAGTTGGTGTGTTTTTTAGTCATATATCCTGATGGCAGCTTGTTGCCTGGTCTGAACAAAGCCATGGGCCTCTGGTCTGAAGTTGAAGACCTGAGATTATTTTGAGTGTGAGGTGTTTTGGTGAACCTGAAACTCTTTTATGCAGTGTTTGTAAATGACAACGTGTATTAGAACAATGATAATGGATAAATGGACCGTGGAATTATCTGATATCCGTGTGCATCAATCTGGCTTTGCATTAAAATGACTTAATGCTTTTCACTTTTGACAGCCCTTGTTGTAAATCAAAAAAATAATAATCTGAAAGTCATGTATATCCAACTCACCAAGACGGCATCAATGCAAGAGGCCATGGCTTTAAGCCGCGACCTCCCTCCCCGTCCTCGCCCTCCACCACCTCCTCGAGGTCTACGCCTCCCAGGGAAACTATTGCTTCGACACTTTGGATGGGAAAAACAATGAAAAATCAATGAAACTCTGTTGTGACTATGTGTTCTCAAATATTTTTAAACATGACTGATTATTAATGAAATCACCTGTTTGACCCTTGAGCGTCCAGGGGATCCTCTGCGTTTCACCTTGTCCCTGTCGCTTCTCAGTGGTTCGAAGGGAAGTGAATCATCTGTTTCAGTGAGCAGGCTGTCGGCATGCAAGCGGCCAGGAGGTACTAATCCAAACTCCATGGACAGCTGAGAATCCAGCTCTCCTGGTGAACCAAGAAAGCCACTGCTGCTCTCATCTCCGTGGCTCAAGTTGGAAGTCTCATCTAGCAGCAAATCCGGCTTGATATCTTGCTCCAGCAGTTCTTGTTTAATGTCATCGTGAAGTCCTTCCACTTTCATTTGCTCATCATCATCTTCTTCCTCTTCCTCATCAGAAAAAGTGAGCAATCTCTCCTCCATGTCCATTACAGAAGTGTCTTCTTTTGTGACCACTGATGAAGCCTGATGAGAAGGAAAATGATGGTTCTTGGATAAAGTCCTCTGCTGATCACCTGGGAACAACTGCTCAATTTTGTCCACAAAGGAAGTAGCAAGTTGATCTTTGCTTAATGGTTTTGACAATGGATGATCAGCGCCACACGTTGATAACTCTGGTAATGCATGTGAAGCTTCCTCCACTGACAGTGTTGCCTTCTGCTGCTCCACATCCATTTTTGTAGGACCCTGTTGTGAAACCCCTGTTGGATCCTCACTGAGCTTGTGAGATGACGGATCTGCCATGCCTCTCGCGGGTTCTTCTGCACATACATCAGAGGGTGGACAAACCGTCTCCTGTTCTCTTAATGTTTGTGCTACATTTAAAAATAATGAAGAGTGTTATTAGGGTTTCTGTGGGAAATTTGAGGATAAGAAATAAACAGACACACAACAAATACATTTTTGAGACCGAGGTTTTCACTGCAGTAAATACATCTAATACACAGCTAAATACTAGATGTATAAAGAAGAAGGAAAACAAATCAAATCCTAATAAATTTTATTAGGTCAATTCATAAAAAGGTTAATGTTATAATGTTGAGGTTTTTCAAGGTTTACATATAGTAGAAATGCTTTCAATTGCAAGTTTACCTGTAGATTCTGATGGAGCAGCAGAAACATCAGAAGTTGTTGTTTTCTCCTCACAATCCATGGTATCAACACCCGCAACATCCTCACCTAGAAACAAAGGTTGTTAAAACTACAACCGTGACACACTTAAGTCAATTGCACAAATACATAAGACTTTTCTTACCCAACTCCATGGGCGTCTGTGTGTTGGCAATTTTTTCAACCTGATCTATTTTTGATTGGCCTCTTTGTCCCGATGACACTTCTGATGTGTCTGTCTGCTCCCTGGTCAAGACATCTGTTTGGACAGGCGTCTCCACTACATCCATGTGTCCTGCAGGTGCTTCTACAGTGTGCTGATGAGTGACCGGAGGCTGGTGATGATTTTGTTTACAGAGTAGGCAAACAGACTTGTGTTCTGGAAGCTCACTCGGTAAAGCACACTCACTGTGCACCCACCTTAAAAAGTGCAGATATCATCAAGATCAAAGAGTGTTAGAAATTCAAAGTGTGCATCCCATCATTACTTTTGTGAAAGTGAATTTAGCTGACCTGTGGCACATGCTGCAACAATGCAGATCAACAGATGGGCTCGCAGTTTTGCCGCATACTCCACAGACGCAGCTGCGGCGACGCTGGCAGCCCTCACATACTGTATAGTTATCAAACCACTGCACCGAACCTGGCAGCAACAGGCCGGGAGCACCGCACTCCGCACATACACGACATCTCTGCCAAAGTAAAAATTAGAATGCTAACAGTTAAAAAAATAGCTTACTTACAAAAGTTACTCACTGCTGTGCTACACTTCAAGATAAAATTAACACCTACAAAAATAAAAGCTGTGCAAACGCAACTTACTCTGCATTTCCATGGGTCTGTAGGAAGAGAGTCCATGGCTGGCTGAAGACAGAATGTGTGGTAGCCCTTATCACACGCATCACATACCAACATTTTGGAATCTTCACCTGGTTGTCTGATAAAATTAGCAGGAAAAAAACATTACTCATAACACAACATAAAACTAACTCTTCACATTAAAAAAGCAATGTTTACTAGGTGAATTCCAAAGTGAAACATTTCAATCCTTTGCACAAATTTTACTTTCACTATTAAGGGTGGACTCACCTGCAAGTCTGGCACACCTTACACTCTGGACACTGCCATCCTGCACGCTGGATGGGTGTGGCGCCAATCTCAAGGCATGCTGCATGATAATGCTGACCACAGCTGGTACAGAACAGCAGATCTGTCAGCTCACCAACTGAGTCACAAACTCCACACCAAGCATCTTCACCTGCTGGATTTAAAACACATAAAAGAACAAAATATTATTACAAATCTGTATTTTAATTTTCAAGTAAAGGCTGCAGAGCAGCCAATCAATCAATGTCTCCTTACCCAACTCCTCAGCCTTGTCTATGTGTTCTGGACAAAGCAGGACCAACTGCTTCATGGACTGGAAGGATCCACTGGCTGCTGAGCAGGGGAAGTGGTAGAACCGTAAGCAGCCCTCAGCATGGCATTGAATGGTTGCACCTAGCCTTCTGCAGTATTCGCACGGCTGAAACAAATCAAGAAAGGGCCACGTTATGGGAGGTTCTGTTGACGTCTGGTTCATTAAAAATACAGTCTGCGGACACCACACTAACCTGCTGTGTCCCTGAGATAACAGCTTTATCCACATTCTCCAGCTCCTCGTTGTCCAGTTTTTTTACTCCCTCTGACCAAACCGCACACCAGTGATGAACCCAGCAACCCCCTGTTTATTACAGAGCCTGACATCAGTGATATATTCTTACCTCCTGCATTTCTTGTACACATAATTAAGAGGAAAACCATAACACTGCAAACTAATAAAAGATAATAAAGACATGCAAATTAAACCTGAATCATCAAAGAGTGTTGCAAGACATGGGGATTTGGAAAATCCAATGGAAGACAGGTCATCATTTCCAGGTTGTGGCAGTGGAGATGCTGATGGCTTTAGGGTTGCCCGCTCCATTGATGACCCAAAATGTCTTAGTTCCCGCTGTCCATGCAGACTCCGGTCCACACAGTTGCAAAGCACACATGCTCTTGTGTTCTCCCTGTATGGTATTATAAAAAAACATTGAAGAGACAATCAGTGATTCACTTGTTGAAAGTATTCATTTTGAACTACTGTGAAGGTTTAATACAGCAATACAAGCAAAATTTATGATCAGACTGGACAACATACAATGGTGGGCTGGAAGAGGCTGTTGTTGCAGAGTTGTCCTCAGAACCAAGCAAGCCAGTGGACACCCCTTGGGAGGAAGAGGGCTGCTTTGTAGGGGCACTGTCATCAGCTACAAAAAAAAGGAAAAAAATCTCACTTCAAAGCCATAAATTTACTTTACGCTATGCATATATACTTTCTTGCTTTTTTCTTTTTACAAAAATTTGAGTATAATACCTGTTGGTTCAGAGTCATTCTCCTCACAGTTGGATTTCTGCTCGTCCATCCCCTGTACTTATTTTGACCTCCTTGACAGAGATCTGTAAGGAGAGTTTGGCAACTTGTGAATAATGAACATTAGAACAGGGGCCGACCAAGTCAAGAATACATTAATTCCAAAACAAAACTCTAGTTATTTTTTCAATTAATCGATCTTGGTGCGTAGAATGATAATTTGTATAAAATTGAAATATGCTTATTAAAACCCAAAATTTTAGAAATTTTTTTAGAAAAAAATGGATTTTAGATAACTTGTCTCTACAAATATTTTTGTATTATCAAAATAAAAAAGTGTTGTGATACATCAGACTTTGTTTATTTTGTTCAAAAAACACATACACTCAGCTTACTGTTAAAGAAATTATAGATGTTTTTATATCACAAACATCTGCTCATAACACTAAGATGGTTAAAAACTGCTGAATAATTCAGTGTTTGATTAGTCATAGGTTGACTAATCATTCTAGCCCTAACGCTAAAAGAATATTAAAATCAGGTTTAATGTCACAATACAGTAAAAAAGAGTGTCATTAAAGTGCACTATAATTCACCAAAGAATATTGATTTGTGCACTAGTTCCCTAATTAGTTAAGTTATGCATGCAGCCATACATTAATCTTCTTGAATGTGTCTATATTGTGGGTATATTTAACCCCCAATTACTAAACGTTGTATATCTAACATACCTGACGGTCGTCATTTTGTACGATGGGAACATTTACGTTTGACCAATTTCTGACATAAATGGTAAACAAACCAAAAACGCAGAGATCCATTACTAAAGACAGACAATATACTGTGCAGCTTTATCCAACAGTAGAAGGGGGATTTTATGCAAAAACCATCTCTGTGACCGTCATGGAGAAAAAATACTCTGAAGATAGATTTGTTTATCACATTTTAAACTAACAATCTCACGACATCTCTGTTAATGGTGTAATTAATGTTTATTGTCTAAAACAAGAGGTCTAAAATGCTATAAACAACAATAATGCTTTTTTAATGTCAACAATTCGGATGGTTACCATCATGCGAGCACCATTAGCGCTAATGCAATCGCGCTTTCTCGCAAACTCATTAAAAATAGCGCCAGTGTTGCACAAGACACATCGTTCAAAACTGCTTTAGAGCAATAGACAATATTTACCCATCAATGTAGGATCCAATCCGCAACAGTAAAAGCGACAATACAAACGGAATGTAAAAAAAAAATTGGTAGTATCCCAAATAAAACAACCGTAATATGCGATACACAAAGAAAACACAACTTCCGTGTGCTAAACTTCCTGTTGCAGCGACTCATTTCGGGCAGAACCTTTGTCGATCACATCATAGTTCCGCTTTGACATCCACGCCGTACAAAATGTGTATAACCAACAATGTACGACTAGAAGAGCTCACACTTTAACACTAGTATTTCCTTTCATAAAAAAGAAAACATTCTATTTTACAGCTTAACTTTCAGTCAATTACAGACAATTATAAACACAAACCATCGTAGATTCACAGGACAGATGTTATCATATATACACAAGACATGGCATGTGTTTGTTTTAACCAACATTAGGCAGCAAACGCCAGACAAACTAGAGTGAGATGATCTACCGATGTTTTTGGTTTTAAAAGGATCAAAACAAAATGATTTAAACGAAGGACAGGCTTTAAGACAGCACATCGGTGTTCCCGAGATTATAAAATGAAAAACTCTTAAATCGCAAAAATTAATTTCAGTGAACGAATTTTTAAGTCGTGCTTGTTAGAAAAGCAATTCGTAACCCAAAATATATAATGCATGTGCGGAAATGTATTATTTAAACATGTAAACGCAGTTCGTAGATCCATCTGCATTTTGGCGCAGATGTGCATGTCTACATTTGGATCTCCTGATCGGATGTGTATATTGTGGTATAATAGAGTTCAATATGAAAACCCAGGCAAATACAAAGCTACACAAAAACAAAACTACAGGAAAATATGATAACACAAACACATGCACCAGACTTTCTCTGAGAAACATTAACGCTGCATCCTCACTACGATAATGGAGAAAACACAAAAAAGTAGTACATAAACCAAATGTTACCTTGTGAAACTGTGGGAATTTATTTCTCAAATTATGTCGTAAATGAAAAGTGAGGTCACGTTGGAAAATTAATGTTTTCACACCCAGGCTGGCCGAGTTTACATTAAAAGTGTAAACGTTTACATTTCAACTCTCACGACAAAGTACCCATATTCTGCATCTTCTACCAACATTCTACCAACAACCTAGTAGATCTGGATAGTCCATATTAGTAAATTCTACCAACAACCTAGTAGATCTGGATACATGTTTTATATCATGTATAAATGCAGCACTAAGCACAATTTCTAAATGTAAACAACGACTTCAAAGGGTTGGTTCTGTCCAGCAAATAGCCTGCTCCACGCCATTGGCAAAACATTTGCACGGAAAAGCTAACAACTACCAGGGCTGACGTAGCGCCAAAGTGTCCCGGGAAGACAAACTATGGCAAATTCACTGTGACTCTAACACCACAGCGTTTATTTGTAAACATGAAAACCGGTAACATCACTCATATGATCAAAAATGCAGTTAAAGTGAAAGATAAATCAAACTTTAGTCTGTGTCCAGGTGACATCGTTAGTTCTCCAACAAATAGACGGCACCATCTGATCGCAGCTAACAGCTAGCTGCGATACCATTACCCGGTCTAAGGTCAGGTTGGTGTAGGTTTCTGCGTGTCGCAAGAGAAGTTAAAAAATGACGTAAATAAATCGAACTCACCTCACAAAAACAATATCGTCTCTTCATACATCAGCAAAATCCAAACAAGCACGCGGCTTCCCCAAATGCTGCTGACGGACGCTTCATTTTGTGCACCGGACTAATGCTGCGGCTTAGCCGGCTGGAGGGAGGGAGAGTGGGGGAAGTGCACGTCGGCGGAAGGCAGGCTGGACGGTGCTCCTGATAGCTTAGCTTTCCAGATAGAAGGATACTGCTGCAACCAACCAACAGTCCGAGGAAATCTATTAAGACCCAAGCTGAGTATTTAACCCGCCCCGGTTAGAGTCTCGCAGCTTCCTACAGTGAATACAATCGCTGCCTTGCCTGCCTTCTGGATGTAGCTTTCCCGATGCTAACATAAACTAGCATCTGTTCTGGAATCTGACGCTGGCGAGGTCGTCTAAGCTGCTGCAAGTTTACACCAAAATAAACAGTCCGGAAATTATAACCAATGGAGTTTCATGCGTCCGATATGTATATACATATACATCTCCCTCAATTTCGGGTCGATATCAGGCGCTCATGTAACCCACATTTGCATTCTAACTTTCCACTGGGGAACCTGGGTTCGGGTCAATAGCATCTTTACTGGGCTAAAACTGCGCTGCGTCTGTTCCGCTGAACGAACGACTAGCCAGTAGCTAACAGCAGTGGCTAATAAGGAGAACTACGTCAAAATTAATTCATGCAAACGAACAAGGAATATGTGTTTGTTTTGTTTCAACAGTGTACAGGTTAGGTCTGAACACCTGGAGTTTCCCACTGAATAGCCTTGTACGTGGTTGCTCCTTTCCACTGACATTAGAAGGGGATTTTGAATGTGTGGAGAGTGTGGGCCAAATGTAATATGGTGGATATTAGATATTGGGTCATTAGAGTTTACGGATCCAGGGTAGCCATTTTTCATTACATCGGCGTGGCTGTCAGACCAAAAGCGGTGGTGACATATCGAGCCGATGAAAACGGTTCTGATGCACCTTTTTTCTAAATAATAATAGCATTTTAACATCACAGTGTGCACATGCTACAAATACGTTTCGCAATTAGAGTGTTAAACAAGGTGTTGACTAATCGTGTTTTTAAATTCATACATAACTGCGTGCTTGTAAATAACCGGAGAGAAAAGTCCCTGATCAGAAACGAACCCCGGTCTCACAAGTTCACCCGCAACTACCCAAAAATAAGTCGGTCAACGTGACGTCAAGTAAACATTTTCACACGTTTTAAGGTGTTTGCACTGTTGTTTCACTCACATATATACGTGGATTTGTCCGAAGTAACAGATTCACCAACAAATGCACTTCAATGCGCATTGAATGTCTTTGTGCACAATGTCACTATCACAAACATAAAACCAACAAAACAAAAAGTAAAAAATAAAAAAGGTGACTGAAATGTTAAAAGGAAATTTAACAACTGACTTATATAAATACAATTAAAAATCACAAAGATATAGCAGCAGAAATTGAACAACAAAATGGACTATTTATGCCTATCAAGCTGATAAAGCAAGGTAGTATTAATTATGTTTTTTACGTTTCTATAAGTCTTAATTAGTAGATTACAAGTGTATAAGTATTAAATCGGAAATATTTACATAATTAAAATCTATAGGGAATGTAGACCTTAGTGTTAACAGAAGTATTTGTAATCATAAAATGTAAACAGGGCTTGAAATTATCATTAGAGCAAAATTATACATTTCTATTTTTTTATTGGTCTAACAAGCTGCAGTTTTAGGACAGTTTCAAAATCTTCCAACCAAATGTCATAACTTCTCGAGCCACTCTGTGAACCAATGACCAGGGGCAGTACAGATTAGCTGTCAATGAAATTATAAACTCATATGAAATTAGATTAGCTCACAGTTTGTCCCATAATGGGACTTTATGAAAAGGTCACAGCTCCTGGCCACACCAGCTCCAATCTATCATGTCCAAGAGAACCAAACTGGACTCTTTGACCCAGAAGGAGAGAATCTACTGTGTCATGTTTAGCATTAATGTATACCATGTACTACAGAGTTTGGCTTTGTTTCTATATATGCAAAAGGTTATTACCTCAATAGCTGGCAGTATTACAGTAAAAGGGTGGGGTTTTCAAGAAGCACATGAGGGAAAAGGGTATGATGTTGTAAGATCAAGATTTTTTCCCCCCACAATTAACCTTGCTTGTCCCTGTAAAGCACTAAGTGGTTGTATAAGATGTACTATTTACTTTTAGTATCACTATATACAGGTCACAGTCACACACTGTCACCAATGAAGAGGGGGACCAGCCAAAACTGGTTTTTCCTTTATGGAAGTATTTAACTATTCATAACCCGCAAAAAGACTACTGAATTCCACAGCCTATAGTGCTGTAATGTGTGCCACACAATAAATTCAGTGACCCAATTCTCACCACACAGAACCCCCCAAAAACTGTCCAACAAAGCACTCTTCCTCTCAAGTGTTTCATAGTATGACTGTTAATTACTATGTGATTCTAGTCATCGATTCGACATCACAAAAATTTGTCAGTTTTGTGTAGACCTGTGTTGTTTGTGCATGTTCTCATTTTGAAAATAGGTTATTACTGGTCCCCTTGACAGGATTAGTTAACTCCCATTCAGCTTTAGCCAGATTGGATTAGATTTTGGGGGGCTGAGTCCAGTTGAAGCACAGTAACTGATTGGCCGTTGAATGTCAGTAGAGGATGGTATTAGGACACTGTGCTTCTCCCATTGGCCAGTCAACAGAGCCCATCTGCCTCCAGTATCTCAGGGATAATCCTCTACGATACGTCCACAGATGTTTATAACAGCATACAATGGTGGAAGACACTGCATTGTTCAATTTTGACTTTGACATAAAAACTCAGGAGGGAAAAAGTGAAGAATATCTGAATATATATTATATATGAATATCTGTTGTTTGCATTTTTTATTATTACCTTTAACCGTTGGTTTTGATAATGTGGAATTGAGTGCTGTGTTCTAATTAGTATCAGTGTTATAAATTGCATTTTAATCATAATCTCTGGGCATATAGCGGATAGATTTTTAAAAATATGTTTTATGTATGGAAAATCTGAAACAATGGAAATGGGATCATACATCTGATACACCACAAGGGGGTGTATAACCTTGGGGTATACAGTAAGTCTAAGCTGACAGTAAATCCAATTCCAAAAATTGTTTTATATAAACTACGAATTTAAAAAAAGATCATTACTAGCTAACTGTGAATTACATACTAGAGTTAATAATAGTTGCTATAAAATTGGAGTATTTAGGAATCAGTAACCAGTCTAAATCTGTACATATTACAGCATTATATGTATATAAGATTCTGACTAATGCAAGGAGTTTCAAAATGATTCTGAGGTTGAATTAAAACGGTCACCTTTAACATCCTGAAAAAACCCTGATGACTCCGTTTGGTACGTGATAAAGTCTGAGTCAAGTTGCTGGAACAGCGTGAGGAATATTAAGTATGTCTGGGCTTTTTATTAACCAGTTCCTTAGACTGCATAATGACCCAGAGAAACTGAACCCTGTAACATACATTATACACAACCAAAAGCACTGGAACGAATTTTCTTTGGATCTAAAGAAAATGGGCCTAATGTTTGATAAAATGTCACTTTAATTTGTTCTTATGATAGGGATACATGTGAGGACATACGGTACATGTAGTGGAATAATTATAATCTATTAAACATTTATATATTATGATTCAGAAGGTAAAAAAATAAAGAATCTATTGTGGATGGACTAAATCTGCTCCCATCCTTTCACTAATTGCATACACATATTGTACATACAGTACATAAGTGTGTCTGTGAAAACAAATACATAATGGTACAGTTCTACACTCTTTACATCTGCCCTTCAAGATTATCTCTGTATATATGTAAGCATATATACACCGTATCTATACCACTGTAATAGGAACCAGTGTTTTCCAAATTATGGATCGTGTCCCAAAATAATGCCCAGAGGACCAAGTAATACCAGTTTTGTCCACAGGAAGTCAAGGTTTTCTGGCCCATCAAATCACCATTATTATTTTCTAAATTGCTGAATAATGTAAGCCTGACAATTTCTGTCCAAATTCTTTTTACAAGAATTCTTCTGATAATCACTTACACACATTGCCTAACACTTCTTCAACTTTAGGTTTAATCAGCAGCAGGTATCTGCAACCTACCATCTCTTTTTTATATGGTAAACATTACCATCAGGGTACACCCTGTCTACCTGGAAATGAAAGGGGAAAAGAGAAAACACAGGTCAGGGCAGATGAACACACCACCAGACACGTTTTCTGGCCCATCATATCACCATTATTATTTTCTAAATTGCT
>NC_024316.1:12748455-12751393 GCF_000523025.1 Cynoglossus semilaevis | reverse complement strand
ATCACCATTATTATTTTCTAAATTGCTGTTAGTTCTACCTTGAACACAAATGTCTTAATAGAGTTCAAATCATTTAATTCATATTTTTTCACAGACATGAATTTTTTTGTGTTTCGCCCCATTTTACAGAAGAGGTTGGTTCCTGTAAAATATTTGACTTAAGAGATGCAGCACAGCTCATACTTTTGGAGTTTATTACACAGAGAGCAGTGTTCTGTTTCTCTGTAACACTACACACAGGATTACAGCACTCTGTGATATGTGATATGTCCTATGGCTGTTTTTATGGATAAAAATAATAAATACCTTGTTGCATTTGCACTTGAGATGCTTCCAGTGTGAACAATGGACATTCATGAGAAGCAGCAAAAAGTTCATTGGCCCTTCCAGTGTGTCCATGGGAGCAGGTGAAGCTCAGGTCACAGAGCTAAATCAGTTAAGGCCCACTGATACAAACAATAATGTCAAACAAACAAACCATTCAAAGGATTTTGACACGTTTATGGAAAAAAAAACAGACACAGTTTTTGTAAATATTTCAAATTTGCTATACCATATACTTTTGCTGCTGCTTAAGGTTGAAATGTGTCAGAGTCTAAAAATATACAGCCCAGACTGTACAATAACCTAGCATACCAGTGCACATTTACTGTCTGTGTTACGGTCTTGTCCGTTCTCGCAGGTTCACTTACATTGTTGTGTTTGTGGACGACACTATTATTTACATAGACACCTGCTCTGTTCTTGTTTTTGTCCATGGCTATGGAGCTACAACGGTCGGGCGTCTTGATGGCTGTTGTTTCACTCTCAGTCCTTGGCTGGTTGTCTGTTGTTTCTCTCCATACTAGCTGGTTTAATGAGTAGAAAAGTCGGACAGGTCCAAACACCCAGTGTGCCAGATGGTGGTGCTCTACCAGTGCATAGCTGGATGCCAGCACTCCATCAACAAACATTGTACCAGCTTCTGTCAAAGGAGCATAAACGCCCACGCTCTCTTCCACTGCAATAGAGATGATCTTAGACGGATGTACACTGCCCCCTGCTGTGTGGATGAGAACACAGTTACCTAGTTTAGCTCTATTAGCGAACTGAGCCTGGTACTGACTTCTGTCAGGTCTGCAATGGCTGGATAAAAAGACTAAGTGATATGAAGTGAGAACCAGTCGATGGCCATCTTCAGTCTCCAGAGACAGAAAAGTCGACCATCTTTTTTGGTCCTGGTGCAGAAACAGGATAACTGGGCTGAACACGACTTGGCCTGTTCCTGATAGGGCCATGACTCTGTCTCCAGGAGCCAGTGAGGACAACCTCTTCTGCCCACCTCCAGCTACAGTCACCGAGGCCCAGCCTGGAAAACAGCCACCTTTCTCCACCGCAACGGAGTGATCTGCAGGAAGGTCAGCAAAAACAGCCATGATGACGATGCAAAATGTTCTTCCTTTTTCTGGTCTAAAATATCCTGATACACAATACAGTGATGTGAGGACATATGGCAACTTTCACAACTTCTTTAAAAGCTCACTGTTGAAACTCACCAGCCTTCACTGAACAGTGGATGTGGTATTTGGACTCATAGTGGACCCAGTCAAAGCCAGCCTGCACAGCCAGCTGAGCGAGGAGTCCGTACTTCTTCGTTTCTCTGTCGTCGGTGGTTATATCTACAGCGCGACCTTCGTAGTGCAGGGATCCAGGAGGATGGTGACCATCTTCATCCCAGGCCTCCGTCACACGGAGACGGACTCCTGGCCATTGATTCATCACTGCAATGGCCAACCGGTTCAAACAGTCCTTACATCGCTGGATAGAAGAGAAACAAAGAGGGGTGTGCATTTGAAATACATTTATTAATTATTAATTATTATTATTATTTTATTACTCTCCCAGTATTTGTACATGGAATGCTTTAATGGCACCAGCTCTAACCACTGTGTGACTGCAATTTCCAGTAATTACTTTAAAATTGATGAGCAATTATTAACCTAATATAAAATTGTCTAGGCATTAAGATTTATTATATAAAATAACCTTGTGCTGCCTTATGCCCTAATTGAACAACGATTGAAAAACAACAACAACAACACAAACTACACCTATAGGGCATGAACAACATGAACATGAACAACCATACACAGGCCCAGTGTCCTTCAGACTGTTGCCGTGTGGCAGCTGGAGCCAACCCCAGTTCACCAGTCTATTGCAGAAACACATACGGGGACAAACAACTATTTCACACTCAAATTCATAGCTATGCCTGAATATGCTATAGCCAGAGACTCCAATTCTGGGGGTAATAATAATAATGTAATAATATTGGGGGATTTTTTTGTAATTAAATATATGTATTTGTCATTTTTTAATTACCTTTCTATGAACCTATAACTTCAAATGTCAAGGTAAGGTCTACGTTGTTTAAACTGGATTAGCGGTGAAATATTTTTCAATGTATTTATTGATTTTAATTAATATTTTAATAACTTAGCAAGCAGTGACAGCAGTGTGCGGTTGGGACAGATGTTTTTCTACTCAGGAAAGAAATGACAGAAGTGACTTGGGATCATTCATTAACAGAGGGAACGGCACCCAGGAAGTCAAGAGGTGGGTACAGTGTGTGACTCCTGTACAGATCAGTACACAGACACTGTGGAGAAATTGGAGCCAGCATTTTTATGATCTGTCTTCCAGCACATGATGATGTTTGTCTGCTGACATTATCGCACCGTTCCACCTCCTCCGCTTGCAAATGCATCTCTCAACCTTGTTCAAACAGTACAAGAACACAGCTACAGTAGCCAGTTTGCCACATTCCTGGCCTTTCAGACAGGGTGACAGAATAATCAGGACCATTCTCTGACTCCTCAGATATTTCCAGGCATGAGTTTCTGCTTTTCACCCCTGAGACATTTGATCAGAAATGGGCACAGTGACTCCTCACACCCCC
>NC_024316.1:12739265-12748416 GCF_000523025.1 Cynoglossus semilaevis | reverse complement strand
AATAGCAGTCTCAAAAATGAACAAGTCAGCATCTAAAGTGATAGTTTGCATCTGCCTCACCTCAACACGTTATCAACTGGGAGGTAGCGGCTCTGGCACACAGTGCGCAGAGTGAGTGAGTGAGTGAGTGGACTGCTGCTGAATCAAAAGGGGGTTGGGTGAGAAGGTGGCTACAGTGTGGGATGGAGAGAGGAAAAATGGGGGTGAGAATAAAGTAATGTCGCATAGAGTTGAAGTTGGGAATACTGGGAGAGGGCAGAGGTGAAGAATGCATAGGCATGGACTTGGGAATGTGACACCAAGAGTGAGAAAGTGAGAAAGAGAGACAGAAAACAAATTGGCTACATTTTCCTCGCAATGCCATTGAAGAGAGGCGTTTCATTGTCAGGATTACAATAGTCGCTTTTCCAACAGTGCCATTACTTCAGCGGGCGGGAATTTTGTATAGGCGACCCCTCCGAGACTCCAAACGATGCACAAAGAGCTTCTTTTACATCTGGGCAAAAGAGGGGCACTTGCACACATACACACACTCATACTGGGCACCAAAAGGGCACACATGTACAACCGCAAATTTACATCACAAAAAATCACTTGGAGAGTGGAAGGAACACAGATACATAATCCTAAACAACCATGGAAAGCCGCAACTTCCACATGGGAGTGACAGATGTGTATCAGGAAGCCCTGTTGTTCATCTCCCTGTTGGTCACCAACTGTCTTTTCTGCACCTGATTTTTAACTGCCGACACCGGTGTGTACCAACGTACAAAAGAATTCAAGTTGTAGTGCCATTACAGAGTATTGTTCCTGGCAGGCACAGTGAGAACCTGCCATAGGAATAGTTTTATTTCCAATAACAAAGACTTTGGTTGACGATTAAAAGGAAGTGTTCCTGGGGTGTGGGGGTGTGGGGGGGGGGAGCTCGCTCTCTTAAGGTGTAGTGTTGAATTACAACCTGATCTTCTTATCAGAAGAAAAGGGAGGGACGTTTGGTTAAAACTTACACACTCAGTGTTGGACATTTGTTTGTGTGTTCAGAGCCTGGAAAGGGCCGGCAGTAAGGAGTACAGTAGAAAATGACTAAGGTTAGAGGTTTGTTTTTTTTGTTGTTGTGGAATATGTAAACTGCTACAGTCTACATGGTCTACGTGGTCAACACACATTGATAAACGACCGACAACTGGCTGTTTGGCCTGTAGTCGACTCGACAGTTTAACTGGGATTACTGGGAGCATTCAACAAAAACCATCAAATCCGATGTTACTGTGCTTGACCAGTGCCACACCACTCTCACCTTGGTCATGAAGCGGTCCGCATTAGTGTTCTCCTCGTCCTTGAAGACAATGTCCGGGTTGTAGTTGCACACCAGTTCATTGAAACGTTCAGAGTTGCGTGCGATCTTTCCCTCTGCTTTCCCGCTGGCTCCCAGGTTGTTTTCTGAGAAGTTGGGGAAAAACTGCTTGTAGTGCATGGGTGTGAGCACCCTGGGCCTCGAGCGGACACCGTACCCGGGTCCCGGTCCACATCCCTGCACAAGACATACACAGGCCCAGGCAGCAAGGAACCCTGGCGGTGCCAGGCAGGCCCACCAGGACTGCTTCATTGGGGAGGATTGGAGCTCCCTGGAGTCAGTGGTTCACAGTTCATACAGTAATGGAAGCGTTCCAGGTGTGTGACAGTGACAGCATGTGAATGAGGATAAAATCTCCATCCATTCCATATCATGGAGTGTCAATTAAAAAAATCTTGACAAAAATACTTAGATTGCAGGTACTTCTGTTAAATTAAAAAAAAAATCAGAGGCAAAAATATAAAGGCATACGTTCAGACTCCGTTCTCATATCGGACCTGCAAGAGTCCAGGAGATAATGAAATTGAATTAAATATTGGTTGAAATCTAAATATGTATATCTGTGTAAAGCTTTTGTCCAAAATTGTTCCAACCATCAACATCTACTGAATGGTTTGATGAACTGAAAGTCATCTTCACTCCTTCAGCCGCGGGGTTAAGTGCAGACGCAGGTGTTACGGTGAGTTTCGTCGCACTTACCGCGTCTCTGTCTCAGCGCACTTTCCTTTGAATGGACACAAAAATGCCACACGCCCAAAGCTCTCTGAAAGTGTCCCCAGTAGCTCACGGGGACTCCGTCATCCTCAGTCCTTATCCAGACTGGTCTTCGTCGCTCATTTTTTTTCCCCTTTCCCTTCTTCCTCCTCCTCCTGTCTTTTGTCCAGCGGCTCCTGGGCTTTCCCAGTGCTCCTGGCCACCTTGCACCAGCCATTGGGTCTTATTAGTGTCCGGACAGATTGCCCTCCCTTCCTCTGCGCTCTCCCACCGCGACAGCACACGCCTCCCAAAACTCAACCCTGTACAGAAGATATGCGTTTACGCCGCCAAGGTGAAGACAGACACCACACATCACGTCGTTAAAATATGATGACAACAAACAATTCTAATCTTGTTAAACATGGATATGTTAAAATTAGAACCATTACGTCGATATAAAATATAAACGTCGAAGTAAAATATAAAACGGCAGCAAACACATTTTCCCGCACAAATATGACAGTGTTTGTTCTAGAAATATCTCTTGTGTATCTAGGAATACAGAAACCAAGATAAAACTACAAAAAGAGGGTAATAAACAATGACAAAAAAAAAAAAAAAGAAATTTAAACTGCAGCTCCAGGATCAGTTCAAAGGAAGACCATAGAAATTAAATTGTGAATTTTGCAGGTCTGGGATCAGTTCACGTTTTTTTTCATTGGTCTTTAGGGAATTAACTTTGACTTATGTCAATCCTAAGTTATTCGCTGGCATTTGCCGTTTTTAACGAACTCTTACTGTATGTATAAGACATTTGAAAAATATTTGATCAATTATGAATAAAAGTTTTTGCTCTTTAACGTTTGGTCTTTAGCTTAGACACTTTGGTATCAATGTGAAATGTTTTTATTGGAAATTGTTAATGTTAATGTTCCTTTGATTTATTTGCATGACTAATTAGATTAGTTTCATGAAACAAAAACATTTGTTTGGTACAAATTATCATTATTATTATTATTATCATTATTATTATTATTAACAATCTAATGTATTTAATTCTGTATTTGTCGTTTGTATTGGAGGAGAAACAGTATATTAAATATTATCTGTCCTCCAGTAAAAAAAAATGTGGACACCCCTGCTAACATATTAATGTTAGCACCACTTTTTGTTACTTGTGTTTTCTCCCTCACCCTTAGGCTCTGCTCATGTGTTATTAATAGACAGAGATTGATATGAAGGTCTAGGGTCTCGGAGGCAGCACTGGTCTCCAGCCTTGACACCCCGTTACAGTGCTGCCTTCCTGTGTTCGGGGAGCCAGCCTGACCCCCCCTGAACCGGTGGCCCCCCGACCTTCACACTGGAAACACCCATGTTGCCGTATCAACATATTATTTTTATCCATCTCAGAACAATAGCCTTGAGAGCCATAAAATGAATTAGATAATGCCAAAGAGAGAGCAGAAGAGAAAAGGATCTTTGTGTCTCAGGGGTCTGACATCTGTAATCACATACGGAAGAAGAAATTAATGGCAGAATAAAGGTCAGAGAATCTTTGAGTTCCTGGAACTCTTGATGTCTATTATGGCGAGTGAGAATCTTTTCACCAACCCAAATTCTGGGAAGGTTTTCACAGTTTTTAACAAAGACATAAAAAGTTAAGTATATCATTTATTAATGCCTTGGCTTTTCACGACAAAATTAAATCTATTTTTTTGAAAACCACTAACTTAAAAAGTTAAAGCTGTAACACATATGAAACACATTGGGAGAGAAGCAGGCTTATTAATGGATATGATATTATAATGTATAAAAGATGCTCAACAGTCTGTGGTCAATGTTTTCTAAATTCTAACAGGAGACCGATCTGGCAGTCCCACTGCTACGGTTGTTTTTTTTTTTTCAACCACGTCTCTAAGTTTTTAATAGTCTGCTTGATCTCAAACGTACTCAGAGATTTGCTGTTGTAAAGCAGGTCACTGAGCTCCACGGTGACCACAGACAGGCATCCTTCTCTGGGATGTTTCCAGAAGATCCCAGGATGTTGTAGGGAGGGGTGGCCGAGGCAAAGCGGCATCTTCCTGCCCTCTTGATAAACATGGAAGAGGACTCGAGTCTGGCCTGAGCAGCACAGATGAGAGATAGCAGCTTTCATGACAAATGCAGGGAATAACTCAATCAAAAAAAGCAACAAACACTTTGATTTCTACAATTACCCACACCGACGTTTCTTTTCACAGCCGTGGCAGGACAAGAGATTTCCATCTGACATAAAAGGCAAAGGAAGGAAGCAAACATCTGCGGGTTGGAGATGGAAATAAAGTCATTATTATTAGTTTTTATTTTGGTGCCCCCCGTCCAGTCGTCCTCCCCCTGCCTCCATCTGACTTTCAGCATTTTACTCCCCCATATCAGGATGGGAGTACATGACTGGATGAATGGTTTGGTTTCCTGCAAAGCCACAGCACAGAAAATGAGATCTTTCCTGCCCGAGTTAGACTAACCCTGCTTTGTTCTGTCCAAATAGAAAACTTACACCTGAGCTGCTGGTCATATACAGTAGATACCTGTCAGCCAAGTTCAGTTCTGTCTGTGGGAGAAAAACACATTCATAATTGGTAAATATATAAGTCCTAAAAGCCGGTCATAGGACGCAATCATTACCAGGAGTTAATTTTTAATGGCAGTCGACAGAGAAGCTGCTACATATCAAAGGCTTGTCTTTTCTCCTGGAGCTGAAGTGACACTAAGCAGGATCCACTTCCTTAGATGGAGGCTGTTGGAAGGGTCGATGAGTTGACACCTAACTCCCCCCTTTGTTCCCACCCCATCCCAAAAACAATCACGCACCAGTCCTTTTTCTTCAACCACCGCTGCACCACCCAGTTCACTGTCTCCTTCTCTGTTATCAGAGCAGGAAGAAGCAGGGTGGTGCAATCTGTGGAAGCTGCACATACCGGGTGATGTTGGGCTCAAGTAGACGAACCATAAGTCGCACCCTTTTCACACCCAATGCTGAACGTGCCCGGGGATTTCAGGAGGCTGCTTCTTGCAGTCTTGATATGGCCTTTGCACGAAAGCAGCCCTAAGCTGAAGTTGAGGCGATTCTGCACTAAAGTGGACAATAGACTGTGAAGGGTGGAACTTCCTGACCCCAGACAAGCAGGTCAAACGTCAGATATGATGCTATACCTTATTTTGGTTAAATAAAAAACAATATACATTGTCTATATCAGTATTCAGCCTCTGATTTAATTAATTAAATAAGTATGTTAGCATTTTCTTACGAAAAAAAAAAAAGCATTTCTATCATTTCTGCTGGCCCAACACAGGACCAAGGCCAGTGCCAGAGGAGTGTGTGAAGCAAGTGTGCCGTGAGTGTGCAGGCAGGATGGCAGGCAGCTATGGCAAACAGACAGAACGACCCATTATCAGTTGATTAGCAAGCAAGTCTCGCCTTTTCCTGTGAACACTCTTGCATTTGCGAGAGTAAACTGAGGGAATAACAGGCTCTAATGCACTTTGGCATTGACTTCAAACAGTCGACTGTCAGGAAAGCTAATCTGTGTCTTTTTCCCCCCTTCATTCTTATGTTTTGACAATAAAGATAGCGTATCTCATCCCATTACACGCTGCCCGTCTCCCGCCTTGTCCCTGATATGCCCCACAGCCACCGCAGCCCTGGTGGGTAACCACTGTGTTACCCAGTGGGACTGCTGGGACACCTTGATTGCGCTGCTATCAACCCTTGATATTATGCTGCAGGGAGAGGTGCTACACAAGTGTTCCTATAACAGACACGAGCAGAAGCACTGTGTAACAGACCTTTAGGAACAATATATGTTTATGAACATGATGTTGTTACATTTATAAAAAAAATAATATGCATTAAGAATGTGGCAATTTAATTTTTTGCAGTATTTGGGACACAATCTGAATTATATATTATATCTTCTCTTTATCTCAAAACAAAAATACAATCAACAATGTCGCAGTGATGTAACAGGATCGGCTATTTTATTCAGTAATCAACTTTACAAAAGCCTAATTAAGGGTGGTCGGCTTAGAACCAGAAACGTGAAGGAGTGGCTACTGGACTGAGAATAATTAGATTCCAAGATTGAATGTTTTCTAAAAAAAAAATGACATAAAACAAAAGAGGGAAGAAAACACTACTGATATTTTGGGATCGTAAAGTAATATATGAATGATAATCACTAATGATTTAGGGCTACATTTCAGAAAAAGGGTGTTCAGAAAACTGTGGCCCTAACTGCAAGTATATAAAATGTAAAATTTCCGGGCAATTTCTGGCACCATATATTATAAGACATTTCGTTTAACAGCTGAAACGAAATGGCAAGAAAACATTGTTGTGAATCACTATAGTCTCAACTTCTCACCTGTGACTTTTGATTCATAGTTAAATGGTTATAAAGAATATGAAAAATTAAAATGAGTCTATGACTAATTGAATCACGTTCGGCTCATGCGTTGCCTCCTCACAGTGTTAGATGTGCATGTAGTGCTACGTCCACACTTGTGGCCGTTTCCTCTCAGCCGAGGAAACACAAGGCAAAACAAGAGGCTAAAGCAAATAAGCTCAATTACAACATCCAACAAAACCAAGCAAGACACACAAACAAAAATCAAGAGGGAGAAATTAATCAGAGGCAGGATTTTTTTAAACCCACTTTAGAAAAATGAGAGGAGGAAATCAACAAAGAAAAGGGATGGAAGAAAGGGAGGCGGGTGGTGATGAGGTGACTGCTAATTTGAAGGGTTTTTATCTGGCTGCTGCATCAGAGCGAGGAAAGCGTGGGCCACGGCTGTAGTGGCGTCCAGTTTGGACACTGTTGACAGACGATGTCCAAAATATAGCTTTCTTCTGCTGCTGATTAAAGAAGTGCAACAAAAGGGTGGAGGGAGTTTGGGAGGACAGGCGCGCACACGCACACACGCGATGGCTACATTTATGGATGGACGGATACATTACCTAAAGTGTATCAACTGTGTAACTGCATCAAACAGAGGTTTCACAGAGGTCTTTCTCATTCCAAAAACACAAACAAATATTAAAAATACACTTTTTATTTCTTTCTTGGCAAAGAACGATAGTTAAAACCAGTTTTAAGAAAATGGGAGCACTTTATAAAGTAAACAGGTCAAACATTTTTTCAATCTTTGAGTAAATACTCTAAAGATTTTTTTTTACCCTCTAAACTGTATCACATTCTGGATTTTAACTGCTGTTAAAATCCTCAGAGAAATAAGCTAACGTGTAAATGTAGTTCCCAAAATGCCCATAAATAAAAATAAAATATAAAAACGGCACATCAGAAGGTTTGTGTTTCCACAAAATTCCAGCCAAAGTGTAATAAGTAAACCTCGGGGAGCTTTTTACAGAATACACATAATGACTAACCAGAGAGAGCAGGAACCTCAGACAACACCGACGAGGGTGAGTGTGAGAGGCTGCGCCCCCTGCTGGTGGAGCCGACAGCTACTAACCTGCTGATACAGCAGCAATGTCAAAGACAGGACCATCAACACCATGTTGTTGATTATCAAAAATATATGCATATATAAAAACAACTGCATAGACTCACTGACTCACTGTTTTCCACATCACTCTCAGACAAAGCTCAAACTCTCACCTATTGTTCAATCAAAAAGGAATGATTAAAAATACTTCACAGAAAGAATAAGGAATTTATAAAAGAAATTACTCTTTGGTAAAGTGTTTGTTTAACTTATGAAATATTGCACATTCCCCCAAAAAGCCTGGTAATTCACAGCTTAATTGGATAAAGGCACTTCTCATATACCCGGCATGAGAAATTAAAGCTTTCTATTTTAAATGTGTTTGTAAAAGTTGAAGACCCGATCTAAGACTAAATGTAATGTTGTTCAGAAACTAAAACAAACCCAAATTACCATAAAAATGTCCCCACATGTATATGTATACAAGCTTTAAGAACACGCCAACATTTGACCATGTCACTGTCCTGAATCCCCTGTTATGTGAAAGCACAGACACTTATTGTACTGTGAATATGTGTGTGTGTGTGTGTGTGTGTCCCATTAGTCTCTAGTAGTTACTTCCTTTCATTTACTGATGCATCCCTGGCTCAGACTGGATGACTAAAACAAAAAAAAAACACATGGAAATAAGATTGTCTGTCTTAAAATAGTGGAGCAGCACAGGAGAGGAAAGCGTGGGGAAACCACGCAGGAGGAGAGAGCAGTTAATGGACCTGAAACAGGAAGAGGAAATTATGTCAGAGTAACGGTGTAATATTTCTAAATATTTCTGCTGACTTTCACATGTGTCAACACCAGCAAAATCCTCTTTTCGTAAGGCCTGGGGTTTAGGGGGGGAGGGGGGGGTAGTGCCCACCGTGGCGAAGCTGTTGGTCTGGCCTTTTCCCCTTGTTCCGGTCACGACCTTGACTTAGTTCAGTTCAGGCACCAGCTCATGTCCCTGCAGTCAACCCAGATGTTTTGGTCAGTGCGGCCCCGCTCGTGGCTGAAGCGGAGCGGCCGACACCGACAGCCAATAAAAGGCCTTGAATTACAAATGCATTTAATCCAGTGGGTTTGCATTTGAAGTGGCTCAGTTCCTGAAGTCTAAAGAAGGCAGTGATCACTGGATTCTAGAGAGCCCACTGGCCAGTAGGAGTCTGAAGGGCACGGTGGACCTTGACACAGTTAAAGGCAGTTTGTGGAGACCTGAAAAAGACAGAGAGAGAGAGAGAAAAAGAGAGAGAGAGAAAACCTTCAATGACATCATGCACAGCTTGAAGGTACAGGAACAATTCTTAGAAAGGTAAGAAAAATAACGATTAGGCTAACATTTATAAACCAGGGAACAAAAGTGAGCTGGGAGTGAATGGGAAACTGCAGGAGAGCTGCGGTGACGCTGAGATGCTATCTGTGCTGTGAGGAAGGGAGCTGTGTGTTCACGTGTGTGCATTTGGCGTGTCACTGCACCCAGAGCTTGTTTGTGTTGGGCGGAGGGGGTGGATGTGTGTGTGTGTGTGTGTGCGTGTGCTCTGTGAGGGGGTCTGAGGTGGAGCCCCCCCCCCCACCAGGTCCCAG
>NC_024316.1:12735008-12738514 GCF_000523025.1 Cynoglossus semilaevis | reverse complement strand
GGGGAGGGGTGTGTGTGTGTGCTCTGTGGGGGGGTCGGAGGTGGAGCCCCCCCCCCACCAGGTCCCAGAGGAGACCTGACTCTCCTCTTGTCCCTTTCCAATTTCCTGAAAGAATTGTATTCTTTCTATCTGAGGAAGAGAGACCAGCCCACTGGGAGAGAGAGCCAAGGTTTGGGAAACCTGCTCAACCACAACCACCATCATTTCAGTTGACTCAATTTACTTTAATTCACAGTGCTTTATGAGTGTAAAGTCACAGGAGACTGACCGAAGGCACGGATGAGCTCCCTCTGAACGGCCCAGGTGACCGTCTTGATGAGCGAGGCCGAGGTGAGACCAGCAAACATCATGTTGTACAGGAAGACGATGTAGAAGTTTCCCAGCCAGTTGTATCGGCCAAAGTCTCCCAGCAGATCGAAGCGGGTGATTCCTGTCACAATGGAGAACAAAGACCAGCATGTTAAAACCCTGAAGCTCAAGAGTCCCTGTTTTTGTGTAATGCATACGCCCTCCTGTGGTCAGTTTTAAAATTACAGTTAAAATGGTGCAGAAAATACCAGTCTGGATACCTACAGCAAAAATAAATCAAATAAATAAATAACAAGCTGGAAAATTAACAAACTTAGTTCTAAAGGAGAATTTCAGTAGTTTCAAAGGAATGAAGCTCTTGTTCCAGGTCACAGAGCTCTGCCTGATTGGCTGCAGTTTTTTATTTAGTTTACAAAAGCAGACACATAAAAGACAGCGTTTTTTTGGCTAACGGTCCAAGACAAAGAGCTGAGGTCAGACAACAGTGAGTCCTGTGGACAATCTCTAAACCAAGGACACAAGGAGTCTCTCTTAGGTTTGAAAGATGTATGTAAAAGATACAACGGTCACTGAAGCAGAATGTTTTTGTGCTACAGTTTCACAGCCTGTAATGTCACAATTAATAGAGAGAGAAAAAAAAAAAGAGAATATAGACCGCTGCTGAACTCTGCCTCAGTTTGTAGGGCATCAGAGATCGAATTAACTATAGTAAATACTTGTTATTTATACAGTGAAATACAAACAAAGAAGCCTTTGGTAAAAGAATGAATTTAGAATATATTCAAACAATATTAACTATATAAACAGGTCAAAAATACATTCAATACAATATAGTGAACTTTACATGTCACCAGGTTTGGAGAGTCGTACCACAGTAGATGAACATTCAGACTGGGTAAATAGTTTTTGTCTTTCAGAACAAACGTGATTATTTTTGGACCGTCCTGATGCTACTTTCTTACCCAGTGTGCGTGAAAAGACGGGAAGTGCTGAGCTCAGGACGAGCAACGAGACGCAGTTTGCAATGATCTGAAAGAGACAGCGTTGTATAGATAATGGAGGTTTGTAAACACAGCACAGATTGGACACCGTTTACGTAGATCGTCAACTACCTGGGTGAGGTTAGTGTCCTGTGCACGAGGCAGGAGGCCAGTGAAGAGAGGAGAACTGTAGAAACCAACCACCGATGACACCATCAAGTAGCTGAGTTTCCATTTAAGGACAACACGTGAAAGTACAGGAGTTGACTCACTCAGACAGACGGTAACCTGAATGAATGTGGAGATTCACAGGGCATGGACATTTAATGTTGTCCTAGATTAATGTGCAGGATCAAAGTTGAACTTTGTGGTTTAAAAACTGAAGATGTGCTGGAACTCTGACATGTTTCTAACTCGTATAAACAAACCAACGGCATTTTTGTTTTGCTGCTCAAACAACAACTGAAGATGACTGGACAAGCAGAGTCAACATCACACCCTCGGAGCAGAGATGAGGGTTAGCATGTCGTTGGCAGAGTCTCAGCTAAATCGACTCGAGTCAACAACCTTTGTGTGTGTGAACACGAGTCGTGGACTGAAAGGATACAGGATGAGGACGACTTGAACTGCAGCACCCAGTAAACCGAACATGGAGAAGGAGGCCATTCCCAGGTGTGGGTCCTTGGACAAACATTGACAAACATTAGGTTAGGTTAATCCTCTCTGTTTATCAAAACATTTACAATTCTGTCAAACAAAATCACCTCCATTCCTCGGGGTAAAGCCGTCTCGTCCAGGAGAAGTTCAAGCACATTAAAACAGACCATCAGCACACACATCACCTAAATAGAATTAAAAAAAATAAAATAAAATACTAATTTGTGCCCATAAAAAAAGAGTAATGTCTGGATTAATGTATACCGTCAGTGCAAGAAGGGCAAGCATGGCAAGAGGGTAGCCCAGGTTGCGTTGCCATGGTGAAGCTTTTCTTCGCATCTCTGTGTGGTAAGCAAAAAAGAAAATTAATCCAATTAATCCAAATACAACATAGTTATTACAAGGGAAAGCCAGCAGAGAGCAGTGTGTTCAGTCCATCTCACCCAGGGCGATGCGTTTGCTCCTGACCGCCTGGTACTCTGTTTTCATCGCCTCTGTGTTCAGTCTGACCCAGCACGATGTATTGCTACCTGCAACCACACCAACAAAGGACGCAGAAGGTCCATCAGTCACTTTTAAACTCACATGAAAAATGACGACCGTGTCATTCCAAACATCAACATACAGTTGAGTTTCCTGGAGAGTGAGTTCTCTTCAAACGTGGTGCAGTTCAGCGTCTCCTCCACGTCCTCCAAGAGCTACAGAAAACAGAGCAGTTCAAAGAGGACGTTACACTGAGCTCTGACACAACACACATCAGTCTAACATTTACTACTACAGCAGGACGTCTCACCCGTGGTTTGACCAGTAGGCTGCCGGTTACACTGAACATTCGGGACAAGCCAAAGGGAGTGCACACTGTAGAGAGAAACACACAGCTGCTGATAATGAAAGTGTAAAACTTGAATCATGCTGCACTGAAGAAGAACACGTTGTACCATTTAAGCTTGACACCAGACGTTTAGTTTGAGCCTAGGGATCCCAGTTTTATTACCACTTATAAAATATATCATTCATCAATGTTCTCAGTCAGGGGAGAGCAGCGAACAAACACGACCAGAGTTTACTGTAGCAGTCGAGGTGAAGATTACATAAACATAAACATTTTCTCACATGTTGAAATGAAAATAAAGTAGATCTAGAAATGATTTAAAAGAATTACATATCATAATCCATCTAATACCAACAAAACTAGACTTTATGATTACACCATAGACAATAAGGTAGGATCCATTAGGGAACGCATCAACCCAGCCTGTAAATGTATAACAATCATTATATATTTTATATATACATATAAAATGGATATATTATATGATGAAAATATTTCTAAAACATTCCAGACACGGTTCTTTATTTATTTCACACTTTTCCCAAGACTGGATTAAACCCTGGTTTCAACACCCAACTCTAAACTACCGTCTTTGGCTGCTCACGTAAACACAAACATGATAAACTCACATAAAAGCAAGAAGACGCCACACAGAGAGATGCCTGAGTACAGGGAGGGACAGGAGGAATCCCACAGGTCTGCAACCACAAAAACGCGCAACGTACACC
>NC_024316.1:12695608-12734786 GCF_000523025.1 Cynoglossus semilaevis | reverse complement strand
ACACAGAGAACAGAAAAACGGTTATAAAAACAACAACAGATGCCGCCTGTGCTGAAGAGTGTTTAGGAATGACAGAGGTGACTCACCGTAGAGGCTCTTCCTGGCGATGTTGTCATGTAGGAGGGCTGAAGCCACCCACACGATGCCCAGCACCAGTAAGGCCAGCAGCAACAGCAGCACCACTGCTTCGTAGACCCGTGCCATCACACCCTACACAGACAGGTACTGCCTTATCAACAAGTTCAAACGCACACGTTGTCATATATAGTCTGTTCTATAGCTGTACCTTTCTGGATCCTGCAAACCCCTCTGACTCTGTGAAGAAGTAGGCGAAAGGCATGAGGAAGACCAGGGACAAATTTGAGAAAAGGAAAACTAAGTTCCACAAGCCTGAAATGAGAGAAACAGAGATTTTCCAAATGTAACTCTGACATACTTTTGGTTCAATTTGGAGAGAAGCAAAACAGCAGTACCATCACTGACCACAGAGAGTTGTTTAGCAGCACCATCATTAATGTGTAACTAAATGCTTTAGACAGAAACACATGGATGTGAAAAAAAAAACTTCTTAAATTGTGATATAAAATATATATATATATACGAAATGGCAAACTTAAAATATATAGTTTTGATTCCACCTTAAAAACACAGATTCACACGCAGTTCGACAGCTGCCTAGAGCAGAAGTATTTTCTTTGAAATAAAACATGACACAGTGAAGGTCACAGCTTATCCATCCATAATAATTCTCCGTCCCTGTTAGGACACAGGCCTCTGTGCAGTATTGATCTTGACGCCTGTTCACAGCGATACTCATTACATCTGAGGCTGTGTTTACAGACATAATGACATTCTCTGTAATCGACTGCTCCTCTGGATTGGGTGACGTGTGTGAGAACATTGGTTATTACCATGAATGAGCGATCCATTGAGCCACTGCATGTAGTAGCTGTGGGGGAAAGTGAGCAGCACCTCATTGGATAAAATGGAGATGGGCAGCAGGAGGACGGCACACACTGCAACAGACAGGGTGAAGGTACACAACCACAGCCTGGAGAGAGAAAAACAAGAATCTGTGTTCAGTCCAACATTGAATGTGCAAGTGTGGGTTACAGCGTCCAGGGATAAAGTACAGTGACAGCATATGGTGACAAAGGGCAGGAGGACGTAAGGTGCTCCAAGACTGAACGACAACAACAACTCCAGAGACTCCAAAGATAGAGAGTAATAAATGTACAGCCAAAGACCACAGGCCACAACATGTCACGCTGACTCAGCCATCAGGGCAGTCATTCATACTGTATGTGCACCGTGTGAGTAGAAACAGACCGCTGTGGGACAGTTAATCATTAGAGGAGTCACTTACGCAATTTTATTGACGGTGGCGTCTTCATTATCATCTGTGAGAGGACAGAAGAACATATTTGATCAAAGAAAGAAATAAGTAAATATGACAGGATTAACTTCACAAATGACAGAGACTTGATAATCCGTTCCCAGGCATAAAATAAACAGTACATGCTTTTTTTTTAATGGAGTTTTCCATAAAAAAAAAACTGTTCCCAGGCATAAAATAAACAGTACGTGCTTTTTTTTTTTTTATGGAAAACTTACATTGTGAAACATTTGTAACCCTTGTATTGATGTTTATTTTGGTCCCAAATAAAAACATTTTTAACTCACAAACTTTGTCATTACACCTTTTTTCCAACAGCATGAATTGGCTCTTAATTCAGAAATAGAAGAACATTTTTCATTCAAATAAGTTGAACTGAAGTTAGACTAAAACATGAAATGTTGCATGAAATTGATTGACAATTACTATGTAATTTAAATAACGATCAAAACATGGTGGAGTTATTCATGACCCTACAGGACCAACGGTGTTATCATTCAGTAAAACATGAGGCTTAAACGTAGAATTTAAAAATGTCTAACTGTTAATTAGAACATTTACAACATTTCTCTTTTCCAACAGAAACAAAACGTTTCCCAACTGTTAAAAAATGTGCACTAATCAAAAACATTCACTTTGGCCAGATGGAGATTTTTTCCCCTCAAAGTGTGGTTTGGGCTGTTACTGCGACACAATGACAATGGTACAATTTTGCTGGTGAATTTCTCACATTCTTACAGTTTTTCACATTATACTTCTACCTCAATGTTTCACTGTGGAGACTTTGTCCTTTGTCTCCGTGCTTAGCCTTTTCAACAGTCAAACAGTTCTGTTTTCTGTGAATTGTCAGTCTGTGTTATGAGTCGTTTCTCTACAGGGGTCGTTATTAGCAGAAATCAGAAGTTTGGCTTGAATGCGTCTCTTCAACCACGGTGGAGTTTGACCTGAACAGTCCAGTAATGAAAGTTTCCGTCCGTGGCAGATTCAAGTCAGTCACTGCGGCCCATGCAGCTGTTCTGGTGTTCTACAGACACGTCAAGATCTCAAATCCTTTGTTACCTATCTCTGCTGGTTTTGTTCTCCACACTCTGACTCTGTTGACACTGGGGAACATCATGATACCTTTGTTTGCCCTGGTTCTGTGTGGAGAGAACCAGTTCCTTTTTCTAAGGTCTAAACAGAGTTGTTTTCGTGTTAGCGATGATGTTTTCCTCATGTGCCAGCTTGAATAATTTACTAAATAAAAAACAAACAAACAACTGAGCCGAACTGAAAAGTAAATCACAATTTTAGATTCAATTCAAAATATATTACTTACAAAGGCACGTCTCATATCTTTAGTATTATAGGCCAAAAGTGTGTTTCCTCGGCAAAGCCTCAAAAAACTTCCTTCCTTACACATTATTTAGTTACTTCATATCAGCTGGAGTAAAGCTTTTCACACTCCTACACATGTTGTTCATTAAATGTCAGTCAGAATGACTCTCTAACTCTTACACTTGAGTGTGACTTTTTGCAGTAAGTATGAGTAAGAATCATCCATATCACAAAATATCAGTTATTACTGAAATGTAAAGCCTGGTGGACTGTACAGTACACTCTGTTCCTCTGTACAGTGCAGAGGTACAGATCAGGAAAAAAAACTCCATCTGGCCACAGAGACTGGGGTTAAGAACATTCTGTACAAATAAGACTGCGGTTCAGATGATTGTGAGCAAAGAAGAAACAGAAAAAAACAACAACAAATATTAGCCATACATCTGAGATTTTCACTTTGATGATTATGATCATTAAAAGCATCTTCAAGGAGTTCCTGCCCTAATCCAGTAAAACCCGCAACAGTACTTTGAGATACTATAAAGTTTATTCCACAGAACCTAATCAGCTGTTTAATCGTGAGGCAAAATCAGTGCAGCAAAAACCAGTTTTTAACACCTTGGTCTTGTCAGTTTAGGGTGCTGCTCAATCATCATTTAGCTGGAAGGCCCAACTGCTGTTTCACAGTAAAACTAAATGAAAGCACAGCATGTTTGTAAGAAGAGAAAAAGGGTGGGGGATTTGGAGAAGGCCGCAGCCTCAGTCCCAGCTTGGCCCAAGTGGAGCACAGACTTGGACCCTCAGACTTCCTACATCTGTTTCCAATAGAGGCGTGATATTGGATTTATGATGTAACTCTGAGCCTCTGGAACGTTAAACTCTTCATAATAAAGTGAGACACAGGTTTAAGTGCCGAGCCAAACTTTTGGAAACATCCATGAGTCAAGGTTTTCACTATTGCTGTGTTCAATCAAACTGTATTTGTGATGTTTTCCTGAAAGAGAAGGAGCATAAATAACACCAGTGTTTATCTTCAACGTTCTCCACCACTCCTCCGTGTCCCTGATCCACTGGGATCCACTGCTTGGGGAGGTTGTTACAGGTTACATAACAAACCTCCGCCTCAGGAATACTCCTGTCAAAGTCTAGGTACTTTGGTTGTCTATATACAACACTGGACGTGTGTAAACAAGTGATATTTGCTGTGCATGTGGACAAACGTGGGAAATAGCTTCACATGAACGTCTGGAAAGTAGTTCTCACGAACTTCATTGGTGGAAAAAATGTGTTGATGTTCAGCTAAATACTATGTTAGGATAAAATAAAATATAAATTGATGCGTGCCTCTCTGCTGTATATTTCACTTCTTGATAATCATGTTGTGCAGTGTGTGGAGCACGATTATTTATTTCTTGATTTTTCTCTGGAGGATGCACAGCTGTTGTCAATAGGAAATGGAGCTGGACTGCAGGCAGGCCAGTATGCACACATACTCTTTCATCACAAATACATTGATACCTGCAGAATGAGGCATGGCCTGGAGAAAAATAGATGGAATTCTCGCAGTAACCTAACTCCTTGACAGATGCATCCCTGGTACCTTCACATACATACCATGACTACTGACGACCCCATTCCATCAGATAGTCCACAAACTTTAGCTGTGATGAGATAGAGTTAATAAACTACTTCTGTTATGTGCATTTAAACTATTGCTTTGTGTCTTCCTGGATGGCAGTGATTTTTGTCTTTTGCATACGTTAGAAGTACAAGTCTCTCACTGCAGTGACTTGAGTCTCCTCAACAACACCTGCGACATCTTGACAAATGTGATCTTTACGCACTACAGGTAATAAGCATTCCACAGCCTTCGCATGTACTAATTATGTCTGTCAACAGCATCAGGGAAGAGTTTCCCCTTTTGGCAATTTTCCTCCAGGTCTCTAAGCAAATACTGTTTTCACGACTCACTGAGATCTTACCTGTGACAAACTCGGCAGCCTTCTTGAAGTGTGTCAGTATGAGGTAGGACAGGATGTAGAGGAATGTGAACAGGAGCACGCAGATCTGGGAGAAAGAAAAAATATATATATTGGAAATTCCTCACTGGTGTTTGGTTTGTGGCACAGATGGAAAGCAAAGCTGGGTTCATGTTGGGCAAAGCATTTACTTGAACACACACTTAGTAGACTCAAAAGAAGGACCAAGCATTGACCTTTACCTATATTTAAATCTAAGCTCGTGTCAAATGAACATCCCTATTCAGCATCCTGAGAAAAGCCACGAACACACAGTGAGAACATCAACCATACAGAAAGACCATTATTTACCACCAAGGATCAATATTTTGATACAAAATTCTTCTTGCAGTAAACTCTGTTAAGGTCGTGTTAAGAAAAGAAAGTCCCAATAAAAGAGCTTGTACCTAAACTTGAACCCGTGTTCCATTGCACCCTTTGTTTACAGACAAGTCCAAAAAACAAACTGCTCTTCTCTGGGATTGGTTCACATAACCACATCTTGAGCATCAGTGTTGTTTTGCTGACGAAGCTGAAATCGAGCTCTAGCAGCCCGTGAAAATGTTTTATGTCAAATTGTTCGATGATGATACGCTGCTACGTTTACACTGACAGATCAAAACAGTTTGGCTGAGAGAGTGTGCAGTGTGAAGCTGTAGCGGACAGGAAGAGCAGATGCTGACAAAACCTTGAGCAGTGATCAAAACAGTTTGGCTGAGAGAGAGAGTGTGCAGTGTGAAGCTGTAGCAGTTTGTTCCTAAGGTAACAAAGACAACAAACAAAGAGAAGCTCAAAGGAGAACGACAGATATGTGACAACTTGCTCAGAGGTGTAAAACCTGTTCCTTTAACCAGTGTATTAAATACATAGAACGCTCTGGCAGGAAATATTGTTGAGCCTCTGAGAACTCTGAGGCTGACTGCATTTAAAAAAAAAAAAGAAGTCTGTTTTGTCATGTGTGTTTCCACACCAAAGTCATAGAATGGATTGGTAGTTTAATTTTACGTTGCAGTGACATTAAATACATGAAGGCAAGTTGAAGTGTTGATAAACACACATTCAAACCAATTTAACTAATGGGAGGCTGCAACTGGAGAAAGCTGCAAACCAAAGGAAGGAAAAGGAAGGAAAGTGAACTTTTTGTCATTGTGACGCAGCACAGCGCTGCACACACATGAAATGTGACCTCTGCATTTTACCCATCACCAAAGTGGGCAGAGTGTGGTGACCGTGTCATGCTCAGTGCACCTAAGTGGTAACTTGGCAGCAGGTGGACTTCCAGACCCAGGTCTGCTTCCTTAACCACCAAGCCACCACTGCCCCACTTACTTTCCACAAGTGTCAATTCAGGTTAGTGGTAATCCATACAACCACAAAAATCTAAAAAAAAGATTGGGTCACAACATGTCTCTACAGATAATTACTGAGGTAATAAATCTTTCACTGTGTTTATTTACTTGATTCATGATCATAACACTGTACCGTATACAGTTGGGTGTGTCTGGTATTCATCCTATCAATGTCACCTGTCAGTATCACCCAAGTCACTGATGCCAGTGAAATCGTGTTCTTTGGTCTGGAGAGTTCAAGTTTAACTTGGTTTTTAGGAAGAAATCAGATGAAAAAGGGCCACACAGACTGTTGTCAACAAAAAGTTGCACAAGCCAGCATTTGTGAATCTGGAGATGTACTGGTAGTAGTACAAATACGCTGTATGTTACCTTCAACACAATTTTCCCACAGGTCAAACTCTAAACAATTTTCAAAAGTGTAGTTTTGCACATTTATATGTTATTGTGTAAATTAATTATTGTGTGTGATAAACAGGCCCACAGTCTAAATTAATGTCCTGTTTTTAAAGAGGAAAACAGGATGAATTCACTCACAACAACTGTTGATAATCAGAACTGATAAGGATTTTATCTGTAATTCTGCATCCAAACTGGACTAATGTAGCATTTGTTTACAAATCGACAGTGTTTCTTATGCAAGAGATGAAATTCGAGCTGTTCCAAGAGTGGACGGTGCAGAACAACCAATCATCGCAGTCTGCCACACACGTGCACTTTGGCGAGGAGCTCGCTTTGACTAATCCAACATGAGAAGGGGCAGAAAACAAAGGCTGGTTAGAGTTTGTAGAATAGACGGCTGGCAGAGTCAAGAGCTGGCAGCGAACACAAAGCCAACTGGGAAGAGAGTTAAAAGAAACACAGCTCCAGTGGGAAGCACCAGTGATATGTTGTTCCTCCTAACGTTTTAGAACTCCTGGAGTCGCCCAAACATCGCTGTGAATAACAAACATGAGCAGTATTCCCATCAGTTTGACCTCAAAACTAAGATACCACCCGGAGGAGTTTAAGAACAGCACATTCCTTGCAAAAAGTCCAAATACAAGGTCATCTCCTAACCAGCTCTACACACACAGGTTCATCCCAGCAGTCTTTGTTTTCTAAGACACAGAATAAGGCTTGGCACGTTTCCACACGAAGTCAAAGAAAGACTTCAGCTACAGTTTGTTGTTTTGAACATTCTAGAGCATTGACTCACCTAAGATTTGACAGTCTATTGATATACAATTTCGGAAGCAACATCGAAGTCTTTCTATTATTACATTCTGAGCTACAGTGTCCTGTGATCATTTGATTTATTTGCATGCGTAGTTGCTAGGTGTTACATTTCCATAGAAAAAAAGATATAATCTTGACCTTTTTTTATTCTAGTAAACATTCATCCTTCCTGGTTCAGTCAGCGGACTGTAGGTGTGTACTGGTCGCTCTTACATGTAACCCGCAAACAGCTTTGTGAAAAAAATAGACTTATTGGAGATGATTCTTTGCACTGCATAAGCTTAAGTTAACAATGGTCTGAACACTGTCGGATTATAAATATAAAAGAAAGTAATGCTACATGTCAATGGTGTGTTTTTGCTTCATCGCTGCCATGATTAGTGTTAACAATGCCAATAGAAAATCTGTTACTGCTTTTAGTTTTGTTTGCATGTAGACAACAATTAGCCAGCAACTGGACAAAAATGTATGAGTAAACTCTGTACTGTAGTAATGACACGCTGTGTCCTACATCAGGAATTAAACACATGGACATATTTATCTATCTATCTATCTATATACAGTATATATATATAAATATATATATATTATTAGTCTCATAACCCATCATTTGTGGTGACACGACTGTTTTGAAATTTATTTATTTTCTTTTTTTTTTTAAATAGTGAACAGTGCACGTCATGATACATTATTGTGTGTTATTCATATATTTGCAGTTGCTGAGCAAATATCAGCGTTCGTTCTGTCTTTAATCTCTTCCCAAAACATTATGAAGTGTTTATCTTTGATTACTCAGAAACAGAGGTGCACATGAAACACACCAACTGGAATTTAAACTGATGATGTTGTTAAAAAACAAAAAAGCCACCAAATGCAAACAGCAAGAGATGTGGGGCAGCGGATCAGGCTGAAGCATGACTGTGATGAGGGGGTGGTAAGAAGAATCTCGAGGGCTGCCAGGAGCTTAAAGAGGGGTGGTCAACTAATAGCATTAGGACTTAAGGAAAAAGAGACTAAGTCAAAACATGGGCGCTACAATGAATGTGGGCATCAGGGCATTAGAAGATGAATCTCTGAGTTTGTGCTTTCATCAGAGCTTAACACAGATATAGTCTGGATAATGGACTGATGCAACCTTCTCCATGTTTTACCAAGATTGGGAATTTGGGTGTTTGCTTAAATTTTTTTAAATGATTATATTTAACTCCAGACTGCAAAAAGGGGTTACTACAGAGTCCATATTAAGTCCAGATTTTGTTTATTTTATTTTTCAGTAGAGGCTAGGTTGCAGGCAACAAGCTGTAACAGAGGTGTAGAAATTCATAACATTAAACAAGTATCGTGAATGGGATGTTAACCAAGGAATAGTTACTCATTACTAAGTATAGTACTAGTGTGACATATATAATAATACATTACACAATTAGTTACTGAGTAAAGCAATAATCTCACAGTGTTCTATTACTGACCAACAATGGTTAAACCAAGTCCTAGTCAATAGAGATATCTGCAATCAGTGCACAAACTGAATCTGGACTTTTTATGGAATCTGATTGCACTTTCTGAGGTGAAAGTTCAGCCTCCATGTGTCATTCAGGTCTGAAGTTCAGCAGAAGCTGCCGTCTAACACAAAACAGAGGCAGGGCAGGAATGAGCAAAGGTAAAGTGCGTCGTTGACATAATTTTAGGAGCATTAACAGTTAAGATCGGGTGTTGGTGTCCTGAGAAATGACGGTCTGACATAAGGAGTGGGTGACTTAAAAACACAACTGAGGAGATGCTAATGCCGAGTGAGTAGTTCCTGTGTGACCGGCTGCATTCGTGCAGACAGGGCAGCGGGTACAACAAACTTCGTTCAACAATGACGAAGAAAACATGGAAAAAAAATAAGATAAACTCTATTATATAGATATTTCTGGTGACAATTGACACGTTGTCGCCTCAACGACTTGTCTCGGAGTGTTGTACAGTTGTTAACCAAACAAATTAAAAAAGGGGAAAATGATTAGCATGTCGTACTGTTCGGTTTAAATCCCCTGCTGTGGGTGTGCATTGTTAAAGGAGACCCTCGTATGCATATCAACCGACGCTTCGTTCATCAGTACTAGCCGGGGCGGAACTTACTATGGTCTCCCGGACTCGGTTGTGAAAAAGTTGCTCTCTGACCGACACGTCGTTCGCTTCCATCCTCCGAAACCATTCCAGTGGCCTCACAGGCTTGAAATCGCCAACAGAACACGGCTTATAGATTTAAAAGACGAGGCATCTTCTCCGGAAGTGCCCCCGTGTTTGACGTACGTTCTGAAGCCGCGGTGCTGAGCTGCTGCTAAGAGTTCCCTGTACACCGGTTAAAAGCAACCAGAGGGAGGGGCCAATGTAGGGGGCGTGGATAGAGAAAAAAAAGGGGAGTTGGGGGAAGATACGTGTAGGGTGTCTGTCAATCATAATGAGCCCAAAACAAAACAATAAATGTGATGTCAATTTTTTAAAATCCTTTTTATTAAAGCCTTTAAACTATTTTTTAATTAATTAAGTTGCAATTTTGATGCAATAAATACGTTGATTTTAAATCTCTTTGCATGTTGCTTGTCAAATGTGTTGCTATCCTAGGGACATTGCATAGAAATATTTAAAAAAAACCCACCATGAAAATATATATTTATTGATTTATGTTGTCTCACTCCATTCCAGGTAGCAGCCTATGTCAAGAATGAACACGTGGTCATAATAAAAAAAAAATATGGTGAAAAGTGTAATGACAGCCTATGCCCTGTGGGCATTAGGTGGACCTGTGGGCCTTCACCATCTGTATTTAGGAAGAGACAGCCATGCTCTGCTGTGGATAATAACACTGGGAGGCTTTGGACTTGGCTGGATCAGAGAGGTCTTACGTATCCCTGCCTATGTGGATGAGGCTAACCAGGAAGCAGACAATCGGCGGAAACAACCAACTGACAAATTCCTTCCTCCCATAAGCCCTTTCAGATTTGTCGGTCAGGTGTGTGTTGGGATCTACTTTGGAACCGTGGCTCTGATCGGACTCAACACGTTCAACTTCTTCTACCTGATCGTCCTGCCTTTATGTATAGGAGCAGGGGTGCATCTGGTGGCCTCTGTTGGCCAACAGACCTCTGACCTTAACAAAACTTTGATCGCTTGTATCCTGACTTCGACAGTGTTCTACGGAAGCACCTTCTCTCCACTTCCTATTAGCCTGGCTGCCAGTGTCACAGCCTCTCAACACAGAAAATATAAACCCCATCGAAGGACGCAGGAAAGACGAAAACTAGGTATAAAAAGAAACTCACAAGTCTGGTATATCTCCCAGTTTCTGTTTGTGTAGTGATTATTAATAATGAATAGCCTCTGACTAGGGTTTACAGATTAGATTAGTTTAGTCTTACTTAAGAAATGTTGAAATTGGAGATTAGAATCCCTGTTAAAAACAAAAAGTGAATCCAAGTCTCCAGGGAATCCACTACTCTGATTGATCATTGTTTGAGTTTGTATCAATAAGTCATGGACTCGTGTCTTACAACACTGACATTCTTTCCTCTGTCCACTCTAGGTCCAAGGCTTCTTTGGCTCGGACTAGCTTTGCTGGCGTTCTCTGCTCCACTGGGTTACTGTATTTTCCACAACACCACAGTCACTCTCTACTACCTGTCTGACTGTGTGAAAGCTCTGCTGGATATTTTCTGGTTCTTGCCCTGGCTCAGAAATGTTCTGGAGTATTTTATTTTGATGCCCTACCACATCCTGTGTGCTATCACTGGGGGTGGGTACTATGAAGAAGCCTGGAAGAAAGTGTTGGAAATTATTCTCAAGGAATACACCGAGAAAGAAAAGGTGGCTCTCAGGGTGAGTTTTGATGACATTTTTAAAAAGCAAAAACAGGACATATCTAAAGTATCTAGAGAAAATAATTACTAAGATAACCAGTTAGAAAAAAAAAACACTTTACAATGAACCTTTACTAATTACTTAAAATAATACAGAACTAACCAGGACAAATCTAACAGGGGCAAAATCTTGTTTTCTGTTATCAATAATATCTCAAATAAAATTGCACAAACATTGCATTTAATGCCGTGCATCTATTTCTGTTGCAGATATTGTTCCTGGACACAGAGGCCTCTTTTGCAGAGATAACTCAAAGATACAGGGAACTTGCTAAGAAATGGCATCCAGACCACAGTCCCAGTCAGGAGGCTGAGGCAATGTTTATAAAGATTCAACAGGCCTATGAAGTCCTTCAGCAGAGACACAGACCTCGTCCGTTCAAATAACAACATTCAATTCCGTTCAAAGATATAACCCGTGGCCATACAAAAGAAATGTGACGATTCTTGACTAAGTGTCTCACACAGGCATTCAGCTGTCACTGTGAAAACCTATCGAGATCCTAACGACTGACAGAGTGACGGAGTGAAATTGCTGCCACCCTGTGGCCTAGCTTGTGCCATTACACTATTGAACTATTACTCGCTGCAAGAAAAACAATTTGGTTTTGCATGAACCGCATGTTCGGTGACCACAAGACACGCGAAATTTGTATTTTACAAAAAAAAAATCTAGATTTTTTTCTCCATCTTCCACCATCTGACCATATGACCCGAAATTAGGATTTTACTGAAAAATTCCCCAAAAAATAATTTTCTCAAAAAATTCTCAAAATGCTCTAATTTGATGAGAAACACGAAGGCGAGATAGAATCTTGTAAAAGATGAGAAGTACTGCTGTGAGAGTGCCCCAAAACTGACCTTGAATTGTATTATGTTTGCCTCTTTTGGGTGGGCTGTATACGTTTAGCTGCTGATGGGATCTGTAGCTTAATGTATTCAGCAATTTTAAGTTTGATATTAGTAATATGAGTAATTAAGAGGGCTTTTCTTACATCTGTATAATAACTCTTGATCCCACCCTAGACGATTACCATGCCACAGCCAAATAGTTGCAATACTGGTTTATACAGGTTATTTTCCATTTGTCCACCAGGGGGTGCTTCAACACAGGCCCTCTTATTACAGCAGTTTTATTTTCTTAAATAATGTCCTTAGTTCGACTATGTTTTTTGCATAATGTTTAAAGAAAATTAGGAAGTAAATGATACTTGAAGATGACGTAAGTGATTTTACTGTTAGTTGAACATGATGAATGTTCCCGCTGCACTGAACACTACTCAACTCTACATGTTTGGCATCAGGGTGACACATGTAATGACATACAGTATATAAACCAGTTAAACCATTAACCCTGTAAAGTAATTTATTAAAAAGAGCAAATCTTTCAAAGGTTAATTTCATGAAATAATTTTTTTAGATGTTCAATTGCTCTAAGCCAATTTTGGGCTATTTTTGCTTTTTCTCTATTAAACGTGAACATTTATATTTTCACAGATATTAAACTTTTTGTTTGACTGACTTATCTGGTTGTGTTCTTTAGGCTTTTTTAAAATAGTGATTGGTTGATTTAAAGTTCTTTAGCCTATGCCACGAAACATTTGTTTTTGCTGTGGAGAACTAACTTGTCAGGTGTTGCATGTCATTTCTATACAAATGTCTTTCTTTATAAAATATATAAACATTTTTTATTCTACACAACACAAAAGACACAGCTGAAATACCAGGTAGGAAAAAAGAGGAATTTAATGTATATTATCTATATACACTTTAGAACTAATTCTGAAAAGATTCACACCTTGATGTTGAAGACCTGAAGTCCTGAAGTAATACATGTGAACAGGATGTCTGATGGTCATATACCCATGGCAACAAACCCAACATGGACTGGATGAGTGTTTTTGACAGTTTTGGTTGAACTCAGTCTCCTCCCAGTAATTCTCCCAACTTTACATTTCCTGCTACGCTCCGTCTGCTGAACATTTTCATATGTCTACAGTAGCAGCAACATTTCCGAGGAACATGAGCGAAAAACCTGAAAGAAGTGGAGGTCGAGTTTGTTCACCTCAGTGCAGAGGAGCCAGTGTTTGACACAGCATGCAAAAATGGAACCTAACATGACAGATTTCGGTGCAGGTATTGGACATAACTAATATTCACTAAAGTCCATGTGGACGTAACAGTACAGAGCCTGATGTTGACAAAACGGGGACACAATAGTTCAACAGCCATGTCAGCAGCCACATAAAATGGAGAAAACGTGCAGGGTTTTTTTTTTGTTTTTTTGTTTTACAGTTCTTAAAGATATAAAATTCTGAATGGCTCTGTTCACCTATAGATATTTGTTTCCTATGTGCGAATGCTCAGTGGTTGGCGTCTGAATGAACAGAATCTGCAGAATTCAAGGTTAAGGTTCACACCATAATATTCCAGTGTCAGTGAGAGAGATGTCACCCTCGGGAGTGTGGAGACAGGTCTGCATTACTGAGCCCTGATAACAACTCAAGCATTTCCAATAATAAAATAAAGAAGAAGAAAAAAAACCAACAGAATATGCAGGGAAATGACCTGGGATCAGTAGTACCACCAAACGGCCAAGAGGGGTCTATGAAAAGAATCAATTCCAGCAAAGACACAGTCAAAATTCCTGGCACAGTAGAAAACCATGCAAACATTTCTCTCTTTTTCACACACACACACACTCACACACACATTTCCTGACTGTACCAAAAAAAAAACAAAAAACAAAAAAACAACCAAGAAACAATCATCACACTGGTGCTTGTAGTATAAAAGAAACGATCGCGGGTTTATGTACAGGTCAAATGTACCCATCAGTAGTGTCTAATGTCAAAGTCAACAGAAAAACACCTCATTAAATTTTTTACACAACATAAAGTACATATAAAACAGAATAAAAAGTCTCTTGTTGCTGTTTTTTTGCTCAGTGAACTGAATGTCATTTCAGTGGGATTTTTATGGCTCCATCCAAATACGAGCTGAGTGATTGAACGAACGCTCGGAGACGTGCAGCTGAAGACACGGACCGCACGCCAACGTTTCAGTTTCACACCAGGATTCTTGCTTTTGTCACATCTTATCTCACAGTGTTCATCAATATGACAATAAAATATCAGCAAATAAATTAGAAAACTAAAACAAAACAAACAAAAAACAATCCCAATGATTATCCCTGCCACATTTGAAACTAACACCAGGACTGGACCACGTCCCTAATGGGACACCTGAAGGTCTCACCCACGGTGAGGAGGCTACAGTTGAGGGCGACCACCTTCTGTCTCATTCTGGCTGTTCATCTGTAGATAAGTTTATTACCACTAGATGTCATAGTTGCACCACAGAGACTAGGACCAGGAACCCAGAGGGACATCAGGAACTTTTTATATTTTACAAGCCAGGATCAGGAACTTATGAGGTCATTATTTTGACTGCTAAACAGTTCTAACTCCAGAGGCAGGAGTTTCAGGAGGACATTGGATCTCCACTGAAAGTTTTGTTTAACAATGAACTCATTTGTGAAAAAAAAGAAGTCAGCCAATGAGAATAGAGCACCATTTAAACTTAGAAAATGGTTCCTGGTACTGGAAGTCTGGGGTACTCTGTGGTGGTAACACATATGTAGGGTGTGTTCACACTTGTGTAGTGATTCAGGGAATTAGTTATTGGGTTTTGCTGTGCCAGTTTAGAGTCCTGGTCCAACTGCAGCTCACACACTGATGTTTATTTGAATCACTGGACAAAGTGAGACACATGGATGAAGTCAAACCAGATGTGGCCGATGAGCTTTTAGGTTAAAACTAAAGTTGTAAACTGGAAGTGAGTTCCCAATCAGAGTTCGATTTAATACAGCCAAACATGACAAGTGTGAACGCACCCCGGAGCTTCATCCATACAACATGTCAATTTAAAAACATAAAAAACAACGGGCTGTGTGGATGGAGCCCTAAATGCAGCCTGTAGTGCAGACAACACAGAGCTAGACATAATCTGTTCCTCAGATTCTCATCAACAGAAGGTGACGTTACATGGCTGAGAGAAAGAGTGCTGTCATTGTTATTTTGTGTTGTTATAAAACCACAAATCCTGGAGTCTGGACAAGGTTAGTCCGTCATGGGAAAGTTTCACAGAGGTAAAAAAAAAAAAAATGAAAATGAAAAAAGAAACTTAAAAAAATCCCATTACTGTACAAACTAGCCCTGCCATGGGAGATGGAAACCAAACGGAGGTGGCGTGTGATGATCTCAACAGTGGTAGTGCTGTGATGATGTGGCCCATGAAGTAGGAGGATGAGGAGCGAGGGGGCAGGGGTGGGACGGGGGTTGTTAGGACCAGGGGTTCTCAGTAGTTTTGGCTAAAAAGGTGAGGTAGGCCTTGTCACAACTTGGAGTGTGGCTTTAAAAACTGGCAGGGTTTTTCTTTGCAGTCTGTCTTTAGTGTTTGTTTCCTATGGGAGTGTGTGTTCAGGCTCCGCTCCTCCCCGGACGTTCACATTTTGACGTCCTCCTCCACGCTGAGCTGAGACAGGGTCTTCTTAATGCGCAACGCGGTCAGCCTGGCTGCTCCGTTAGCATACCAGCACTCCCTCATGATCTTCCCCATCACACGTAGAGACTGCGTCAGGTAATAAAACGAGAATGGATTTTTAGTGAGAAGCAGTTTATTTTTTTTAATCATTGAACTGTGAAGATGGACGTCAGTGATGGAACAATTCTCAAAATGTTTTATGGATCTGATCATTCTTTGACTTGTTTTCTCTACACAATAACATAACACTAACAGATCAAACTGATGAAGTACTTTTTCTACCCCCCCACAACCCAGAGTGACCGGCCTGTCCCTACGTCTATATTTAGAAACTCCCTGTGTGCTGCTAGTTAAATACACACATGGTGTGAAATACCTCATAGCTCTGCCACCAGTTGGGCACGTTGGGCCTCAGTTTCTGGTCACACACCACCTTCCGCATCTCCTCTATGGAGGGGTCAGAGGGCACCAGGTCAAAGTAGGGCAGCTGATACTCCTCGTGAATACCTGCAGGTCACACACATTCACTCTGTAACTTCTTATCTGTTCTCTTTATTATTATTATTATTATTAACATATAAAAACAAAATCTTACCTCCTGTGTTACAGCGACGGGCAATTTCCCAGTAAACCAGGCCCAGAGCGTAAATGTCGGCACACTTGAAGGAATCAAAGTGTTTCATGTTGATGGTTTCATCCAGAACTTCTGGAGCCATGTACCTGAGGTGAACACACAATAAAAAACGTTTAAGGACAGGATTATTAACCCTCCGTGTCACCACCTTCCTGTGTGTGCAGGGTGGAAACATTTACCTCTTCGTGCCGACGCGCTGGTTGGGCGCAATATCGATTGTGTCTGTGATGGACTCGTGGCGAACAGCCAGGCCCAGGTCAGCAATAGCACACATGTTGTTCTTCTTCACCAGGATATTTTTAGACTTGAGATCACGATGAGCGATACCAGGTTTACCTATAGGATAGAAGACAACATATCAGTACAGAAAAATAAACCTGAATGTAAATCATTTAAACACGTCGTTCAGTAGTAGGGTAGTTTCTCATATTTGCAGCACGCTACGTCCTAGTTGCCATGCTCACCCTGGGTGCCGAGGATCTCCATGTGAAGGTGTGCCAGGCCACTGGCTGCAGACAGAGCCAGTTTGATCATGCCCTCGATGGTGACGGAGTAGTGGTTCAGGTAGTCGAAGAGCGAGCCGTGCTCGTGATAGTCTGACACCAACCAGAGCTGAGTCCAGGTGCCGTTATCTGAGAGGCAGCAAAGAGCAACACGGGTCAGGCAACATACAGATGTGGGCGGACATTTGAGCAGCAAAATAAACAGTTAGAAGATAAAATATACATTTTAGAATCAATGACAAACTATAAAGAGACATAAAAAAAACCCTAAACAACTGTGTTTTTTTTTGTGTTGGTTCTATTTCCTCACCTTTATTGTCAGCTGCAATGAATCCCAGGATGTTTTCGTGTCGCAGCATGATTGTCTGGTAGATCTCTGCTTCTCTGAACCAGGAGCGTTCCTCTCTGGATGAGAAGATCTTCACGGCCACATCTCCTCCTCGCCACTTCCCCCTCCACACTTCACCAAACCGACCTTTACCGATGATCTCCTGCAGCACGATGGTCCGGGCCACTGTCCGCTGTACAAACAGGGGCAGACCTATGACAGGAGAGCAGAAATCAGCCTTTGTTCTCCGTGAGGTTGTTTTAAGGATGAGGGATGCTGAAAAAAAAAATCCTCAGTAGATACTGGGTCAGACTGGTTTACACTGGTGTTGCATCAGATTTTGTATATTTATAGAAGGACTGTTACAGAACTGCTCCTGCTGACAGGAATGGGTGGGTATTTATCAAGGAAACCATTTTTTTTTTTGAAAATAACAACTTTTCATCACACCACATCGTTAGCATGTACTGACCAGAGCCAGACCCAGAGGTGGACATGTCATAGATGAGGTCTTGCAGAGTCTTGTCCTTGGCCAAGTACAGGTGGTCACAGGAGGGGTCCTCAACCTCTAACCTCTGTCTGTGGCTGTAGGCTCTCTGGTGGTACTGCCACAGGAACACACCCACCATCAGCAGCACACACAGCAGAAACACTGGCCCTGCGATGATCGCCACCAGCTCCACCGGACCCCAAGGACTCCCTGGACCTGTCAACACATTGGTTGGAACTGAGAAAAAAAAAAAAGACACAGAGAAACAGAGGTGAATCATTTGAATTCATCTGGTTGATTAAATAAGAAAATTATGAAATGATTCCAAGACTCACCTGGAACTTTCAGGTCAATACTGTTGCAGTAATCTTCATAGCAGCAGTGTGTGTTAACCACTCCTTCGGAGCTGCGACAGTAAAAGGGCTGTCCAGGGGGGACCAGTTTGTCGCTGTTGATACAAATGCGAACATGTTTCTCCTTCCCGTCGATGTAGTATGTAGAGGCCATGCAGGCTCCATCTGTCTCACACTCATATCCTGTCTTCTCACAGTTTGTGCAGTTACAACGCAGAGCTGCAAAAATAAAAGAACAGAGACAAAAGGGAAAAAACAGGAAAAATCATTAAAATATTACATGAATTTGAAAATAATGTCCTTTTTCTACAAAGCAAGATCAATTTAACAAAAAAAAATCCTTAACATACTAACATTTTTATTTTAATTCTAGGAAACTATGTTACGTTTCTAATCGCATTTCTGATGGTGCTCTGTTGCAGATGCCAAATCCCACAATATTCTGAGTGAAATTTTTTACTTCCTTTAAATTATTTATTAAGTTATATCAAAGTATGTTGTGGTTTCAGAGTAAGGCTTCTAATGTTGGATTTTAAATTACCACCTGTCAAATATGCTCCTTCTCAGAACTTAATTTAGGGTTTCAGCTGTGAATAATGACAAATTAATGAAAAAAACAGAAGGAGCTAGTTTACAGTAGAAGGGTAATACCAAGGTATTAACGTGTTTTTTGAACATGAAGCATGAAGACACATCGGGCGACAGCAGTGTGCTGTTCAACCAAAGATACTGTAGACGTTTATTGACTTGGTTTCTTTGAATATTAAAAATGCATTGGTATTGTATGTAAAATAATAAAACATAAGCATCTTAAGTAAACCTGTTATGAGCAGGAAAGGTCTTTTAAAATGTGTTTTTCTTTTTAAATTCCCCCTGTTGATGTTTGTTTTTCTTTTTAAATTCCCCCTGTTGTCCAGTAGAGGGCAAGCTAACTCCACAGGTTGATAATCCTTTCGTGATCTGAGACAGTGCAGTGTCCCATTTAGCCGTAGGCATTTCGTCTCATATAGAGACACAGAGCTCAACAACAGCAGCAGCAGCAACAGCAGCAGCAGACAGTCGGCCCTGATGGCCCTGAAACCAGATCCCTCACTGCAGATGAACCCAAACACAGGGTGGAGATGAACCTGCCCAGTGGGACACACAAAGTGAAATCCAACAAGGGGCAGAGAGCTTCTGCCAAATCCCTAATGCAGCATTCCACTCCATGCCTCTTTCCTGTCTTTCCCACACCAACACACAGAGAGCTGTCTCTGTTTAAGCTAATGAGACAGGAGTTTTATTAAACACAGCACACTTCAGTGTGGGGACCTATTAAGGCTGACAGAATGGAACTCCTGCTGCTGCTGTAATAAAACGACAACGCTCCATCCACAGGCTCAAATAAGGTCAGAGGCAGAATGTCCGCACAAATGTGTCACATCTGAAGCCAAACGAGCCATTGCAGCGCAAACCTGGGGAGTAAGGAACGGTAAACTGATTAGATTTGAGGTGAAATGTGGTTTTCAGTTGCCACACACATGCTTCTCATTTAGATTAAGATCAGCAACACAAGGACTCCTTCCATGGTGTGCCACCTAAATGTTGCGAGTGAAATAGTAAGAAGAGACCGTTCTGGTTCTAGTTTTCTCATGGGAGAAAGAAAAAAAATTCTTCACTAAAACCCAGTTAGGTCTAAATGACTGTATCTGGCTACAAGGACCATATGAGAGACCCTTAGGCCAGAACTAAGGCCAGAACTAAGGCCAGACCACTTAAGACTAATTGCTGTGAACTGAGAAGACAAGATGGTAGTACCCACAATAACAGCAGCAGGGAAAATAAAGCAGGGTGGTGGTGGTGGTGGGGGGGTGGCCTGAAGTAAAGAATAGGTTTCAAGAGTTGGCAAGCCTCCAACTACTACTGGGGCTTATCTTGAGGGTTTCTTTGTGAAGAAGAAGCTCATGGATCTTCAATCTTTGTACCAGGGTCTGTCAAGAGTGACACCACTTCAGACTGTAACACACTCTCCATCCAGACCCGTTGTCTCAACACAAACTTGTTGTTCAGAACAACTTTAATGAGTAATACACTGGTCTCAACCACACCATGTGAGGAAAAAAGGACAAAACCACAAACAATGTGATGTTGAAGGGGAGGTTGGCCATTAACAGGAATTCTGGGAGGTTGTAATCTGTGTGGGAGCATTTTTTATGTGTAGCGTGTGCACTGATGTGTCTAAGCTTGTCCACTGATTGGTAACTGGAAATGTGGAACACTTGAAGCAGTGTTTCAGTAATATTTCTCATCTGTTTGGTGTTCGCGTGACTGTGTCTGACTGTGAGTGTCTCCTTGTGTGTGTGAGTGTGTGTGTGTGTGTGTGTTGCTCTCCTGGAGGTGAGCGGGAAAGTGGCAGGAACTCTTGGCAAAGTGTGGCCAAATTCACTAAAGTTCACATGCAGATGGAATTTCCTGCAGATTACAGGGAGGTGGAGCAGGCTGGTCCAGATAAAGAGTGAAAAACAGGCCCTGTGCCACATCAGGCTAATCTGCAGCACTAATGGAGCAAATATTTTAGCTACATAAAAGAGACGATATCAGTAACAGCAGTTGTGCAACACTTAACATCCATCACACTCAGACAACTTTAAAAGCCTCCTTATATCACACACTCTAGTCGGCGTGCTGTTTACTTTGTCTCACTTTAGTGAACACACCTCTGACAACTGTGTTGTAAAGAAGGAAAAATCACCTGAAGAATGTTCCCTGAAGTGGAATTTTTTAACTGAGAATCAAGGCATAAAATCTAATGCATATAAAACTACAAAATCTTTCCTGTGACAAGCTCACAACATGAAGACATGGTAATAAATTATCTCACAGACTGATGACTAAATAAAAGAAAAAAAACCAAACCAAATGAACATACACATCCATCATCGAAAGACTGGTGACTAAATAAAAGAAAAAAAAAAAACCAAATGAACATACACATCCATCATGGAGACTGTGTGTGGTAAGACAGATGGTACACAGACATGCACACAGAGGCTCAGAGAGGAAACCAAACATGGTTAAAAACAAACACATTCCCTTTTTTGACTCTGCCATGGATGGTTTGTGGTCTACCAAGAGTTTGGTTTATGGCAAGTCATCTGAAACACTGTGATCCGGCCAATGACACAAGACATTGAAAAATGTTAAAACGACACCACAAGACCATTTCCAGCTTTTCCACTCGCCCACGATAAAGGCAGACATGACAAATAGCACCCTACTAGCCATTTTGTACACAGTATCACTGCAGTCGAACACAGAAATGTGTTGCCTTTGTGAATCATGTACTGTGTGATAAACTTAACAAAAGTACATTAGAAATATACAATTAATTAATAAGATCCATCAGAAAAACATTATTAGGGATTTTAACCAATAGGCAGAATAAACCCACCATCCATTCACTTATTGTTTTGTTGATGGCACGCACGTTGTTATTTGCAAATATTGTGGGAAAATGTTTTTGTTTCAGGAAGCAGCTTAAGCTAAAAATACCATCTTAATGCTGTACATGTTTGTGGAGGCTTCAACTTTAGGTCAGACAGCCTGGTGTGTCAGATTAGCCTCATCATGGGCAGGGCAGTCGGTAAGTCGACGACTGACAAGCCGACTGACACAATAGTCACGTGTACTGTGAGGGAGTGTGGACTGATTAATACTGTTGAAACAAAGGCTTCACTGGTGTTTCAATAGGAACTCTTATTGATTTCTACAACATTCACAGCACTGGGGCAGTGGTGGCTTAGTGGTTAAGGAAGTGGACTTGGGTCCAGAATGTTTCAGGTTTGAGTCCACCAGCTGCCAAGTTACCACTGAGGTGCTCTGGCACCGTGCCCACACACTGCTCCCTGGGCGCTGCCCACAGTTCACTTTGGTGATGGGTTAAAGCAGAGGTCACATTTGGCCGTGTGCTGTGTCACAATGACAAGTTCTTCACTTTCTTTCAAAGTAACTTAAACCCACAACATCTATTACGCTACATTCTGAGTTTTGTTTATCTCAACATTCTTCCATTGTTTTAATTAGTCACAAATAAAAACAGATGTGAAACACAATCTACCTGCAATATTTCACAGTGAGCCAGACATTAATGTCTAACTTGCTTCGGTTAGACTCTACATTTAGCTTTGTCAGTTAACTATTTAAAGTTCATTTCTTTCAAAATGATAAAATAAAATTTAAATGTATAAATAAAGTTTTTTTAAATGGTTTAAAACTGAAATTAGGTTTTTATTAACATGTTAAAACTGGGTCTGTTCATATCTTTTATATTAGTGGTTAGACAAGAAAAGGAGTCAAATCTGAGCTCCTTATTCATTTTTTTCTAATGTTGGTAAATACCTTTCCTCTTTTAGAAGAGTTCTCTGAAGTTAAAAAGACAGAATGAACTTCAATTCTGACGGCAATAACAAAACGGTTAAAAACCACTGCTGATGGTCAGTCCTGAAAATGTTATTTGCGACATGACAGACTAATATTTAATGAATTTAAAAATAACATTTTTACATGCGTCATATTTATCCAAAATCGATTGCTGGATGTCTGGCCTGGGAGCGCAGCTGGCTGTTCCTACTCAGACTAACACAAAAGTTAACCGTGTATTTTACAGGGACGTTAAAAGCCTTTGCCAAGCAAATTTCGAAGGCAGTTTCAGATTTGTCAAGGGCATTTGGTCCGAGCCTGAGACTAATTTATGACTCTGTCTGCTTCAGGTGTGAATGCTCGGAGGACTCAGAGCACATTTGGAAGTGTGTTGGGGGATACCCAAGTGTGAATTCCACAATGTCCGACGGCACACTGGAGCACAAACCACAGAGACAATTCCAGCCGTGAAGTCATGCGTTCAATTGTGTGTACTCTCCATCTAGAGTTGAAAAGACACATGCTATGATAGCAATGCTGAACAGAGCTACTGTGTTTTACTAAAATCAACACTATAAGAACAACAGCCTGCTCTGACATATGAATGTGCTGAGGTTGTAAACTCAACAACAGGGACCATACATATTTCCTACACTTTAATGTGACACCAAGTGATATCCAATTACCTACAACACAAGTCATGAAGCTACAAACAACGACTCAAAGCTGCTCAACTTCAATAAACCTTGTGTTTGTTGAGAGGAACTTCTCCTCCCGACGAGTCATGCACTGACGTTTGTGTGACTGAATTTATCTCAACTTCGTCACCCAGAATGAACACATACTTCTGCAGAACCAAATCTGGAAACTAGTTGTGTGTATCAGTAGCACAATTAACAACTGATCTACATTACAGACCTCCTGAATTAAAGAAAGTACAACCATTAGATTAAACAGGTTTGTGTTCTATAGATGGCAACAAATCTGTTGTCCCCTCTAGATAACATTTAATATTAATATCAGCAATTGTTCTCTCAAAAACATTTCATATAGAGTAGAGAAAAATATGGAAATCAGTAACTTTTTTAACCTAATCAACACACTTTGCAGTGCTATAGTCAGTGTGAAACATGACCTCAAAAATGAGTGGGTTGAACTAAATCACATGCTGCTTACATTTACCCAAAAGGCACGTTGTCTGTTCTGCATATTTGATAATATTCATAGCCTATCAGTAAGAAAAAACAGGGCGGTGTAATACCTCATCTAAATATACATAGATCTAAGTGTATGTGGTTTATGGGTGAACTCTACTCATGTATCCACATAATTGGTGCTCTTTACACTAGGCCTTTGTGTGGAGATTAAGACGACATGAGGAGGGATTGGACTGGCCCTGCACGAACAAAGAGCAGAGTGGAGTGGGGGAGCACACTCTTGCTTGGAGCAGTGATGGGGGGGATGGGTGACAAGGCCGAGGACAGACCGAGGTTAACAGTAACAGCCCTGGTGTTTGGGGGCTGCAGTGGTCCAGACAGGATGGGGGCTGGTCCCAAATTGGGCAGGACAATACAAAGCGGAGGGAGAAGGGGGGCTATAACGAATGGGTCTTGCAGAGCACCCCAGCTGTGACTGAGGTCCAGCAGAGTGACCAGCTGGGACCATCATTAAAACCCAGTCTAGACTTAGACTTGTGGAAGGGGTGCGGGGTGTAAATAACAGGAAAAGGGATCAGTAAAGAAAAAGGAGCACAGTGAAAAAAAGGTACTCTTTTGGAGCCTGCGTGTGAAGTTCCTATCATTCCGTTCATGTTGAGACAGGAAATAGCAGACACGGCGAGGAAGAGATTAATAAAACATTGTTTCCATAACCAACACCATCTTAACTTGGACCCAAATAAACACCACAGCGTAGTCCTACTCCAAACAGCTCTGCACACCGTCCTGAAAGAAAGTGTTTTCAAGTGTTGTTTAGACCTACTCATGCGCAGACAAACTATCAAAACAGAAGTGTGCCTCTGAGTTTGGGAAGATGATGCAGACTGTGGAAAACACACACACAACAGCACAGCTCGATATACTGTAGGGCAGAGGGGTTGACTTCAACACAGTGTTTTCTGGAGGCTAAGTGACGCACACAGAGACAGACGTTGCGTGCATGTGTCCGGATTGGAGAGCACAGCACCATTACCAAAATGCGTCGGCTGAAATTAGATCCATACAGATACCAGACTGAGAGCTGATCAAGACAAGCAGACGCCACCAGACAGTGTGAGTGCAACTTACACATAAAGACGCACACACACACGCGCGCACACACACATGCATACGCGCACACACATATACACACCACAACTGTGTCCTAATCAATGCTCGGGGAAGGAGGAAAGTCATTACCTTTGTCTGCATTTGAGGGTCAGATTACTGATCTGATTCTAAAGTGAGGTCTCCAGGGCTCAGACTGCTTCTACCATCTCTACAAACCTTCACCCTCGAGGCTACATCACATCCTGTGTCTGTCTGGGTCTGTCTCAGGGCTGTTGTGATATGGCCAAAAAAGTTGTTAGCGTAAAAGATTGAGAAAATTGATTTGATTGAATCCATCTAAGTGAAAGTTTAAAAAACGTTAATTGTGTATTCTTGGCAGAAATAACACTTTAAATATTTATCATATCCAAGTGTCTGAACAATGCAGTAAAAACAAGTTTACTCACAGGGACCTGTTGTTATAATTACATTGGAAATAAATTATAGGATAAGCAATTGACTTAATAAATACGCAACCAGCTAGACTCTGTGCATGTTTAAATAAATAAAAAATAAAAAAACAGCACAAGCACACTGATACTTGCAGCCGCTGCTGAAGGTCAGGTCTGATAGAGATAGAGGTAGATATAAATTGAAAACAACAAGATAAGATCCAAAATGTTTGAGAGCAATTAAAAGCACATCATAAACGAAAAGACTTGAATGTCAAAACTAGAATCTGGTAAAAATTAAGAATCACTTTCACCCTTTCCCTTTCAGTGATAAAGCATAGCAACAAGCCAACCTCACCAAGGATTAATTTGGAAGTGTGTCAATTCATTCCCATTCTTATGCTTACGTCAGTCGATCAGTTGTAGAGGTTCTGATCCAGAAAAGGAAAAGATGATTGAAGAGCGCGACAGAGCAGCAACAGCTACATCTGTTCTCTGAGGCCGTGTCTCTGGCAGCAAAATTGTGTGAAATTCAATTAACACCTAGGCATTTTTTATTGAATAGGTGATGAAAATTACATAAATAGTGTGCAAGTTACGATGCTGTACTCTGTAACTGAACTGTAAAAATAAAACAGATAAAGGATCTAAACTCACTTTGATTTCCGCTTGCACCACTTCAGGGTGACTCAAATTTGAGCCCTTTAAATTTCTCAACGCAATTCCAGATACTACTATAGTTTCAAAAGAAGATAAGAAGCTTTTTATTTAATTACAGTCCCTGCGCGGACACTGTAACAGCTGGATGTTTGACTTAATTGGGGACAGAGCTTTTTCTACTCTACACAGCTTTTTTACGCTGCCACACCATCTGGACCAGAATACTGAGAATCATGGGATCATTTTTTAATCAAACACTCGATCATAAATGTTTATTCCATTTACATAATTGTTAATTGTTTGTGGCTGTCTAGTCTGTTGTTTAATGAGCAATGAACTTGGTCTGTACGGAATTGGAAATAGGAACAGATCTAACCACTTGGACTAATCAAAGCAAATTGTAGCCAGACAGTCATGACAAAACCTGGACAAGCCAACTGCACACCTCCCAGCAGAGGAGGCAGAGCAGGTCCTATCGACATTCCAGCAGCAGACAGAAAACCACTCACACAGCTGTACAGTTCCATCTTTGAGGAACTGGTGTCAAATTCAGCCCTATGGAAATGAACCTGCATAGCTACCAAGTCAGTCTGGGCTGTGACATGAACAAATCTGTCACCACGAACAATTATGGTATGTCCTAAAACCAAACATTGTTGTGGCAGCAGAACACACACCACAAAACACTTCCCAATGTAAAACAAGACAACCCCCTGTGTGGAATTAATGGCAGAGAGAAGTGGGCTGTCTTTGCCATGTCTGAAATCCCTTGTGGCTCAACATCAATGTAATGGCTGCGCTGGGTCAGTCTGGGGCTATACTGTCTGCTACAGCAATTAGAGGCTCTGTACTTTTGGGCAAACAGAGGTCATTAACAACAGTGGTCACTGTGGAGGGAAACCAAGACCACCCCAGACTTGACGCTGTCATGGCTTATTTGCACTGCAGATAAACACAAAATATAAGGGACAGAAATTGAGATGCTATTTTTAAACCAGGCCAATGTGCTTGTGAGTGTGCAGCTTCAGTAGCGCTTGATTGGTTCAGGGAACCAGATAGCATAAACGAACACCAATCCAGAACAGGCATCAACAGCTGCTACACCTTTAGGAATAAAATAAAACTTTCTTTTTTAAGACTTAGGGAAATGCCCCTCCCATACACGCGCGCACACACCTTTGAACCCAATAAATATAAACCCTTCTCGGTGCATTCCCATGACTCTGATCTATTGGGCAGGTTTACACAGGTTTCAATTTGAGTCGACCAAACCTCCTCCGCCAGAAAGACTTCACAAAACATTTAACAAGCTCTTCGAACAAGTTGAAAAGATGTAAATTTTCCAATTGACCTGTTTTTAATTACCAGACTGGCACATCTGGTAATGACAGGGCAGATAGGACTGGTGACACTGTAGAAAGTGGAAGGACTTAAGACAGTTAGGGACTACTATCAAATCTCTGGCTTCAACCTAGAAACAAACAAACAAAAACACACAGAGACACAACAACACTGCTCCTTAGCTCCCTGGGGTGTTAGTGTGCAAGTGAAAGCAGAGATAACAGAGTTCTGATTAAATGCTGATAAAAAAAAACAAACATTTTTTGTATAAAAGAAACACAGACTGAGTGTTGAGATAGGGGTAAGAGAAGGACGCACCCTTCCTCACGGCAGTGTGGCTGACAGTGCCTGTATCACATTGCTACTGTGTTGATTTCACTTGGGCAAACTACTTTAAGGACACCAACGCCACTGACTTCTGTGAGATGTTTATCACATGTAAAAGTAAAAAATATTCTGAAAGCCACCAGCAGAATTAAATCGTCCTCAGCACAAATACTTTCACATTTGTTTGGTTTCACTCCCTGCACAGTCTAATCTATTATACGGTGTGAAACCAGGGCTCCAGACAGGCTTGTGGGCCCCTCATGTGACAGACCCTGCCAGCTGGACAAACCCATCATCATGCCCTGCGTGATGAGGCCAACCTCCCCCGCCCCCCTACACTCCAGTGTTAACATTAGAATAACGCAACCAACCACTCAGGTGGAACCGTTTTCTCCAGAAAAATTCTTAAAAGTAATCAATATCTTTGGTGGATTGTACCAAATGTGTACCGAGTACTGGTGACATGATGTCTGGGTGCAGACGATGATTCATTTGTGTAAAGCACAAGAAGCAGTCTTTTCAAAATGACATTGACGACTGAGTGTTTATTCTGGCACACATACAAAATGAATGGTGCCATTTTATAATGTGGTTTGTATGTCTCTCAGCAAGTTGTCGCAACATCCACGGCCGGAAAAACAAGTCTTCAAAACACACAAGTACTCAGAGTATACTTCTGAGTACTTGGCTAGTTAGGCTGAGTGTACTTCTGAGTACTTGGCTAGTTAGGCTACTACCAACAGCCATATTCATTTTTGTTTGTTACCAACAAGACAACTATTTTGTTAGAGGGAGACAAGAGCAGAAAGCAGTTAGTAAAAATGTGTGCATAATATTTTTTTTTTCGTTATAAATTGTTTCTGCGACATCTGCATCCTTACTCACTTGTGTTAATGTACAACAATTCGTATCACTTTGCTTTTGGAAATTTCATTAATGTTCTGAGACAGTATTCTGTCTGTCTTGTCTGGATCTGACGGTTACTGATGTAGCCTCAAATTGAATTAAGATGGTGTTCGGACACTGAACTCATTGCTCTCATTTTTTAGATTTCCTGTAAAACATTTGCTGGGAATAAATTCACTTTTGAGGTCTCCTTTTTTTACTCAATGTCTAATTCAAAAGCATTGCTATAATAGGGTTTAATTCCTAAGTGAAATGTTGGCACAACAAAATCAGAACGGTTAAACAAAAAATTTCCAGTAAAAAGTTTAGCGTAAAACGACGCAAGAAATGACACTGCACAAATTGTGAGCTATCAATATGCAGTGGTTTGAGAGCAGCAGAAGTGCTTCTTTTTTAAAGTCAGAATTAATAGACCAATAAATACAGAAAAGTGAAATCACTTGTGCTGCCATTATTTTATATTAAAAAAAAAAACACGTGTATAGAGGGTATTTAAATTGATGTTTAATGTGGCCTCACTAAAGCAAGTCCACATATTACTGTTTCTTCATCTCTAGTGAATTTGACCAGACTTTCACCAAACTAATAGAAGACATTTTCATGCAGACTCAAGTTCCAGATTTACTTTGCTAAATGCAGAATCTGGATGTCAGACAAATATTCAGAGATGAATAGACATGCTGTTGAGCCCAACACTCAAAAAGCTTTTGTCATGTCGAGACAGAGGCGTAGAGCTGGGTATCAGCTGCTCCAACAAGAGGGTCCAGACTGAAACGGCCCCATAACAGGCACCTCAAAAGACCCCACTTGCCACATTTCCATCACAATGAACCCAGACTTCAACTCTGACTTCTGTCTGGGATGGCTGAAAGCACGGCTGCTGTCGCCCTATGCCAGCAGCCTTCGCTTTCTGCTAGAGACTAGTGTGGAAACCTTTCAGTCTTTACAAATACTGAGAAAGTGAGTAGCAGCCAGTGTTTACTCTCAAAGACGCATTTCATGAACACAGTTAGTTGGACCCTTAGTTCAGAGGCTCTGCAGACCAGCACCCACAAACAGTGCCCATTTTGTAACTGACCACATTTCAGTTGCCAGCTACTATTATACAATCCTGGACACAAGCAATACACTGATGAACCCAGGAGGACAGAGCACCCAAAAGACCGTTCGGCGCGGGTGTCCCAAAACTGTCATACCTATGGAACCAGGTTAAATCTCTATGTATGGGACGGACAGTGGCGCCTAAACTGTGTTACCATGGTGGAAATATACACAACTATCTCTTAGCAATGTGTGAGACATTGTATGACCTCGAGACAGAGAGTCTAGCATATAAATAACTTCTAAAATCTGTTTAGCGATTGTAACACTGATTAGAGTAATTATCTGTCTGTCTGTTGTGTCCATGGCATTTAACAGCAATGCGGACGTCATGTTTGTGCATGCACGTCCAGTATATTTCATTGTTTACTTGTAATGTACCATGTTATTCTAGCCCAGCACAGCTAAATGAATTCTGTCAGGTTTAGGGATTAGTTACACTCGTGGTAATTGTTCAGTTGGTCACCTAATATCATGGGTAGTTTAGTTTAACAGTCACCTTCTCAAAACAAAATTCTATATTTCAAAACCACTGCACAAATTTTACAGGTGACCTGTGGCTGAAGAATGACGACCCGTTTCCATTCAAGATCCTGACAAAAGACCCTTAACATTTAAATTCCCTTAATAATGCATAAAATAATTGTCACCTTGTGTAACAAAGTTGTTCTGTTATGGGTTGGTGCAAATCTGACCCTCACAATTGTATGATGTGACCCACCTGTGTGTCACGACCCACTGTTTAAAAAACACCGGTTTGGCAAATATACGTTCGAGCACAGACTTCAGGTTAAGATGAGCACTTAAAAGTATACAGTGGTACAGACTTCACTACAAACCGGTGAAAATACTGCTGAATTATTCGGAAGCATATTCTTTTTTTTTTAATCATAAACTTTACAGTCTTGCCGGTGAATGCTAACAGACGTTAGCTGGCGCCCTCAAACACAGTCCCACCATGTTGTTGTTGTGGTTTAGCTACTTGCTCTGTGTTCCAGTGCCAGGTTTTAACAGGTCGCGTTTGAACAGTTGAAATTTAAAACAAATCACAATAACACTGCGAAAAAGATGTAAAAAAAGTGTGACTTTTGGTTCGGGCTCTATCCTGGCTACACCGGACTAGCCCGGAATCCCTGTGATATACAGGGGCGCCATGGCGATGAGGGACAACAGGCGATGCCCGGTCCAGGAAAACACACATAGGAAGACAAAGCCACCGAAGCGACGGTTCTGCCGCTCGGCTCAAACTTACCGTGACCGACGGCCACGGAGGCCAGCAGGACCAGCAAGGGCAGGAGGAACCGTTTCACTGCCATGTCTTCCGAATTCCCATGTCTCGGCGATGAAACGCGTCCTCAGTGTGTCGTTATCAACACGGGCAGAGCTGAAACACAACCACAGTCTGGCTGAGTGACCGCACACACACTAACACACGAACACACTCGCAGAGGCAGATACTCACTCACACGCCAGCCAGATCTATGACGTATTTAAAGGGGCGTGTGTGTGTGTGTCTGGGTCTGTGTGTTTTTGTTTGCTCTTTCAGACTTTTTCTGCTTTAAACACTGGACCAAAGCCCGGTCCTGTTTTTTCAGGCTGTGGTCAGAGTAAGTGTGGGTTAACATGTAAATTGCGGTAAGTTTAAAGCAGTGGTTCTCAAATGGTCCAACCCATGTTGGTCAGAAAACCCGCAATTTTCCCAAGACAAGAAGTCGCGACCCGTACCTTTAAAAAACTTATATATGTATATAAATATGTATATAGAATATGAAGTACACAGTTAGATTTAACATAAATTGTGGCCATTTGTGGAGGCCAAAACCTACCCTCGATTGAATGGAAACGATACCGTGACTAAAGCTGTGACTCAGATGCATCATTTCCTAAAATGTTGAAATTTTGTTGGTAAAAATACTATTTATTTTGTGTAAACCTGGGGAAAAAACTTTATTATTCAAGTCAAAATTCAAGGTTCATGTTCTATACTTTGTCATATAGAATCAATTAATTACAACAGTGTTTTAATATGTATAATAAATCAAGAAGTAAGTTTAAGTTTCTTTTAAGAAGAAGAAATGCACATTTACAGAAACAACAAAATGTGACCTCTGTAAATCCAATCTGAATATTCTGATTCACAACACACCTTTTGTTTCTCTGAGTTTTGCTTTACTGTTTGGACAATTAACACCCACTGTGGTAACTGTCTGGCAGTCTGTTGTCTTCTGATTTATCATAATAAAAGAAACACCGGCATGTACCAAAGTACTTACAGTCATCATTCAGGCCCACGCCCAGCTGTTTTGACCTCATTCAAGACCAAATTGAACATTGCCCAAAAAGTTTTCCTCAAATACATTTTTACATTTACTTGGATTAGAAGGCTTTTTTTTTGCTAATAAAAATACACATTATCATATATTACCCAAAAACCATGTTTCTTGTTCAGTGTTTGACATTTAAAACGACCCACAAAATATTCTCAAATATGGAAATTTAGTTTAAAAAGCTCAGTCAGCCAACTGTTTGTTTTTGTTCCAAATGTTACAGCTCGATCGGCCCACAGGGTGAGTTGTACTTTGATTGTAAATTGTTTATAATTATTTATTATTTGGTTCATTTTTCTGGCTTCAAATGGGCTTTCTGAATAATTTAAATTAGAATTTTGTTTTAATCACACATTTTTTATTGGTTTAGGGAATTTATTTGGCTCAATGTTGTTGGATTTTATTTATTTTTTTGCCCTCCATCTGTTTGTTGATCTAATAGCATGAAACACAAGAAGGTTACATCCAATTTCATCTGCCAAAATTAGCTGGTGTTTGATAATCCTATTCATGTTGTCTGTGTCTGCTCTGCCAAAAAAGGAGAATTTAATTTGGCATAAATGTCTCCAATTATTCATCTTTCACTTTCACACTTTCATGCTGAAGGCAGAAAAATATGTTTTTGGTGTTTTTTGCAATTCACCTAAATGTGATGAAGGTATTTTAAAACCATAAACAATCATAATGAAACAGTAACTCAGTAACCAGACACAGTCCACTTCATTAATGTACCTGGATAGTGATTTGAATGATGGTTATAACTCTCCAAACTCATCACCGTACATTCAAAAAGGCAGCATTAAACAGCAAGTTAACATCAGGAAAATGGCGTACGAAAAATAAGTCTGCCTGAGACCGTCTTTTTTGGCATCTGAATAAAAAAAAATATTACAACAAGATTTATGTTCCATCCTGGTGAGAAGGTGTAAAATATCAAAAGAAGTTTTATTCATGATCTTCCTCCTTCAGCTGAGTGCACCTGGACTGCCTTACTCCACTTCAGCTGTCAAGGATTGAAACTGTAGCTGCTGAGAGAATTATAGTCAGGCTGCACGGAGGTCCTTTGAGGACCCCTTATGTGCCTGCTTTATCACCTGTCCTTTTACTAGACATGAGTCCACCTATGTCTGCAGAACTCTCTTATGTGCTTCAACATCTGTCCATTGTCAGCCCCGTCCAGCTAGTCTTCCTCATCTCTTCTTCGAACAATTCCGTCAGCTGAACAACTCTGCCTGTGTCTATCAAAGCTATCTGGAAAGATCCCACTGTGAAAAAGAATACACAGTGGAGGGAAGTAGAGGGAGCAATGTGATGGGCTTCAGCACCCACAGGGGGCGGGGGGTTGGCCTCTCTGATACTGGAACAACCCCCCCCCCGCAGTGTTAAAAATAACCAGCTCTCTCTCCATCTGACTGACCAGACAGACTGGGGCTTTGGGGGAGTATTATCTCACTGGAGTTTGTTCAACAGCCCGGCAGACAGACAGTCACACGCACACATGCAAACACACACACACGTACACGCACACAAACATAAGTTTGAGCAACTATTAAAGATAAGACTCTGCCATGGCATTCATGTGATTGTGCATCCTAAGAATTTAGAAGACGGCATCTGAACACAGATGCATCTTCTCTAAAAATGAGATAATATTCATATTAAATGAAATATCAAACGGACCAGATTGAACCCCCGGTGGACAGATTTTGACCCGCCAACGGTATGTTTGACACCCCTCTCTTTTATAAGTCATAAAAACATTTAGTTATTTCAACCTAAATATTTATCTGAACTTTTTAGTTCATTCAAACATTAAAATTAGTTTTTTCTAGGATGGTGATGGTGGTGATTAAACATTTTGAGGGTTTTAGACAAAATGATCAATATTATATAAATTAAATGATTTGGAATAAAACAAAAATCTGAAAAAGTAAATGTTATTTCATAATGAATGATAAATAATCAAATGTTTTAAAATGTTTGTAAAAAATTGCAGTTAAAGTATTAATGCAGACTAATTCAGCACAAGCTATTGTTATATCCCAATAATGACACATCTATAACAACAACCTTAACTTTTAAATAACATGTTTCACTGATTCCTTTGTGTACTAAGAAATCCACTGAAATAAATTAATCTCACACAAGGAAAGGTTCTGTGTCTCCGTGTTTTCTGCGTTTCGTGCACATACAGGCAGGGGCGGCAGTAAATGAATCTTTCATCACACCTCGCTGTGATGATTAAAATGCGTCTGAACTTGTTTGTTTGATGACTGTCAGATGATGTCATGCAAATGGAAACAGGGTTGCAAAACATTTATGACTCTCCAATGCTGATCTGCACTGCTGCAATCAACGGGAAACACAGTTTGCCTGTCAACTAACGCCCCCTACCGAGCAACACTGGAACTGTGAATAATAGTGACTAATAAAGGAAAGACGAAAAGAATTAAAATATATATCTTTCTTTTTATTTCAACATATACAGTATTACATGTCTGTGGTGTTTAAACCATTGTTACGCAGTGAAGGTACATCAGACCTATAAAAATGTATACAAGTTGAAAAACTGTGTTTGATAAAAAATTATTATATAAAAATTATATCAGTTGAATATAATACGATAGAACGTCCCTTTAACAATTTATTTACAGTTAAGCCGAAGGTTTTCAAAAGCACAGCTTTAATACTGCCAGGAAATGTACATCTATATTGCTCAATGTGTTTAAGTGCAGATGATAAATGCAGATTTTACATCAGTGTTTGTGTTTGTGCCACACTAATGTGTTTTGGTTTAACTGTGGGAATCATATACTTCAAAAGTTTTCTCTGGCTTTGACTTTGACCAGAGACTTACATTTACACTGGTACAAGAGATCTGTGTTTTTCACCCAAGCTTCACAGTCTGAGTGATGATACGATAAGATAAGACTTTATTCATCCCACACCGGGGAAATTCAGTAAGAATGCAAGAATATCTGGTGGTTATATGTCTTCTCATTCCAGATCACACTTTGAATCACCGAAAAAAATCGGGACATTTCAAAATGAAGCAATGTGAAAAAAGCCCTTGGGTGTGAGACAATCTAAACAGCACCGTTCAAACCCATATGGTCCTAATGTAATTCACCGTCTGTGTGAATAATTAGCTCAAAATACGTTGATATGCACCTCATGCTCCCCGGAATGTGGTGTAAACATGCCTAACATTTCCGATCCTCTGGTCTAGACGTCCTGTTTGAGTTTTTCAATGCTGAAGTCACTGTCGTGGTCCAGTTTAGACAGCGTCTTCCTCACTCGCAGGGCTGTGAGGCGGGCTGGTGGGTTCTGGTACCAGCACTCCTTCATGATCTTCACGGTGGCCGAAAGGATCTGGACACAAAAATCATCAAACATTAAAAAACTGTCCATGAATTCATGCTATTAAAAAAAAAAAACAATTTCAGGACATGAGCAGCTGGTCCAAAGACGTACTCTCTCTCTGTAAGACATATTTGTGGCCCAGATCCCATGTGGTGCACAATGACGGAACCTAGGAAATCCTTGTCTAGAAAGTGACCCCCAAATAGTCACAAATCAGCCAAATGTAGACCACCAAATCACAAATATGTCTGATTTGGGCCCATATGGGCTGTATACTCTGCCAAGGAGCAGACCATATTGGATTTAATCTCAGTTGAAGACATTCGTCTTGGCTGGATAAAACAAACAACGTTCTCTTACTGGGTGGGAATGGAGCCTGTTGTGCAGACTGGGCCGCTGCTGGTCAACACACACCACCTTCTTCATCTCCTCAAAGCTGGGATCTGAGGGCACCAGGTCGAAGAAAGGAGGGCGATACTCTTCTACGATCCCTGAAAACAAGGCGGATTAAAGAGACTGTAAGTTAGAGCGCCGCTGTTTCTAATTTGGTTTAATGAAAATCCAATTACATCCCAACAACGTGACGGTGGGATTCACCGAACAAAAACGATCAAATGCACAAACGTAATAAATAAGTAAAAAATAAAACCTACAGGTCTTTAAAATAACTAAAACAAAAACGATCAAATGTACAAAAGGACAACTATTAAAACCTACAGGTCTTTAAAATAACTATAGACATTTTAGAACAGACACTTCTTGTCTGAAATGACAGAAATTGCTCACTTGGAAATTGAGATAATAAAAGGTGGGAGTTTGGGAAAGTTTATTTGACTCAGAAAAGAGAGCAGACAAAGCTATCAACTCCCCACAGACATCGAGAAACACACACGCACGCACATAACGTAACTCTAGTTTGAGTGCCTTTGTGCACTCAGTGTGCATGTGAACATGAGTGTGAATGTGTGCCTGAGTCTACAAATTGTGTGCATGGACATCTGGACTGTGTATAAGGGAGTGCTGACACCAGATAAGAATGTTTATAATTATTGCAGCGCTAATCATGGGAGAGGACGGAGGAGACGGACACAGACTGTGAAAACACTGTGGTGCTGAGAGACGTGGGTCCAACTGAGTCCTGTAAATGAATGTAAACAACATGAGGCAGACAGGAAAGAGACAGCGCGTTACAGCATTATATGTGCCACTCATCATACACACAAACTCTAGTACCAACACTGGAGATCATTTAAAAACATATTGACAATTAAAAAAAAGGTCAATTTTTAGTTGAATGAAAATGCATTATTGTTAAATTTGAAAAAATAAAAAGTAAAAAATAAAATAATAAATAAAAAAATTGCATGTATTGCTAGTTGACAAAAATGCTCCAATTTAGTGGTTCTCAAACTGTGGCATATGTCCAACATATGGTATGTGGGCTCCCTCTAGTGGTACGTTGGAGACACTGTCAAACACACTGAAAAAACGTTAATTAATGTGTGTGTGTGTAGCAGCAGATTCCAATATTACAGTTAGCTCAAATTTTAGAAATTATTTTCAAACCAAAGATTTTTTTCTTATTTTATATTTGTTATTTTAATACTTCCTTAAATGTGTAATTAATTAATTAAGTTATATTATTATGTGTATTCTTTGTCAATGTTGTGTTTTTAAGTTATATTATTGTGTGTATTCTTTGTCAATGTTGTGTTTTGCTCATTTATCTAACATTGTTGTCCTTTAATCTTTAATTCTTATTATCTTTTCAGAGATACAACTAATAATGTGCCGTGGCCTTATTACCATTGACAATTGTCCTGCGGGTAATTTCCCAGAAGACCAGCCCCAGGGCCCAGATATCTGTTTGCTTGTACGACTCAAAAACGTCAGTGCGAATGGTCTCGTCCAGCACCTCAGGGGCCATGTAACGTTTGGTCCCAACACGGGGGTTGTTGCCCACATCGATGTAGTCATGGGACTGAGAGTGGATCACAGCTAAACCTGAGGAGAGGAAAGACACGGAGCTTAGATAATGGACCCTAAAAGACATCCACATAAAAATGAAGGTGAAGGAGAACAACAACAACAACAACAACAACAACAACAACACTCACCTAAGTCAGCGATGCAGCACTGTCCATTCCTCTTCACCAAGATGTTTCTGCTTTTCAGGTCGCGGTGAGCGATAGCCGGTTTCTCCTGGGAGCTGACGATCTCAGTGTGGAGGTGAACCAAACCACAGGCCACAGACAGACACATCCTCAGGCAGCCTTCAGGCTCCACACTGCTGTACTGCAGGAAGTCGTAGAGGGAGCCCAGCTCATGAAAATGAGTGACGAGCCACAGCTGGGTGCTGGAGTTTTTAGATGTCATGTCAGAGGCTATGAAACCTAAAGACAGAAGACAGAAGACAGATTGTTGTTTAGATTTCCTCATTTTTTTTGGCTGCTGCTTTTAGGAATGACAGTGGTTCATTTTTTTTTTCAAGTGTGAAAAGAATCTACTGTCATACCAAGGATGTTGTCATGTCGCAGCTGGACAGTGTTGTAGATCTCGGTCTCTCGAAACCAGGACTGTTCGTCCCTGGAGGAGAAGATTTTTACAGCCACACTTTCACCCATCCAGGTTCCCCTCCACACCTCTCCATACCTGCCCTTACCTGGAGACACAGACACAGTTCTCACATCTGCAAACAGCTGAATACAACAGACAAACCCGGCAGAGGAATCAGCCTCACCAACACATTGAGCAAGTGAGATTTGTCTTGCCATGGTCCTTTGGACCAGGTAGGGCAGACCAGTCCCACTCCCTGACGTACAAAACTCATCATAGATATCCTGTCGAAAATGGAAAAAAAAAGGTTAGAAACCAGAAAATTCTTGGGTTCATTTAATTATTATTATTTTTTATCTTTGACTTTAAAAGCAACACGTACTCCATACGTGGGGTCATCTCCATTAGGAGCCTTGAGCATGGTGACATCACGGTCCTCAACATTTTTCAGTTTACAGTGCGTGCGTCGGAAACGCAGGAACAGGATTATGCCACAGACACTCGCAGCCATGAGAAGCAGCAGGAAAGACAGAGTGATCCACAGCTCTGGACGAACTAACTCTGGAGCTGTTGTTGTGGTCAGTCCTTCTGCACACACACACACACACATACATTTTAGGATAATGTCTTTGAAGCTGGACCTTCTTTTATTTTAGGACAGAATCACTGAATTTTAATTAAATAAATGAACTATAGCATAAATAGTAACAGCAACAATCATCATCATCATCATCATCATCATTATTATATATCAAAAGTAACGACACAAATAAGTTGCTTCATTAAGTGACCACAAGGGGGAACCAACTGCTACATGGAGAAAAATCAATGAACATGCAGCCTGTGCTGGAAGAAATAACTTTAATATATCAAGTCGGATTTGAAATAAAATTAAGCATTTCTGTGTTAATAAAAGTAGATTTAAATGAAAAATACTATATACTATCAATTTTACTTTTTACATCATTTTGCATAATCTTTCAAGATAACCTTTTTTCAGTTCCTCTGTGGAACGTTCTTGGGCTTTTAATTATTTCAAAACCTAATGATTATGTATAAAGTGCAATTAATTTAAAGACGTTTTTGTGGTCACCAACCAATATTTGGAGGAGGTGTGGCGAAGGCGTTGCACAGGTGTTCTCTGCAGCACGAGACAAAGAACCTCTTGAAGGAGCCTGAACACTGCTCTCTGGAGTTGCTGTTGGAGAAACAGCCCTTCTCCTCGTGGCCGTGAACCCAGGTGTAGAAACAGACGTCTCCTCTGCACGTGTCATTAGTGCACGTGCCTTTTTCATTCTCACAGCTGCACAGCAACTTCTCATCATCACCTGTTCCTGGAGAGACTGAGGACAAAACAGTGTTCAATTAAAAAAAAACATTAATACTAATAAGAATAATAAAAACAATTGATCTATTTAACCACCACCTTACCTGCGTTGGTAGCAGCG
>NC_024316.1:12653998-12695573 GCF_000523025.1 Cynoglossus semilaevis | reverse complement strand
GCTCCTCATCTCTGTTCAAATAATAATAAAAAAGCATATAATGTGATTGCATTAATAATAACCATTTATTTACTGTCATAACAAGAAGTGAACGTATGTCGCCATTGTCACGTAACTGCTGAACTTATAAAACGTATGTCGCCATTGTCACGTAACTGAAACATGTCTGCAGCCTGATCAGGGTAAGAAGGTGTTAAAGTCTCAGGAAGCGGTGAGGTCAGTAATAACAGTCTGACCGCTCCGTAGAGGGGAAGGAGACGTTGACGTCGCTGCAAAGTGTTTGCGTTTGTGTGTTGACTGAGTGTGGCGCTGTGCGACTCAGACTCCAGGCCTGCTGACTCCTCCACTTGCCTGCTTGCAGAGTAAATATTGATGGCTGTGCTTCCTGCCATTCACTGGCCCCACCCGGCTGCTGGGCCAGACTCAGGTCTGCTCATTGTTAGGGTCACGCACACGGGATTGTTTGACACACTTATAATGCCGACTTGCTCGAATTCTGGGTTGTGTATAATGTTAATGCTAAGCTAGCCCTGCTAGCATAAGAAGCAGGCCCACATTACTGGTAGTGCAGTTTTAAGGAAATATTTGTCTGAACATATTTGATTTTTCAGATATTTTTAACCTAAGACTTAAATTCATGTAAATGAATTTCGGTACAAATCTATTCCCTACAACTTGTCAATATTGCTTCTTCAAAACTCAAGGTTGATGAGTGACACAATACAAAGGGTGGCAGTATCTCAGAAGGTAGTGTGGTTACAAGCCAGCGTCAAACGCAGAACTAGAAGAAGCTCCAGAAGAAAGATTGTTTGGCGTCATTTAGTAGTAGGTTTGTGACTTCACTATGACTTCTATGTTAGAAAAACCAAAGTTGTACGGCCGCATTGACTCTTTTAAAAAAAATAAGTGAAAGCTAGGGAAGGTCAAATCCAGCTCACAGCGAAGCCTGGAGGGAGACCGACGGATGTCAGTAAAAAACCTGCTGTTTGTACACATATGCCTGCTTTGAGTAGGTTCATCTGAATGAAATTTGAATCATTGTATATTTGTCTTCCACGTGGCCTACTGCTTCTTGTAAGCCGACTTATGTTTAATCATGAAGTAAAACTTCAGCTGCTCACATTTGACTGAGGAAGTCACACCTGGTAAAAACTCCGGATATCCTCATTCAGTTTTAATGCATGTTGATACATTGAGTCACAGCAAAGCGTCATATTGTCTGAGACGCGTCTGCACCAACGTGGTGCACTGTACTGTAACAGTGTCGTATCAAAGGTACAACCACTATCAGAGTAGGTTACTTCAAATCAACATGTGAAATCTAATGTCCGACTACTTCTATTTTTAGACTTCCTCTTTGTGCCTTTGGGCTTTGGAGCTGCAGCTCAACCGACGACAACCTCGCTGAAACCACAAGGCAGCAGCGAGCACTTCCTTTAACGTGCACACAGTTCATGTCAGAGTGGTTAATCTGTGGCTCCGGTGGAAGAAAACCATAAACACAGCTTCACCCACACCCACCCGCACAAACAAAGTTTCCGTCCACAGAGGAGGGGAACAACTGGGTCTCATTTGTGTATCATTTCATCATCCACCAGACCCTGACATCTCAGAGGGATGGAATCACGTCGCCCATCGAGTCAGCCTCACTTCAGACGCAGCTGTTTGTTTCTTCTCTGTCCAGTTGTTAACATGCACAGCCCAAGGGGGGAAAAGATTAAGTGTCATCTCATCTGTCCGATCAACAGAGCGGGAGACAGATCTTTCATTCCATCTGCATGACTGTGTGGAGACCGTCTCCACAAGACCATTGGACTCGGCTACATGGCACCAAAGACATTTAATCACTGTCTCCTCTCTGGAAAGTCTTTTTAAAAAGTGTTACTGTAAAAAAAAAATTCAATCATGTGGTTAAGACAGAAGAGCAGTCACGGAACAGTGTGTGGGAAAATGTGTATTTTCATGGTAATTTGCAGACTGAGATCATTTCTGTTCAGCGTCAGACTGATTTTTATCTCCATCGCACAGACAACACTAAACATGGGCGGGCTTTCATCTGCAGGCTGTAATGGTACGTGTGTTGATCCTGAACCAGTCAGTACAGGGCCCTCGATACAAACACACACATGCACCGAACGTACTCAACAGAACGCCTGTGGAACCACATTTTCAAAGCGTGTCACGGGGGAACCCTGTCAGGAGAACACACATCTGTCGTACCTTTACCTTTGTGGTCCGAATGTTTTATATGTTTTTTTAAGGACAGCTATTGATGATTTTTTTATGTGGAGCAATAAAGTATTAACAATACAAAAGATAATAAAAAAAAGAAAAAAATAGTTTGTAGTATAAAAAACAAACAATAATTAGCAGGTTTAAAATAGCCATAAATGACAAAAAAATGACAAGAAAACACCACATGTCGAGTTGAATGTGAAGACAGACTCAAGACTACGACAGTTACTGCATGTAATCCCTCGTGCCCCGACTATAACGCTCTTTCCATTTCATTTGAATTCAAAACATCTTTTGACATTTGAGCATTTACCTTTTATGTTTGTGAATTTTTGGCATAAATCATCTTCTTTCAGTGGGCATTTCTTTGGGTGAACCTCCTTTGAATTTAACATCTACTCTCTTAGCTATTTTTGAGCTGTTTCTCCACAAACTTTATCCTTTTTCTGTTGGTTATTTCTTTATTTTAAACAACTTTTAACAAAACTACACCTCTCACCAATCTGTGGACTCGTTTTTATAGCTGACTATTTGATACGTTTGACATATTCTATTCACAAATATAACAATACAAATAACTGGTAAATACAGCCTTTTGTGTTTTATATGTAAATATTGATTAAATGTATGCAACCTCACTAGATTCATTTGCAGTGGCCTTTTTCTTCGATGTAGCCGTTTTGCTAACAGTGTTGTCTACAGTATCTGTAGGGTTCTTTTATTTTCCAGAATCTTCTTTGTAATATAAAACGTAAGACACGTTAGAGATAAATTATTTTGTGGAACTCTAAATAAATGTAATGAAATAAATTAAATTGAAGTAGTGACAGTACAGACGACACAAATGTCTAAGTAAACTCCCTTTATATATCACGTTCTTAAAGCCATAAATCCCAGACCGACGACCCCCAAAATGTTTTGTTCACCCCTGGAATAAGGTGTCGGTTCTTTTAGTGTCAGATTTATGACACATCTTGGTTCACGTCAGTGAACACGTGTTAAAAAAGTGACGTAAAAAAGAAGCTTCCTGCTAACTTGCTGGCGTTAACACAAAGACAAAATGAAAATATGACAAGAAAAACTAAAAAACTAAATAAATATATAAATACAAATAAAGGAGGAACTCACCTGTACCTGTGGATTTTCTCTTAACTCTTCACGTCGACCATGTCGTGACTCGGACCGAAGTGTCTCTGTGGTGAAGAGCGTGGTTCTGATCCAAGTGTCAATGGAGCAGGAGGACCTTCTCTCTTAAGAGCTGCAGATGTTTATCCATGAGAGAGCTCACATCCTTTTCTGCCTTTCTCAACGACAACACACTGTTTGAGGCAAGACGCAGCCCCGCTGCCTTCTTCCTCTGTTCCCTCAAAGAACTACAGCGTCAGCCGATTAAACAGAAAACCAGTCCAAACCCTAACAATAAGAAATTAACCAAACGCAGCTTGTCAGTGCCTGTCCCGGTCTATCTCATCTCATCTGGCTCCAAATCACCGCTGATAAAACACCCCTCACACTGAAGCGTCGTCGCTGGTTCGGATGATTAAGATGAGCTTCTCCCTAGTCTTGGTTCGGTCAGCCCGAAGAATCTCTGTTGCTCCGATCGAAAATCGAGATTAGAACTCTTAACAGATTTGTCCCACCCCTTATTGTCCCGCACAGACTCTGCTCTGCTTGGAATGTGTTCTCATAGCGGTTTTCCTGTTGCCTGCTAAGCCTCTCATTTTCCCTTTCCCCTTGTGGACCGGAGTCTGGGCTGCACTGACAGGAATGTGCTGTAAATACACTCCCCTCTGCTGCCACAACATGTCTCTCTGTTATCAGTTCTTTAAACATTTTCATAAGTTCATAAAATAACGCCACGTTGTTGTCATACATACGTTCACCGACTGGTACTTTTCAAAGAACAATGGGTGAATTTGCAGTGGTTCTCAAACTATGGTGCCCGTACATCTGGTGGTACTTTGGCTCCCTCTAGTGGTAAATGGGGAATTCGTTTTTTTTAAATGTGTTGGCGGGCCACACAGATGTGGTTACCATGCTTGCCTTACAGAAAGAAGCTCATTATATGTTGACTATAATTTAAATGACATTCATTTTCCAATATTGTTACAAAAAATTGTACTCCGTACACTTGAAATATACTTAATGCACACCACAGCGCAGTACCTTTTTTTTAAAAACACAGATTCATTAAAGCCCTGAATGTAGTACTTTTTTTAAAAAAAAACACAGATTCATTAAAGCCCTGAATTTACAGTGACTCATCGCCTATCAGGTGAACCGGTGTGATGATGGTCAAACACTGTGGACCGTATTCAGGAACTGAATGTGTAGCTGCAAAAGTGAAGCTGGAGGAAGATCTTCCACTTAGACACGACATCAGTTTCAGGACTAACTGGTGACTGGATCAACTGATGAAACAGAGCGACCTGCTCCTCAACGAAACACGGCTGTGAGACAGTCCTTGGATCTGTAGAGCCGAGCGGAGACGGCGATGTCTTCATGTCTGTGATATAAATTACCCTCCTTGTTCTCAGGCTCTGCAGTCTCTCAGTTTTTTGGCTTCAGGCTGCACACACAGCTGGGAGCTCTCACATCAGCTGTCACGATGACAACAGAGCAAAGTGTTGTTCATTTTTTTAATCAGCACTTTTTTCTCTCCTCTTCCTCCTCCTCCTCCTGCTGCAATCATCACTTTTTTCTCTCCTCCTCCTCCTCCTCCTCCTCCTCCTGCTGCTGCTAATCTACCAGATACAAACCTAGAAAACACCTTTAAGAGTTTTCAGGAAGAAAATCTTTTTCACGATAATAATTTTCTCAGAGTTAAAGTTTGATCAACATTTTTTCAAACTTTAAAATGTTAAAATGGGACCTACGTCCCTATGTTAAACTGTAGTTCACAGAGGTCTTTAATTTAGAACTGACCTCATGACGCTAACTTCCTCTTTCACTGAGGACAGGAAGTGAGGACCAAAGCTGACAGTTTGTTATTTTAGGGCCAGAGAAATGTCTTCGCTCTGTGAAAACTTATGTAAAAAAAAAGACAGATTTTCTATGTCCCGTGGTGACCTTTGGTGACCTCTGTCAATCTGCACCTATCACACATAACACTGATTGTTAAAACACTGGATGAATCTGCTCTATCTTTTCATCTTATCTGATGTGTGTGTTTCATTTTAGATTCATAACAAAAAGAGGATTTTACAGTTTTAAAGATTAATGTTACTTTTTAACAGAGAGTTATTGAACTGAAATGACTTAAATGATAATGTAGTGGTTTATAATTATTGAACTTAAATGATAATGTAGTGGTTTATAAAATGTTAAAATATTGTATTTCAAATGATTGTTTTTGATTGTGTAAACACTGACACCACACTCATTTACAAAAGATCAACACTTTTATTCCAGGTTTATTTACAAACATATTTTCATCTATCTCACACTTTGTGTTATATATATACATGATATGACGGGTCAAAAGCTGAGGACAGTGTTCAGATTTCATGTGAGGTGGCGCTCTGTGCATCAATGAAAATAAATCACGTTCACTTTCGCTTTCACTTGAGCTCCACACACACACATTTATACATTCTACTGCTTTGGTATAAAGAACACAATGGCACCAAGTCGGACGTCATCTTCTAATCCACAGATTCAGAACCAGAAAAACGTTAGGGCTTTATATAAATTAAAGACTTGTGACTACTTACATTACAATTTTCAGCTTGTTATTTATAAATAAAAGTATAATGTGGCCCCAGTTTGTCAAATCTCCGCTCTCTGAACTGTCATTTTGTCAAACATTTGAATATAATCACAGCAGAATTCTCCTCATGTTTTGCTTTTAGAACTCTTTTTGGAGCCCTTGGACTTCTTGTCGTTCTCCTTGTTCTTTTCCTTCTCCTTCTTCTCTTTCTTCCTCTCTTCTCTGGCCTCCTTGTATTTCCAGATTGGAGGCTCCAGGAAGGCCTTGTCCCTTTTCTTCTTTTTCTCCTTTTTGGGAGTAGGCTCCCCAGACCTTGTCACTTCAATCTTAGGAATGCAGCCTGAGGGAAAGATGCTGTTCCTGTGTGCCATGCTGTGAGGAATGAAGCCTCTCGACGGCACGCTGTCATTACGGCTTGAGTTCTGGCAGCAGGAGGTCAGAGAAACAGAGTTGGCCGGTGCAGCGACGGGAGAAGCCGAGGTGACGGAGCCGTTGCTGTGAGAAACTCTGCTCTCCTCCAACTCTCTGCTGCTGTGCTTCTCCAGCAGCTCGGGGACGGCAAAGCGCCGCTTCCCGATCTCTGGGGGGCTGGTGGGGCAGAGTGGGCGGCAGGCGGTGGATATCAGAGGGCTGTGGAGGCCGGTGGTTATTCGCACCATGTGATCCATCACCCCGTTGTCTTGAGGGTCCTGAGGAAAGCGAAAGGTAAGGCCGTCCTTTATGCGTTGCCGCAGTTTCTGAGTGGCTGTTTTTGGGGCTGTGGCCTTGGCCACGAGGTGCTTCAGCTCTGGCCACTCAGGAACGTAGCTTTCACAGAACTGCTCAGCGACAGGATGCGCCTGCAGGCGGCGCAGTCTGTTAAGAGTCTCAAACCTCCCCGTCCTCAGGACCCAGTCTTTTATGCCTCGGCCTTGGACCAGGTCCATCGCGTTAACGTCCGCACCTGTACATGAGTTCGTGAGGAAAACACAAGAAACGGTGGAAAGGTTGCAAGTCACAACAGGAGACGATGATAAGACAGAGTTTTAGACCAGTGTTTAGATCATTGTTTCCAAAAGACTGGGTCACGACCCTCAGGTGGGTCACAAGAGATTTTGCTGGCAAGAGATTCTTTACGAATAACGTCTATTGACTTGGGTCGCAAAGGTTTGTGACTTTTAAAATATGGGTCCCCAGAAAAAAGTTTGGGGAAACTCTGGTTTAGATCATGATCTAGCAGCAGCTCGAAAATCTTATAATCCACTAATTTAAATAAGAAACAAATAAATAAATAAAGTTCTAATGTGGTGAGGTCCTACCGTGCATCAACAGGGCAGACACACACTCTTCTCTGCCCTGAAGACCGGCCTTAATGAGGGCAGTGAATCCTCGGGGGTCCCTGATCTCAGTGTCCACAGCAGAGTAGAAGTTGAGGATGTAGTTTAGAATAGTGATGAAGCCTGAACAGAAAAACGAAACGCTTACTGTGAGACCTGAGGTTGAGTTGATGTACTGTCTACGTCTGACTGAACCTACCCGCCTGGGCTGCGATCATGAGGGCAGTATTGCCATCGTTGTCCTGGTGGTTGATGTCAATAAATGGACATTTGTGCAGCATTGTGACAATGTCCACAGAACCCTTGGCCACAGCCACCATCAGTCCAGTCTAACCAGGACACAGAAGAAAAACACTGACCTTCAATAAACCCTGTTCCCACTTTTTAACATATACCTAGACAGATGTGTCTGATACGAGTCTCTGGTGTTTAAAACAGCTTTGACAAGTTTAATCCCTATCTTTTGGACCTGTGTTGTGTTTTTAATTTTCACATATTTTCCAAACCTTCAGAAGGAAAAAAAAATCAGAGCAAACATCAAACATTCAACCAAAAGTGAGAGACGGGGCCCAGAATTCTACAAATTTTCTGGTAGAAAGACTTCTTTTTGTCAATTACAATTCTGTATAAACACATTGATTTTTAAAATTATTTCCCAAAGAGCTCATCCTCACCCTGGCGTTGATGTCCAGCTCCATGGCCTCCTCTTTGGTGACCCCTCGCTCCAGTATCCTGCCCAGGGATGTGGAGTCGTTCCTGGCACAGGCCTGGTACAGTGTTTTCGCCGGCTCTGTCCGAACCTCGTGCCTCTCATAGTCGGGGAGCAGCGAATCGTCAGAAAACACGCTGTCCGAGTCAGAAGAATCATTCCCGAGGATGTCTGCGTCCTCAGATGGGCCTGCCCCCAGGTGGGGGTCATCGTCCGCACTGGCCATGGAACCCTTGCCACTTCCCCTGGGATCACACCAGGGTCTTAACTCTGCTGCACACTATCTGCAGGTAGAAGAGAAAATCAGGTGAACACAAGGTGTTGGGGAATGGACTGATGTCTGAGTACATCAGACACAGACCAGATGGATTCTTTTTCTCAGTTCCTTTTTCCTTTTTTGAACCTCACACGTGCAGCTGCAGGACTAAAAACCAAACAGTGGCTGCTTCTAAAGTTAGCGTGTTAAACAGCTCTGCCGACCTGAGAGGGTCTTTGACTGTAAAGCAGATAAAGACTTCATCTTCCTTTAGCTCTCCTGTCAGAGCTGCTGATCTTCCATCACTAATAAGCGCATGTTTGTTATGAAACAAAAGATTGGAGGAGGGACGGTGTTACTGCGATAACTGTTGTACAATGGTCGTCCACTAGGAGTGGATTTCTCAACATTGTTCGCAATTGTTCATTGAACAGCACAGTTCCACACTGAAAAGAGAAGATTTATTTATAAAAAAACTTTTAGGAAATGTTTTTTAAAATTAAAGTTTGGTTAAAAAAGAAAAGAGATTTATTTATAAAAAAAACTTTTAGGATTTTTTTTTAAAATTAAAGTTTGGTTAAAAATGCGTTGGTGATTAAATTTATACAAAAGAAAAACACACTTTCTGATTTACTGATAAATTCTGTTGAAATTCCATTGGACACCTGGCAGACCTGTGGACATTAAATCATCTGTCTTAGAACTTACTGACTCACCCTTGTTTAATAATTAAGCTGTTACTGGTCTAACTGGTAGTTTTTCCAAAATGGATTTAATTTTTGTTACATCAACAAACTTTTACTGGATTAGAGCAGTTATAAATTAATAAACCAGTAAATTAGGACCAACACAGATTATGTTTTTGCAGAATCACTTTATAATTTGTTAATGCAATGTCACTAAAGGTTTTATTTGGATAAGCTCTGGCTAATCACTCAAATGAGCTCTAGATTTTTAATCCAAAAATCCAAAAGCCTAAACTCATTTTTAACTCTCTTTCTATTTTTGTACAAAAACATTTCTTTCTGATCAGGCTTCTTTCTGCAAAATCTCTAAACTCTTTGTTCTCTAATTTATGATTATAATTTAACACAGTGGAAATGAACACAGCTGTATGTTGTTATATATAAAAAAGAAACCTTTCAAACAGTAAAAATAAGAACTCTCACCTTTGAACATTCTGGCGATTGAACGTCGGCTGATCCTTTTTTCTCGCTCTTCCTGGTTTTGCTCTCGGTGGTCTAAGCATCGTGGTATATTTAACTTACTCTCTTTCTATTGGCTCTTGGTGAGAAACTGGTTAAATTCTCTCTAAGCTAACTCCATCTTCAGCTCCTGCCCCTCCTCCCTCCATCACCCCTGCTGGCCAGTTAGGAAGCTCCATCAGTCAGTAAGACGTCCAGGTCCCAACATAGACCCTGCCGTCCTAAGTCAGGCGACATGCTCTCTCTCACACTCATCCTGATTACTGAAGATTTAAGGATTAGGAGACAGAAACAGCAGCAGCCAACTGTGCTGCCCTTTACCCTCTGTTGACTGACTCTGCTCTCTTCTCCTCTCTCTCACTCTTTTCCTCAGCTTTTTTTCACAATCTGTCCATCCACACCTCTTCGCTGCCCGTCTGTTGTGTCAAAGCAAACTGCCCCAAAAAAAGTGCTGTGATTGAGTCATGGAGGTTAGTGCTCCCAGATCAGCTCCGCTGCTGAGGAACCCCCGCCTGGATGATTTCACCACAGAGTGATTAGAGACTCAGGGACACGGGGGTTGTTTTCCCATGGAAATATATTTACTGGGACAACAGACGGACCTGAACCACAGGTTGGACCACAGGCTCCTGGGGAGTAATTATTCCCACGACAGACGTGCTCAAACACAAACACACACACGTTTCTTTCACCGTCCGTGTAGATGCAAAATAATCTGTTGAGTTTGTTCAGAGTTCAGATGAAATAAACTAAAACATCGTCCCTGTAGAATATCACGTTTCCAAAGTCATTAAGAAGAACAACTGCCTTTATATCATTGTTACACAATGAGTCTCTCTGTGGAAACACTGTTTTTATTCAAATGAATGGATGCCAAAACGCCAAATAAAAGGCTCATTGTTTAGGTTTAAAAAAAAACAACCAAAAAACTGAAAGCACTTTTTTCTCAAGAAGGAACTAAAAAAGGTAAAAATATTCTTGTTGGCAAACAGTGAGAAATTAACATTGAACAAAAAAACAAAAAACAAAAACACAACAAGAGATGACAAAAACTGCTGGAATTTATAAAATACTTTTTTAAAAATAAACATTTTACCTTACACTACAGTTTAACTATTAAAATAATTTAAATAATTAAAAATGCTGTTTTTACTTGTTTTTTGTTGTTCATTTATATAAAAACATTTCATGTTGGCCTTACTAACTGAATTAAACCAAAGAGAGAGAAAAGAGTTATTAAGCTTCCTTCTTTATTAGGTTATTCTTCTTATTTTATCTTTTTTTGACAGAATTAAAAATAAACATCCATGAGAAGAACTACAGTCAGCATTTTGGAACATCGAAATCATCAGCTAAAAAGAGTTGATAAGAAAAAAAAAGAAGCTTTCCCATCAACTCTATGACAACATTCCGAGCTGTTTTTTTGAGTGACAAATCCCATATGTGAGTCGGATCAGTGCCAGTCAGTGACTTTCTTCAGCTGAGGTTATGCAACAGCTTGTATCTGTTACAGAGCTGAATACTGCCCTCCTCTGATGAAGCGAGGGATTTCAGTTTAGGTACTTAATGTAGTGTTGTTGAGCGAACTATTTAAACTGCTGACGTTTGAAACAGACGTTTCATTAACACACAGTGTAAGTTACAGCTGCTGTCCGCACCTCCTCCAAAAATAACTGAAAACTTCCAACATCCTGTTGGCGGGAATTCAAATGTCAACGCTTGACATGATCACACAACCGTGTCATTCTTGTTTCTGCCACTGCCTTTGTCACTTTGGATGAAGTCACTCATATTTTATTAGGTAAATATACACTTTCAAGAATTGGCACCACCTAGTGGTAAAATCTCGTATTGTTTTTTGGACATCTCAAGCACAACAGCTGAGTTTTTAGTTTGTCTTCTGGTTGTCGGACGTAGTGAATATTGACGTCAATTCAGTCAATCAAACACGACGTAACACACGATGTAAAGCTGTCGTTAGGCTATAATATAAAGTCATAAAATAATCATAACATTTTAAAAATGTTATTTAAAATATTGCCTTTACAAAAAAGTGGTAGTAAAAAAAACTTTTACTTTTAGTGAAATAATAAAATGGCTGACTCTGGGGTGAATGAAGGAAACACAGGGAGCGCAAAAAATATATATTTACTGCAAATAATAATTATTAAAATCAACAATTAATTAATAATAATAATAAAAAAACAGAAGTGAGGTGATAGGAATTGGATGTTCGTGTGATCGTGTGACTTCATCCAACCAGAAGGTCCTGGAAGAGAGCCGACAGTTGGACCAGACGAGGGCAGCACAGCACACCGTGCACACTCTGAACATGACTTTTTGTTTATTTCAGTACATGAAGCCCCCGCGTCTGTTTTCTTTAAGAAAATCCATCAGATTTCTTTACAAATGCACGGGTAAAAAGAACATTTTGTTCTGGAACCTGCCTCCTGATCCTTCTTACACTTTCCTTTTAGGGTAAGAATTATTTTTCCTGCGATTCTGCAAATTCCTCTCCAGAATTACTCACTCGTCGGTGCAGATGGCTGCAGCAGTTCTCCCCAGACACCGCAGTACCCACCAGAGGTCAGTGGCAGAGCAGTAGAACTTGGAAAGAGGCTTGGGAAGCAGTGAACTAAGTTTAGCCAGCTCAGTGAGTGACTGTGAAGGCAGCACTGAGCTGGACTAATATTAGACTGTTGGCAGCTTTTCCAGAGCTGCAGCTCCGTCTCTGCACCAGCAGCCACTCTGATCACACTCTCTGGCATCTGCTGCTTTTTTTGGGATTCATTATTTATAATGTCAGGATTACCAAGACTGACCATTTTTCCCCTCCAGATTTGAAAGCGTTGTAAGGCGTCTTAAACCCCTCGGAATCAGGTTAATGAGAGGAAGCGGTGAGGAAACGGAGCTGAATGAGTTATGAAGGCCAGGAATAGGATTCTGGGTGATTTGGGAACGCTCTTACAATGGGCACTGGAAGTCCCTGGTGTTTTTGTTTTTACTCCAGTCTAAGTGAAGCAGACATGAGTCAGACATACAATATACTCAGAAAAATGAATTTTCAAAGCCGTAAGGACCCCCCCGCCCCTCCCGGGGTTCAGGTTTGATAATGTTAACGCCCTCAGGGTATTTAACATTAACTGCTTGCCCAGTGGGACCTATGACTATAATTAAGGGTCTTCAGATTAATTGAATTTTTAATTAATGTACAGTATATATTCTCTTCAAGTAATGTTTCTGTTGAATATTATGTAAAATAAAGATTTTTTTCTAACTTTCAACCTTTTGCTATAAAGTTGTTATAACATGGTTAGTTTTCAAATTATACATTGAAAATTGATAAGAATCCATCCACCTATCCATCCATCCATCCATCCGTCCATCCGTCCATCCATCCATCCATCCGTCCTCGCTATTATGGCTTTTCTTGATCAAACATCATAGACAGACACAGTGTCCTCGTCAGACACCTCTGTTTTACCAGAGGTAATTTCCTTTTCTCACAGACTGTCGTCCCGACCTTGTTGTAATGGCAGGTTTAAGTGCAAGTGTGATTCTAAGTGATGTGGAAACACAGAGTAGCTGTTGAAAGCAAACAAGCGTTTTGTTTCCGTTTGCTCTTAAAGCATTAGTCCGACTCTCTGCCAGTAATTACTTCGCTCTTCACCGCTGCCAGCGGCTAATTGCTTCATTTTTTCAATCTTTTGCCACAGCAGTTCCACTGCTGTGGCAAAAACTGGTAAATCTCAAAGTCCGCTCACGATTCCAAGGAAAATTCAGAGCCAGTAATTGACTCCGAAGCAGGGAAGTTTAAAGAAGTCAGACGACTGTGAGGACACTGAATGTTTTGGGTGTAATCCAGGTACTTCCTGGACTCACAGCCACTCTTACAGAGACTTCAGTGTCTGTAATTAACTGTGTGGAGAGGCAGTAACTACCCCGCGGTGATGGGGGACTCAGTAATTACAACACAATTTAACACCTTTAAATGCTAATGAGCCACTGTTTGCTCCGCCCACCTGTTCTGTGGAGGACAGACGTGAAGATGGCTTCACGTATCCATGGCAACAGCTGAGCACCGAGAAAGAAATAGAAAAAGAATCAGCGCAGTCTGTGACGCACGTGTATGGTAAACTGACAGTATGGTAAACTGACAGGACACTAGACAACAAACTGCAGTTTGAGCCACAGTTTCACCCAGAACAGGAAGTCAAGAACCTGGAGGTTTGTCAGTGGTTAAATTGGTTATTTCAGGATCAGTTCAATATGAACCAATCCACTTCCAGTGCTGTGAGGGTTTACGTAACACGACTCATGCTTGTTTAGCGCTGTGCTAAATGAGCAGCTTGGCTTTTGGGTTTATATAGGACATTGGACCAGCAGACACGTCACAGTAAAGCAAATATAAGATCCTCGCACAGATAGGATTGGTGGAAAAGGGGGGGAGTACTGTGAAAAAGGCACTTATGGAGTCCACCCGCTGATCTAATTTCCAAACCTAGCATATCTCACAGTAGCCAGCTTCTATCTGTGTTGTGGATTGATGTGTTATCTAAAAGATAAAACTTTTACTATGCCTCATAAATAAAGATTTAAATTAAACAAAAACAGAATGTAAATACCAGTGTGGCAGCTTCACTGCCGGGGCAGGTCGTACGAGCGTGTAAGATAGAAGCCTGATCAGACTGGGTCAGGTCGGTTTATGACCAAAACAGGGCAGTGAGAAGATCTCAGTCTGGACTTTAGCTTAGTGGAGATTATGACTGGAGACGAGTCTGGACCCGTTTTAAAAGTAAATGAACTGAGCTATAGCAGGATGGATATATAAACAGGTCCAACACATACAGATTCATTGAAGAGGACCAGCGTACCTGAAGGAGCTAGGTCACACACGGGCAAACTAAGGCTCGGGGGCCGGATGCGGCCCGTTCAGCTGTGTAATCCGGCCCGCCAAACTTGTCCAAATTATATAATTGGTTTGTATTGTGATAATACTTTTGCCTTTTCCCTGCAATGCTCAAGTTTTCCCTATAGATGGCGTAGAGAAGGCTAAACGCATTTTAGCCTTTATTCATGACTTTTACATGTCATTTAACTTATTTCACATGAAACTGCTTCACTGCTGTTGAAGAAGAAGAACCGTCTTTATTTCCATTGAACATAAACAGACACATATGCACAGAAACTCATCGTTTGCATTTAACCCATTAACCCATTAACCCGTTAACCCGTTAACCCCCACCAGGGGAGCAAAGGAATTGGTGCTTGCTCAACACAGCACAGCTGACCATCGCTAGGTCACGGGCTGCGTGTTACTGTTCCAAGTAGTTCCCTTGGTACTCAGTTTCGTAAAAAGGTCAGAGGTCATCTTCATGAGAACATTCATTCATCGTCTCGTACTTTATCTTTTTCAGGGTTAATGGGAGCTGTGTACGGCATAAGAATATGATGCAAATCTGGATGAAAAAGTCATCAATAAAACAATTAGTGAAGTGCTTTATTACTTCATTGATTGTTTTAGGACTAAAACAATCAGTGAAGTACTTTATTACTTCATTGATTGTTTTAGGACTTTTTCAGGGGTTGTTCCAAAATGAAGGTTGTGGCCTCGTCTAAAATCAAAATGTAAAAATAAATAAATGAGAATATTATCTGGTGTATGTGTAAACACTGACGTACTGACAGGACCACCACGACGGAGACCTCCACTCGTCATTTTCATTCCCAGGTTGGAAGTGGCTTCAATTTCCTCCCGTCTAACAATTTTTTGTAGATAATCCAAAAATCAGTGCAACAATTCCAGTGAGCTGTTCAACAGAAACAGGTAGAATGATTTTTAAAAAATGAGTACACGCAACTTTTCAGACGTGATTTGTTTCAGTTCTGGCGTCATGTGAGCTCAGCGTGTTCTGCCGGCTTCATCCATCCATGAACAAGTAACAAAAGGGAGCATTTTTGAAGTGAGCACATGAACACTACTGCTGTTAGTTGTCAGTACAATTATAGAACCTGAGCAATGTTTGTACAATTGATGACGGTGTGGAGGGTAGCTGGGCTACATGCTCTCCCTGTTCATTCCTTATTTGGGGTTGGGAGTTTACACAATCAACAGAGTGTGTGTAAGTGTGTGTGAGATCACAGCGAACAAAAAGTGAGGGAGAAGGAGAGAAAGTATCAATGTCTCAGGAAGGTCAGGAGAGATTCCAAAGTCGGGTGAAGGACTACGTCCATGTCAACCTGAGGAGCGGGGGCTGAAAGAAGAGAATGAATGATGGCAGATGACCAGGTTTTAGGTAGAGGGGAGGTGTGACCCTTCACGGCCAATGAATAAGAAGAAAGTAGGATTTCAGGGAGGGTGAAGCCCTGAGAGCACAGCTCCTGGCTCAACACTCAGAGAGCGAGGCAGGAGCGGAGTGACCTCAGAGAGCAACATGAGGAAACAGGAAGATAAATAAGAAAAGGACGGAGGACTGTGGCCACACAAACAGCCATCTGTGTTTGCTGTTGGGACCAAACCGATGCGATCAGTGACCATTACGTCCAGACCTTCGAGAATTTCCTCTTTTCTTCCAGGATCTTTTTTCACACGTGCGAGGTGAACGAAGGTGGACGGCAGCGCAAAGTGTGACAGAGTTTCCTGTTGGACGGGAGCGTGAAGCGCAGGAAGCAGGAGTGGACAACAGAGACAAGGTGGAAGTCAAAGTGTTGCACGAAGGAGAATGAAGGCTCTGCAGAAGAACCAGGGACGCACTGACCAGATGTTGGGAGCCATGGCTGATGTGCTGACGTCTGTGGCCATGCCTAATCAACAGTGGGTGAGTTGGTGTTTACTCAGAAAAAAATAAAAATAAAAATAAAAATTAATGTCTCAGGTCCTTGAAAATAAACAGGCAGAAACTTCTATTCATAACCTAGCCGTATTTTCTGGAGTATAAGTCGCACCAGTGCAAATGATGGATCTAAAAACAAACAAAACTAATCTAACCCATAATTTGCTCTTTGGTATCTTTTTTTTTAACAATTACAACATTTAGGTTATAAAGAAATCAAATCAATGCAGCTCAAAAGGAAAATCCACTGAACAGACATTTCTATAAAAAGTCAGGGTTAATCAAAAGATCTTGTTGTTGGCAGAAGAATGACATTTTAATGGTAGTGAAATGCTGATATTGAGTTACAGTAGGGTTACTTTTGATTTTTTTTTTACATAAACACAGAACTTTAAATCCTTTTTCTAATTCAAACTGCAGCCATAAAGTCGCAGCACCGTAAAGTCCTTTGATTTTTTTGGGACCAGCTACGATGTCCCACGATGGTTTACAACACACACACACAGACACACAAACCTCTGGGCTGCATTACATTACTGGTGATTTGGTTTGACATCTGATCTGTTTGAAGCTATTTAAAGGAGAAATCTGGATGTTTTCAACACATAGGACTGTTGTCGACAAAAAGTGTCGGTAGGAGAAAAGATTCTAGGATTGGGAAACGAACAACAGTAGAATATCCATTTTCTCAGTGCATTCTTATCATTATTATTATTATTATTATTATTATTATTATTATTATTACAGCAACAATTAAACAGGAACCCGTTTGTAGTGATATTTTGAGCCAGTTAAAGGAAAAAACATGATCCAACAATTTGAAAAAAACTAGAACCAGACTAAGACAAGAAGAACTATTTCACCTGACTAACATCATTCTGTGACCTCAAACAACACCGAGTACTGGTCAGAGGTTTTGGTCATTCTGCTGACCTTCAACACGTGTCATGTCATTAAAACCAAGGAACAGAAAAATCAAACGGAGAAATAAAAGAACGCATGCGATACTTGTGATTCACCAAAGGCTCAGTCTGTGCAAGTAATTGTGAGTTTTGGCTGAACATTCCGTTCTTAATACGACAAAATAATTATCTGTTAGTTTAGTCTGTTAGTGTTTGGTCTTTCACCTTCCACAGGGAGAGACAGTTCAATCTCTGCACAAAGGTCTGAAACTCCATGAGATTTGATTGGAAATCAGTGCAGTCAGTTGATAAGTTCACTTCACTTTAACGACACAGAGATCCTTTATTTTCCTGGTCGCTGCTGCTGGAGGCCAGCAGTGATCAGAATGTCCACACACACACACACACACACACACACGGGGACCACAAATGTGTTTTCCTTTCAGACCTCTGTGCTGCTGTTGTGCAGCTTTAATTACACACTAAAACTGCAGTTCCTTTTCAACACGCTGTGGCAAAAACTGCACCTCAGTTCATTTTAATCACATTCTTATTCAGTCTGTAATGGAAAAGTGTGACAGTAACAGAGACTGTGGGTTCAAAACCCGCAGTCTGTGTTACGTCGAGTGGTTCTGCGACCGTCAATGAAGCGTCCAATCTGACCATCATTTCCTCTCTGAGAGAACGACTCCAGAGCTGACCAGGGCATCTGTGTGTGCAGTTTTCAGAGAGGGGGGAGGCGGACCTCCCATCGAGTGAGGATGTCCAGGGCCAGTGGGAGACGGATTGGGAGCAGCGGGTCGTCACCGCAGAAAACCCAGAGCATGGAGACAAAACAGGTAAGACCTGAAGGATCTGCACTGACAGGGCAAACACTGGCTCTGACCAAACCAGTCTGAGCCGAGACACTCACCGAAAGACAAACTTTCAGACTGGGCCTTGACGTCTCAGATGTCTGTGCAGTGTCGTCTCCAGCCTGTTCAGCCAGAAAACCTCCCGTTGTTTGCGCCATAAACGACACGACTCTGAGATACGAACAAACGCTCTTCAATCCACTACCATTTCAGCGCGGCCTGATCGACTAGTCAGGCCTTCCATGTGATTCCGGCTCGTTCTGGCCTGTTAGCCACATGTGGATAAAAACAGACCATAATCTCCTCAGCTGTATCTGATGGTGGCCATTAGAAAGTAAGAACTTCAGGGAAAGTATCAGCTGGGAGTCACCGGAGTGCTGCTGTTTTTCTCTCATTAATCTCCACCCTCTTTATCCACTATTAGCACCAATAATGGACAATTGCTGTAATGTAGCGTTCATAAGTACGGCAGAGGGAATAGGAGCACTTGTGTGTGTTTGTGTGTGTGAGTGTGTGTGTGTGTGTATGTATACACGTGGAACTCTTTCCAGATGGGGCAGGAAAACATGTTCAGCTGCTTCCCCTCAGCTTCTGCCCATCGCTGGTGGTTACACTTTGCTCTGATTTGGTTGTGAAGGGATTGCGTGCCGTGCCATTTTCCATGAGTGGCCGTGAACAAAAGGAGCTTTGTAGAAGGATCAGGTTCAGGTTAGGGAAACTTTGTATACATACATAAAATTAATAACATTAATTAGATGCTGTGATCAAAAGAACTAATGGACGGGCCTTCATGTGATATGTTTATTTCTCATCTATATTTATATGGGAATTTTTTTTAAATCTGTCTACTACTATCACACTTTTCTTTTTAAATTTATAATTAAACAAAACATATGCTTTACAGTCCCAGCCCGAGGTGGGTGTCGTATACATTTATTACATCCATTATTTTGCAGCCTTTTTTTCATGAATTAATTTAAGATTATAAATTCAAATATGGATTTTTGTCTGTCACGGGTGGAGTTGCGCCCCTGTGGTTGAGACACAAGCTAATTCCCATCTGTACAGGTCCAGCCACCTGGCTCCCCCATATGTCTGTACGATTTTTTTAATTTATTTTTAACAACACAGCTGTGCCTTCTAGTTTTACTGTTGTTGAGAAGACAAGGAAAGCTACAAAAAAAAAAGTGAATATATTGTAAATGTATATAAAAAATAACAAGTCAATTGGTTCATACCACGTGGTCAGACCACTAACTGTTGTGCAGAAAAGAACATATTGTACACAGGAGAAGTGTGACTGAGGCCAGAGGAAGCTGTCAGTGATGCTTATCTCTAATGGTCTTACAAGGATTGGCTGCACTGCTGTGGTTAATGCTGCCAAATATTATTCCAGCTCGCAGCCTGGGACTCAGGAAAGAAGAAAAGTTCTGGTCCATGTGGATGGATGGATGATGAAAATGCTAGAGTGTTTATCGCAGCCCCACTCTTCTGTTCAGTTGTTTTTGCACTGGTCAATTTCCTCCAAATTGGAAATTGGATGGAAAATCAGTGACACACAGGTAGAACACATTTGAACCAGGGAAGGAAGTTAACTCCCTCATCAAAGTCCTTCACACACATCTGAAACACGTCAGGAGCTTTGGGGAAATACTTCAACAACAATATGATTAAATGATACGAGTCTCAAATCTCTGCTGGCCTTCATCTGCGTCTACAGTAGCATTAGCTAAAAATGATCTTTTTGACATACACACCGACTCTTGGGAGACTGCTGCTTGTTATATATACAGTATATAAATATAAAATTTATATATAAATAAATGGTTTATATAAAATTGTTTTTAATTGAAATTAAACTGCTACTTATTTCTGTTTTCTTTGTTTAACTAAATATTAATTTATCCCAGTTAATAAAAACCATACCTTTATATTTGCTGCCTGTTTCTACCATGGCTAATAAACACAAATCAGAGACAACAGAACCAGGCTGTGGACGGATCTCATCTGATTTGGTTCAACTGGCGACCAGTGAGTCAAAAGACGGCGTTTTAAAAAGCCGTGTGTACCGCGTCGTCTGTCTCGTGTTAAAAACAAGATGTCCATGAAACCACAGGACAGAGGCTGTCTCCACACGTTTACATCCTGTCTTTGAAACTTCCCTTCATCCTGACCACTGTTTCCCTTCACCGTACCTACTCGTCTAAAGTCAACGTCTTCACCAAAGAACCATGACGTGTCCCCCCTCTCTCCCTGTGTCTCACCCTCCTCCCATGACAAAACGTGAGGCGTCTGTTTTGTAACAGCGATCAGTGATGGATGGATGTTTGTGTCCGTCCTCAGTGTTTTTACGATGTTGTCTTTTCCAGGTAGAAATGCATGACGCAAACAGGAAACTGCATCGAACCAGAGACAATAACAGCACTGTAACGGACACATAACTGTGTATAAACACTGGACACACACACACACACACACACCTCAGAGGTCACTGCTCTACAGCGCTGTTAGAATTCAGTCCATGGAGTGACCTGGCAGAGAGGAGGTACAGACCAGAGTAGACGATCATGACTGCATGATTATGATGATGTCTGATATTTTATTTCCAATCTCTGGTTTTAGTCAAATTTGATCAAACTTTTGAACAGCAGGTGATTCTACACTGGTTTGACTGTTATTTCATATTTGAGTTTTTTTGTCACTCAGTGATATTCCCGCACAGTCTTAAGCCTTGAGCAGTGTCTCCAGGGCTAACGTCTCTGTGCTAGCCTGATGCATTTAGATCAGGGTTCACAGATCGGTGCCAGAGGGAACGAGAAAAAAGGACGGAGGAGATTTAGACGTTCAGAATATCACAAATCCAAACGGCGCAGGTCGGAAAATCTGTACGAATTGCGTGTGTGTGCTCGTAATTGTGGGTGGCACATGAAAATTGAGGTTGAGGTTTTTGAGCAGATGACAGGTCATCGCTCGTGCTGCCTGAGAGCAGCGCCACATAGTTAAGAACAACGGCAGGAGGTACTGAGGGGCAAACAACACGCAGGCATGAGCATGAGAACACAGGCACGAACCATGGTGTGCCAGCAGGGAGGGCTGAGTCCTAAAAACAGCAGCTCTGTGCAGACCAGCAGTCTCAGCGTCACATCATGACGGGACCACAGCCAAGGAAACCCAAAAAAACTCCCCCTCACATCGGTCTGTCCAGAATGCCAGTTTGCCTTAATTGGCGTTCGGCTGAAAGATGAAGACAGACAGAAAGAGAGAGGACTGAGAGAGAAGGAGTAAAAAAAAAAAAAAAAATCGAAGTGAGCATGTTTTGGCAGGCTGATGAGGTGAGGAGAGGCTAAAGTCAGCTGGGGGCCGGAGAACACACTGTGAATAAGCAAAGAGATATCTAGGACTCTCTCTGAAGCTGTTTGTCTGTGTTCAGGTCACATGATCACTGCGTTCAGCTTCATCCCGTCTTCATTTTAGACACAACTTTGACTTTTTAAGATTTAAAAATGACACAGAACACATTAGGACGCTGATGTTTTTCTTGGTCCGAGCTGATTCATACAGAAAAACTTTCTGGAGATTCCACTGTGAACACGCTTCCTGAATGTGACTGACTGTCTCCCACACTGAGAGGAAAGGCGATACTTTCTCCCCTTTTGGCTAAGATTGAAAACAAACCCATTTGTCTGCACGGTGTGACCACCATTTAAATCCATTCCATGGACATTTTCACGTAAAGTTGTTTTTTTAGGGCTTTCTGGATGAAGTGTCTCATCTGTGGGGGATAAAAAGAAGAGAGATGAATGGTTGAATGCCTCACCTCTCCTCCCAGCCTCGCTTCTTCCTTTATGGCAGCGTGACATGGAAACGTTCTGCCTTTTCCGTTTCCACTTAGTCTTTTGCAAATGTCTCGTATATTCAGAGGTTTCTTTACATTTTGAGGACACCGTCTGGACTGAATGCACAGAAACAAGGCTGCTGTTTTGTTCAGCCGTCCTTCAAACCACTGATTATATAAAAGCAGAATTAGAAAAAAAAAGGAATTCAATTTGATTCTTGTTTCCATTGCTTTGAAGCAGCACCAGTGACTGTGTGAACAGACCTTATGCAACAAGTGCATATGCCCCCTACTGGTGCGTCTTGCAGAAAAACACACTGCCATCATCAGCCTTACAAGCAGATGGAATATTTCTTTAGATTCACCTCATGAATTTTAAACACATTTCAGGGCCAGTGCAGTTTTTTTTTTTTTTATCATCTCACCCCATGTGGTGTTTCAGTGGAAGCAGTGTGTAAAACAGCTGGCAGTCTTCACTGGTAATCCCCTGCTGTCGGACTCCTGTCTGCCTGTCCTTATTTTGTCTTGTCATTTTCAGCTGTCATTCTCAGCCGTCAGACCCGTGATTTGGGTTTTTTTTTTGCTCACTTTGAACGGTGCTCTCATATTTATGGACAGTGTTCGTCAGCATCAGACAAGTGGAGACATTCGGCAGCACGGCTCAATATTTCTCTGCTGAGTTGCCCCTTCAATCACAGCATCACAGATGCTTAGGGCATCCATTATGAGCTAAGAAATAGAGAGGGAGGAGGGGGAGGGAGGAGGGGAGAGTGATCTATGTGTATGTGAGCAAACATCATTTCTCTGTATCTATAAAACATCAATGTCTCTGCAGGCCTCTCAGCTCTGTGAGCCTGTTCTTAGTGCATAATGCTAATGTTAATGCGAAGGTATATTAGCAACGTCGCTAAAGAAAAGAATGAAAAAAAAAAAACTTGCCAAGGGTGAGGGTCTCATGTTGTATTGAATACAGATTACTGCAACTATCTGAGGCAGGAAGTGCTCAAAATGTTGTTACAAGAGTAATGTTGCGATGGAGTTTTGACCTGCAACGCAGCTTGTGATGTTATAATTGTGATTAAAAAGTTGAGCTCAGTGAGGGCCTGTGAAGATTTACTCAATTCACGAGCTGTTTTGTAAAGAACCGATTGATGTTGCACAGCATTTGAGTCAATATTTTGAGCATGTTAAAGAACAAAGTGCACTTTGATAACTGATTTTTCATCAACAAAACCGACTTGAACTACTTGGGCTGTAGATCAAGTCAGAGAGTAAATACAGATACGGATAGATCGCTGAATTTGTGTGTGTGTGCGCTGCTTGTGTGACCAGTGGGTGAGACTGCGAGAATCTGTTTACTCTGACATCTACAGTGGAAACACTGCCACCACCCTGTGACGGTGTAGACGTGGGACAGAAAAGTCTTCAGACACTTTTTTCTTTCTGCCTCCTGTGAAGCTGTGGCATCTTCTTTCTGCGGTCATCACAGCCTTGTTTTTTTCCAAACAATTGTAGCTTTTGTAAAAATGGCCACAATAAGATGCACTTCACAAAAGATGAGATGAGATCAGTGATCATGACTCATGAGTTCAACAGATTCAGGCTTCAGAAACGCATCTGTTCGGTCCGTGTAAATAAATGTTAAGTTTAAGAGCACGTAATGTCTCCAAAACGCAGAGATGACTAACCACTATTGTTAGCCTGTCACTCGTGTATCGACAGTTTCATTAAACACATCTGTTTGACTCTGAGTTCATCTGTTGATGACTCATAACAAGTAAGAATTTGGTGAAACTCATGTTAAGCACTCGTCCAAATATGGTCCTCTAATGTTGCGTTGACAATTAAACTCTGCAGCTCCTGGATTCTTCGTGCTGACTCAGAGGACACGGGAAAATCTTTAAAACGTGGCATGATCACCGTGTTGAAAACACTCATGACCGAGTGATTGCTGAGTGTTTGCGCGTGTCTTCGGCCACAGCTGCTCCGCTCCCGTGAGACAAAGTAATTCTCCCTCAGATGTACACACTCGTGTCTATACCAGACATGAATATTTATGTGTACACACACACACACACACACGTGTAAATGTAGCTGTGTCGCACACGCAATTACACACAGGCGTGGATGTAAGGATGCCATGAATGAAACAACCGTAATCATGGACAAATAGGAAATGAATAAATATCAGAGTTCTGTTTGAGGAGGTTTTAACCACATATTTATTCCTTCGTCTTTTCCTCCTTTATTCTGTGACGACTCAGTTCTGCCCTTCACATGGGTTAGCGTTAGCTCTAGGGACCAGACCCCTCGTGGCCCAGCACTCTGGTTTCACATGGATCATATGTACAGTCTAGCCATGTTTCCTGTGGCGAACATATTGCACTGTACGTATACATATGATGTGATTTTCCATCAGAGAAACATACGAGAGATGTCGTATAAGAGATGTCAAGATGTGCTAATTGCACCAGTGAACTGAACTCTCTGACTCGGATTCTTTATTTATGCTAATTTATGCTAAAAGTTAAGTAACAGTTCAGAGCCTTTCATTTGTCTGCTGCGTTTGATAGGGCCATAAATCACCAGTGCTTGGTGAATGTGTTCATGTGTACAACCATACAGAGCCGCACATTATTTTAGAGCCTGCCCCTACTGGCCAGCATTGGTTCCGCATAAAAAACTAAATTTCTACAGGAAATATGGGACGTCTATTAATATTCTACAGATTCACTAAATGTTTGTTTATTTCCATCTGAAGTGAAAAATAACCTGTTGTGCAGTACTGCCTCCTAGTGTTGTGTCATGCTCACAATAAATACATTTACACCTTTGGTCAAACAAATGTCTTAAACATGCCCTTTTGACCCTTGGAAGAAAAGACAGAAAAACATGTGCAACGGGAGGAATATTGAAACTACAGAGGAGCAAATGGCAAATTCAAACGAGTGACTTCAGACTGTGCGGCAAAAGCCCTGACCACTGAGGCACTGTTCTGCCTCCATATTACTGGGCTCTCGCAAATGATTTGAAAACTATAACGGCCTCGGCTTAGTCCTCAAATCGAATGTTATTTTAAATCAGGATTACTGAAAATTTCCAAGTGTGTATTTTTAAAGATTAGCAAATAACAGCAGTTAAGCCAGACCCCCCCCCCACACACACACACACACACATGCATACATGCAGACACACACAGTATGAAATTTGAGACCCCCTGCTCCCTTCGAGGGAACAGAAAGAAAAAAAAACAAAACAACTGCAGACTCTGCTGGCCTCTTGATTTTAAATGAAGACAGAAGTGAGTGCTGGAGCTCTCCCAGGCAGGAAAGCCCACTCTGATCCCTGCAGTGAACGCCACCATCAGGCTGGACGCTGGTAATGACGCTGCTCTTGTCTTACTGCGAAATGCATGACACCTTCCACCAGCTTGTTCTCTCCTCTGTAAATAGCACGTATGTATCACTGCAGACCTGGCTGTGGCCGTGACCACGGGGTCAGACGAGAGCGGACACACACACACACACACACACACACACACACGGCATTAAAATCTGCTCTGGGTGAAGTACAGAGCAGTGGAGAAAAGCACCTGTAACCGTTGTTGTTGTCAAACTGCGAGTCAACTCTGTAACAGAGGGGAATAAAAGATAAAAGAGTGGGGTCAGCAGACGGGAGAGGAAACAAAGGGGGAGGAGAGTAAAAACAGCTGAGAGGGAAGAGAGAGGAGAGAGGAGCAGAGGGTAGGAAGGCAGAACATTAGGGGAGTGGGGACCTTATCCTGGAATAGCCAGCAACTAGAGCTGCAGACTCCACCTTCCCCAACCCTCCCCGTACTCTCTCTCCCTCTCTCTCTCTCCCTCTCTCAGTCTGTCATTTGACCAGGCAGTTCACTAAGGCAAGAGCTCAGCACTCAGAAGACACCAGAGGACAGAGGACACTTTCAGTCTGTACAACAATACGCTCTTCTTTGGCTGAATCTCACCAGCTGACAAAACCCCGGTGAATGTGGATTTGCTTCTATCTTCTCGTCCACTGCGTTTAAGGAGTTCTCCACTCTGTGGATGTGGACTTCAACTCTGTCTGCAGTCAGCTGAGAAAGAGGAGCAACTGTCATTCTTTTTTTGGGGAGGGGGATTTACCTTCACTCCAGTCAGGGGGAGTGAGGTGGACACTCAAACAGACGAGACGAGACCGAGACAGAGACGGAGACTGAGAGAGGAAGTCAGAGGGTGAGAAGGTGAGAGGCTGACAGAGAGGGTCCCGGGCCATGCCCTCCTCTGCTCATGGTTCGACAGCATGAAAAGGGGCCACCATCACTATCGCCACCACCGAGGCTGTGGCTGCCAACACTTGTTCCGTAAAGTCCTGGCCAAGTGTGGATGTTGTTATGCCCGAGTCAGAGGTCAGTGTTTTTTCTACACACACACACACACACACACACATATAACTCTTTAAAAACGATCTATCATCTTCATCACTTCGCTCGTAGCCGCTGTCAAATTCCTGGGTTTGTTACTAAAATTCTTCTTCGGTGACTTTTGCTCTGTTTGTGTTGTGTGCGATCTGCGTGTTCCATTTTTTCACGGTGCTGAAGTGAAGCAAGAATACATTGGACTTCATCTCCTACATCCTCTTCTCTCTCTCTCTCTCTCTCTCTCTCTCCATTTAAAACCTTTCTTTTCTCCTGCACAGTTCTCAGACACCCACCTCTCTCTTATCGCTCTTTCCGTTCCTTTGACTGCGTTTTAATCCTCCTCAGTCTATATCCACCTCCAGCTAAAGCAACAGATGTTCATCACATACACAGCACGAGCGAGAAGATGAAGAAAACCCTGTGTGTAGATGACTGTAGTGGAGCAGGAGAGATGGGAACACATTACACATTCTTCCCTAAGAGACAGACAGAGAGAGAGAGAGAGAGAGAGAGAGCAGAATGGGGGAGTGGACGAGTGTGTGAGTGGGATTTGGAAAGTGACTGTCCTCATCATGATGAGTGTGTGTCAGTGGGGTATGTGTAGCACGTGGCTGTATGAAACAAAAGGGGGTCGGGAGCATTGAACAACTGAATCTGAAACATTCCTCTGCCCTGAACCAAACCGTCTGTTGCATGCTGGGGAAAAAAAACAAACCCATCTGATAGTTTAGTCCAACATGGACCAAGTTTCCTTTTGTGTGTACACTAAGTTGAGCTATTTACAAGCTAACAGTTGTGAAGTAGTGCTGGTTGTCTTTTAACAAGCAGAAAATATTATTCCAAGTACTACGAAACATGAGTAGGGTTTGTAGTAGCTGCATCCTACACTTTAAAAGTTGGACAACAAGAGCCATGCTTTAAATCTTCATGAGAAGATTTTCCCTTGATATAGTTAACAGCATGGAGCTCATATTTACACAGACATCCACATATCTCTGTTTCCCTCCTTCATGTTTACACTGTCATTCACATTAACAGAAGCAGGTCATAAACCAGTCTGAAAAGATACCTGTTCGTGTTGCACAGCATTTGTAATGTTATTTTCTTTATAACCAGTTCATAGTAACCAACACTGACATGGACCAGGTTTATTATGGTTTTGTTGATCAAGAATCCAGTACCAGTACAGAACCTGTATTGATCTGACTCTTCCTCCATGACTTCCTGTTCTTGATGTATCTTTGCCTCGATCTCCAACTCTCTTCAACTGCTGTAATGAAGTCCACCAGGAGGGACAGCAGTCCATTAGAACAGAGTGCATGATTTAAAGCAGCAGGAGGCATGGGTCACAACAACAAGGCTGACGAGATCACGCAGTCGCTCACAGCTGCGCCGCTTGTTTAGAGTTTACACAAAAGTCATGGAACTGTAACCCAACCCTGAGAGTGAAACTCTCAAGAAACTGTCACACACACTGTCACACACACTGTCACACACATCGGTCCCTGTCACTTTGGCACTGAGTCCACATTAAAACAACAACAGAGTCTATGAGTTTACACACCGTGGTGCCACGCTATGTGTTTGTTCCCCTTTACAAGCCTACTTCAAAGAGATAAAGTGCGGACCTCCCCGCTGAGGCTCGGTACATGACGGGGGGGGGGGGGGGGGGGGGGGTGAGGTGGGTTGCATCTTACTGTGTGCTGGATACATACCTCAGATTCCTTTAGCTTAATCTCTTATGTAATGGATATTCTCCTTTTCCATTGCCTGCAGCTTCCTGCTGCACCTACACTGTGTTATCATAGAAAATACACACACATTCACATCATAATATGTAAACATGTGGGTTGAGGCCAGCGAGACATTTCAGGCTATTAAAAGAAAGCTCCATCGGTACGTCCAGTATAAGAACGTTACTCTAAATGGATTTCTGGATTCCTTTCAGAACTTTTACAGTCGGCAGGCGGCTGGTTTTTTGCTTCAGTATCAGAAGCTGAAGATGGAGAGCTCTTGCTGTTTTCTTACAACCCTGGCAGGGAAACATGAGTCCTCCTCTGGGACGTGACATTATAAAACTACATTAGAGTACCTTAACTATTAATGTGGAGCCTCCTCCTCCTCACAGAGGATATAAAGTAGGTTTCTCTGTTGCTGCCGCTGGATTTGTCCCACCAGTGTGTTAAGGAGCTAACATCCAGTCCATGTTTTCAATTATTAAAGACGCTCCTATAATTGTCCTGACGTCAGGGGGACAAGGTGTGACTGATGTGGACTTCGTTCTCCAGCTCCGTCTCTCCAGTGACATTTCATCTCAAACACTTGACCTTTAACCTCATCCAATGAATCCGTGACAGGTTTTTGTGGGATGGAAGCGTGACACTCGGGTCTCGACTGTTTCTGTTTTGATATTTACAGGAAAAACACGCAACAATGAAGGTCCGACTCCACGAGAGTCATCCGCCGTCTTTAAACACTTTTCCTGTTCGTCAACAATGACGCAACATCAGATAATATCTGGTGTTTGTTGACGGGAATGGTTTTGGATTAAACACTAGTGTCACTTCGATGGTCTGAGATTACAATCTAGGGTCATGTGACAAAAACAATAAAGAAACGAATGGGAACAGCAAGACCCTGGAAAAGTAACGTAACGCCATAATAATGCAGGTCTAGATCATTGTCATTTGGTTTATACCGTTAATAAATATTTTCCTGACGGCCACATGGCCTTAATTACTGGGTTTATGTTTTTAAAGTAAAAGGTCAAATTTTGGAAACGATGAATAATTCAGAGGAAAACAGATGACAAACCTCAACAGAATTCGTCGAGTTACTGTTGGTGAGAGGCAGAGTTGTCATCGGAGAGATCGTCGCAGAAAGGGGAACTAGTCCCTTTCTACTGTAACACACGCTGGTGCACGCTTCAAAATACAAACTTGCGAACGCAATACGGCATTTTATGAACATCAATCTGCGGTTGTTCATATCTATGGATGTTCCTAATCTGGGGAACTGTTGTTCTGCTGTACTGTATATCTTGAGAAAATGCGTTCTCCTTCCATTAATAATTCTTAAAAAAAGATTGGCATTCCATTAGTGACACCATATGCCTTCAAACAAACACACACACACACAGACTTGAATGTAGCCATAAGTGAAGAAATAGCTGACAAATCATTTCAGCTGCTGTCACTCTGACTAAACAACTCGCTCTGGATCATCACTTCTGCCTCCAAACCCTTTTCCGAAGAGAGAAGAAACTAAGAGAAAAAGACAACTCAGTCGGTTAGCTGTGGTGCTGCGGAGATAATGTTGTTACACATTTTCTTTTTAACTTCTCCTTAAGAAAGGAAGAAAAGCACCAGGAGCTTACAGCCACGTTTGAATTGGATTTTCGGGGGCGTTTTTCTGCCATGTGTTCATTCAGTGTTCATTAGCTGAGAGTCACCACAAGGCATGGGGTAAAGATGAAGGCATCATGAAAGACCGGGGGATGGGGGCGGGGTTATTGATCTGAGCAGTTGTGAATATGTCGCAGTGGGTGGACAGGTGGCAAAAAAGGAATAATGACATGAATTTCAGCAGACGCCGGAGGTCATTACAGTTTTCCAGTAAAGACTGATTGAAGAAAACATCTGAAAGAAAGCCCAGTCTGATTTTATCTATAGCATGACTCATACCAAGATAGACAACGCACACATTCATCCAATTAGAATCTGCTGAAGGTTGCGTGAGTTTAATGCTAAGGAAAGGCTTGAATTTACTTGAAAAGTCTGTGCAGTTTATATAAAGAACCGTTCCTGAAGCCAAAACACGTTCTCTCTAAAAAAAGCACCTTTACATTGGACTCACTGAATGGTAGCTGGCAGAGGGAAGGCTGTCACAGAAGAATGCCTGGTGCCGCTGTAACAAAATAAACATGAGGAATATACGGAGTCTTCGCAGGACTGATCAAATGTAAACAAAGTAGATAAAATAATCTGTATTTCACACAAAATTCCCTCTCTGCCTTGGATTACTGTTGAATTTGTCGTCCAGATTTAAATAACGCCAGTATTTGTTTAAAGTTATATATTTATTTAAACCATAAATATAATAAAATTAACTTCGTCTTTCGGCTGCCTGCAGCTCACCTGCTCCTCTACTGTGACAACAAACTTCTCCAACTCCTCCATCACTGCATCTAAAGATTTCCTTTAGCCGTAGCGGCTCCATCTCTCACCATGTCCATGTCCATGCTATCCCACTCTCGGCTCTGTCATAGACTAGTCTCTCTCCCCACCTACAATCCCTTCATTCTAATTTTGCTCTTTTCCTCTTTTGATTGGTCGTCGTGGTACTTTAACTACACATGTGTAACAGTGATTTTTCTCCAAAGAGGATTCAGATGTAGCTGTGCTCTCATCGACTTCCTTTCACTTCCACCCCGACCTGCTGACACGGACACACATGTACAGATATCTACGCTTTCTTGTTGTTGACATTTTCACTAAAATAATCCCTTCCCGTACACCGCAGAGGCAGTAAGCAGCTTAACCCACGTCCCAGCTGACTCATATACAGCTTTATTAACCAGCAGAAGCAACAAAAACAACTTTTCTGTTTCCTTTTTCTTCTACTCGATCTGAACCTGTGCTCGATAAGCACTCTCACATATGAAATGTGACGGGCATCTGCAAGTATTTGTGAGTGCAGGGGTCTGGTGTTGAGTCGGGTATGTTCTGAATTAGTTCAAGGACGCCCCCAGCTACGACACACACACACACACACACACACACACACACCCCCGTAGGGCATTATGTCGACAAGGTTGAACACCAGAAACAAATGCACAGAAAAATATAAAAGACACATGAAACGTCAAAGAACATTAAATAGAACCGCGGGTGTCATAGACCCCATGTCCACCAGCAGAAAACTTCATACCCATATTAAAAGATTTTTAAGCATCGTTTTAATTAGGGATGTTCTTCTAGTTTTGTTCCTTTTATTCTTCCTTTAAACATCGATCCTTGCCTCTTCAATACCATATCAATACATCTGTAGTGTACCAGTAACGTAGTACTGGTGAAAACCTAGATAATTAAAGAAAAAAATTAGACATTTCTACCCTAGTGTGATGATGGACGTGGTTGTTGGTTACTGATCCTGAGTCCTGACCCCGTTCTCAAAGCTGTGATGTTTACAACGTAAAACATCTGATTGTGTCAGTTCCATCTCATATAGTGAATGTGTGGTTTGTGTGATTTCAAAGTGAACCAAAATAGTGGGTCAAAAACAGCAGATGTGACCCAAATGGGTCCTTTAAGGCCAAAATGTTGTCCTCTCCCTCCCTCCATGAGGCCCATATGTGGGCCAGTTTTGTTTATAGACCACTGTTGGAGGACCACCCAAGTGCCATCACCTTACACCATATGTGGGCCAAATGAAAGTGTGGTATTTGCTGGATACCGGCCTGATCTGGGCCATAAGTTTTGTTAAATGAGTTAGTCAACTGTAATTACTTTGGTCTGGACTGTTGTTACTTTTTTGGCCTCACAATATTGAGCTATTCACAACAATTCAGCGGGAGACGTGATTCAATCGCTGCCGTTCCAGTCAATTGAGACTCAAACACTTGATCATATGAACAAAATTATTTTTTAACGCTGCTCTCACTGGTTTGCTCATCGGCACGTCTGCACGTCTGCACGTCTTGTTTTTTTTTGACCTGAAGTATAGGAACACGACCTGACCTTTGACCCTTAGACTTAAATAGTTTTTTTTTTTTTTTTTGATAAAAACTGCTGTGCACGTTTGTCAGAGAGCAGACACTTGGCAAACACTGAGGGGAAATTTGCCTCCAGTCGTTTGTCTTTTTATGTCCCAGAAAGGTCCATGTCATCAGCTTATAAGGCAGAACTCAGAGATTATGGGAAAAAAAAATACAGAAATCACTGGAGCTGGAGGCATGACGTTGGACCGCTGCACCACAGCCTCGTGTTTGTTTCTTTATTTCTAAATGTTCTGCACCACTTGTACCTCATCATCTCCTGCTGACCTGCCTCCCAAACCTCTGTCCTCTCTGCTGTGGAACCATCATCCTCCATATTGTTTCATACACACAAACACAGGAGAAAAAAAGAACTGAAATATACACAGAAACAAACAGTGTTTCCATGTGGTCCAGGGAAGAAATGTCAGCCTTTGAATTTGCTGTGATCTTTTTTTTTTTTTTGGCATTATTTGCTGTCTCAGACTGTGAACAGAGCATTAAGATCATTCCTGGCATTTTCCTTCTCTCACTCTCACCTCCTCCTTTCACTCTTCCCCTGTAACTCCCTTCTACTCTGAATATTTGGAACCATTTACTCATTATCTTATCCCCAGTTTCACTATTTTTACCGCTCTCTCTTTTATCTCCTGTCCATTTTTACCCTCCTGTCTTTATCACCTCAGACATATTTCAGGAGTTCCAGTAAAACTCCTTCTCTCCTTCTTTCCCCCCGTCTTCATGCTTCTGTTTGTAAACGTGCAGAAGAGAAGAATGAGGGAACAAATTATGAAACACAGGAGTGCATTCCATACCTTGTTTAGAAAGAATTCTCCCACAGCACAGAGGGGGAGAGGAGCCACCCCCTCCCCTTCCCCCCGGTGATTCTACCCCCACTTTCAGGCCATATGGGTCTTTTTTATGGCCGTGGACATCAGGGGTATTTATTACAGTTGGTCCCTAAAGTACAGATATTTGTCCTCGTGTCCCGGTCCCTGTTTCTATTCACTTTACAGACAGATATTACAAATTCCAACTGTACTGCAAATGACTGAAAAATAGCAGCAGATTGACTCCTCATATTAATTCAGTGACCTAGAAAAATACGTTGATGTTTGACGGTCTACTCTGCGTGTATCCCTGGAGGAATCCTGAGAAAAACCCTGATGAGAAAATCCCAAAACAGTGCACGGATCCAAACCAAGCAAACATTGACAAATTGACAATATTGAGGGTAATGGGTTATAGAGTGTGTTACAGACGGAGGATTGTTAGCCTTGATAACAGCGCTGAGAGGCTGATCTTTATTAGATGACCTGAGAACATTCTGGAATAAGTTGCCCTGTCCGTACTGAATGTCAGTCTGTTAGCATTTCATCAGTTTGAATCAGTGAAAAGTTTGGTCAAAACAGACGGGAGTTCTGTGGACGATAGAACTTGTAATGATATTTTGGGAACGAAAAGAGGCGAAGACATGTAACCTTGTGTCCCTGCGTATTAGGACGTTCTCGTTCTTTACTTACTAGTTCTGAATAACCTCAGATACTGGTGCTGCATGTTAAACATGTCAGGTTTTAGCCCATTCATGGTTTCAATCAGATACTGATATTTGTCTTCAAAATAGTGTGAAGTAAAATAAAAACGAGAGTTTCCGTAAAGGAGTTTAAATTGTTTCTCAAAACGCCGTAGTTTTGCTTCAAATAATGACACAAATGTTATCCCTCTGCACCAGGTTGAGTCAGGGTTATTTGCTAATTCTGGTTGTAGTGGAAAAAATTGCTAGGATTGGCTCTGATTTGATCTCAGAGATGGGGATTGGGACATCTCTAAGTGGAGAACACTGTTGTTGCTCTGACTTCTGACATATTTTTCTGTCATGAGACGGCGCACAGCTGTCCTCGTCCATAAAGCAGGATGAACAGCGTCTACTGATGCAGCAGATAAATCACAATGAGATCTCCGGAGAATGTGACTTTTGAAAGCATCGAACACTGCTGACTTAGCGTTTTAGATCTGACTTTTACACAGAAAAGATTTCACTGCAAAGGAAAACAACAAAAACGTTTCCTCGAACACAAAAGATAAAAAAACAAAACCCTCGTCTTGCTGCCGTCGTCTCCCAACTCCAAAAATGGAGCTGTTTTTTTCTTGCCATCAGACAACATTGATTCTCAGTCATCAGCAGGTGCCATTGATTCTTACCACAGACTGGAAACAGTGAACAGCAACTCTTCCTAAACTCCAGCTGAGACACGCAGCAACACACCACTGGATTGTTGTGTGTAGACGTGTGTGTGGCTTTAAGTCTTTCTTTTTTTTAGCCTCTTTCTAATCCTAATGTGTGTAGACGTGTGTGTGGGTTTAAGTCTTTCTTTTTTTTAGCCTCTTTCCTTAAACAAGAAGTGGATGAACTTTGTACAAAAAATCATTACTGAAAATCAATGAGCACCTCAGACTCTTTTAAACATTAAATGCTGTATTTTGTTATAATTCCATATTATATATATCATATATATGTTATAATCGCTAAGAATTCTAATTCTACGCAATTAGTTTAAAGACTGTTTTTACGGGTGACGATCAATCAGCAGCCTTGTTCTATAAAATCTTTACAGACTGTTACGACTATGAGTGATTGCTTCCATCACTTGGATTTAACTGTTTCAGTGCTGACACTTTACGACCAACTCGTGTTTTTCTAACGCTGCAGTTCTACAGTCTGTAGACAAATGTTCACTTTTTCCAAAGCTACGTTAAATTTAATTTACATATTTGTAATCGTTGGTTCTTTAGAAAACGATTCCTGTCAAATGATACTGTGAATCACAGCAGAACCTGCAGTGTCTCCTGTTATCTTTGTATCACAGATGTCTTTCTGTGTGTATTCATCAGGGAGCCAGTTAATGACCATGTGGAGACAAACGCTGGATTTGATCAGTAACAGACAAAAGCTGACAGGTGCAGATGTTGAATTTGGAAGTAGCTTTACAAAAACACTCTTTGTCTTCACAACGTTGTCTCACAAATACCCAGAGGCTTGGCAGACGTCAGGTGGCATGGATCTGAGTACGCACAAAAATAAATAGATTTAAATCTACGCAGATGATCAGACTTGGTCCGTGTGCTCGTCTGTGTCTGCGTCCCCACGTGTAGGTTGAGGGTTTGTTGATAGCTAATCTTTTGTGTGCTTGTCCCTCAGCCTCTCTCTCCTCCTGTCTTTAGTTGCTATGGTGATGAGAGTAGGGAGAAGTGAAGAGCAGTGGAAGGGAATGAGAATGTGTGTCTGCAAAGTCCATCAAGTCACACTGAGAATCCCAGCAGCAGCAGCAGCACATCTTTACATTCACAGGTCAACACCATCCACCGCAGTCCAGAAAACAATAAAGAAAAAAAAGAAAAAAAAGATGACTAAACATGGCTTGAGAGATTGTTATAAACAGCTAAAAGGTTAACGATTATGATAAATAAATGTTAGCACATTACTAACAGTCTTGAGATGCCCCTGGTGGTTAATAAAAACCCAAGAGGAGCCCAAGCAAACCCAGCAACAGCTGAAAGTTACCCAAAAGCTTGTCACAGTTTATAACAAATTACGCAGAAGAGCAATAAACCCCCGTCTAAAAAGATAAAAGTTAATTTCCTCCCCTGTCAGAATGAAGGATGCACTTTAACGCCCAAAAACACAGCACATCAGGGTGTGCAGCAGCCTCATGAATCACACTGAGGCCGTGTTTTAGGAATCTGCACGTCAGTGGGTTCAAACAAACTTTACCCACAACTCACGGCCGAGACGTTTCAGCTCATGCAGTAGTCCTGCTTACGTGCCGTTTGGAGAAGTACTCGTGTACACAGCCAGCGTGAAGCACAGCAGGAGCTGAGAGCTCGGAGCCCAGAGCACCAGAGCTGTGAAGCAGTGTGGGGCCAACAAGGAGAGACTCTGTGTCCCCACGGCCCAGCATGCACCACTGCCGCTCCGGTAGTGCCACAGCTGCCATATGGAATCACAATCACTTGCAGTTTATCTTGTCAGAATTCTCTGGCAAAGCTGTGGCCTCGTTTGTCCCTCAACTGTCTTTCGCTCTCTCTCAGGGTGTTAATGTGTCTGCCAGTTTGTCACCGAGGTGTGAGAACGTCACTGAAAACAACAAACGTGTCGAACCGTTACATTTCCCCTCAGATTACAGTGATCTTAAAATTCCTCATTTGTTTTTTCCTGCTGTCTTGACTTGCTGTTTGTCAAGGCTCACAGACAGGACCACAAACAATGATCAGAACAAGTTACTTTAATCAAAGATGTGTGTGATCACACAGGAACAAGAACTAAGCCAGGTCCAGCTACACTAGGCTAGGCTAGGCTAGGCTAAGGCAGCATAAGTAACTGGTTAAAACATGCATAAAAGACACAACAGGCAGCAGTTGTCGACTCTCTCAGAGCTGGAGTTAAACTGTCAGAGAACAGAGAGCGGCAGGTTTATATACCCGGCCGGGGGCGGAGTCAAGAAAACACAGGTGAGAGAGATCAGGTGATCACTGTGATCAATGAATTGTTGGGATGCAATACATTTCTCTACATATATTTATATGATACAACCTTTGGTATTTGAACATCAATCTGCCTGCCTTGTTTTAATTATCCCGATTTGCTCATGTTTAAAAATACATTTAATGTGCACTGTACACTTAATGGTCCACTCCTGCTTTGGAAAAGATGCCAAATCCATGAAATAAAGCTACTATATTGCTTCTACATGGCAACAAGTCATTAGTGACTATGGGACTTTCCATCATAATAGTCTCCTGTTGATCCTGTGGAGCTCTGCTGAGAATATTGCTGTGCGAGTGTGAAATGGTTCACACTGGAGCCTTAATCCGCCGTATTTGACTCAGAGTGAGACAATAAATCAGGCTCAGAGTTTGATTCCGCTCCAGGCCAGTACATTCATGTGAACTACAAGAGTTTCTTACAACATTTCTGCAGACATTAATTGCTGCCTTAATAGCCACAGGATTAGCAGTACATTTGGCAGCTGCATGAAGCCTTCGCAGTAGGTGTGAGATGACGTATTTTCGAAAATGCAGTAAGATGTTACGACTGGTTCGGCCAGACTCCATGATATAAAAAAAAACCCCCTAAGACCCAACTTCAACTTCTTTTAGATATTTAAGACTATGGATGAATGACATAGTCATTGGGGAAAAAGCCAAAAAGCTAAAGGTTAGCTTTGATGAGATAAAAACACACCAAAAACCGCTTGAAGATATGGTTAATCATCTAAATTAAATTAGTTTAAGACTTACTGTATTTTGGGAGTTTAAGTCGCACCAGCCAAAAAATGCATAATGAAGAAGAAAAACAAACATAAGTCACTCTGGAGTATAAGTTGCAAGAACACAAGTCACTCTGGAGTATAAGTTGCAAACCCAGACAAAGTATGAAAAAAAAAGTTTGACTTATAGTCCAGAAAATACAGTACCTGGAAATAAACCAAAGATGTGATTCACATGAGACAAAGTGTCCTTTAAGAATTTTCTTAGCACTGTAGCCATATCAAACCTGTTTGAAGACTTTGAAAATACCTGCTGTGGTCTATCCCCTTTATTTTTGCCTTTTTAACCTCTACTGTTGGACAGACTTTTGTTGTTCCATAACCAACCCTCAGGACACCAAAACCACCGTCCAATAGTGTGTGTGTGTGTGTGTGTGTGTGTTCGAGAGAGATTCCATTAAGACAAATAATGGTTTTAGATACTTGGCTGTTTCTCTCTGAACGGTTCTGAAGGAATGTCTGGAGTTTCCAGAGCCACTAACCACATACATGGTTCAAGTCTCACATTGACAGCTCACAGCAGCAGCTGAAGAAAAACAGTGTCTGCGGTTCAGATTGATGCCGACTACTTGTAGGGATGAACCATTCTGCTCCATTTGGGATAATGAATGAAGTCTTACTCCAGACAATGTCAACAGAACTAGATCCAGTGTTTTAATTCACAGCCGTCACCACTTGAAGCATATTACCTTGATCTTTTCTCAGCAGCACTGTCGGTGATTTAAATCAATCACCGAGTGCCGTGTCACAAGCTCTCATCAACAGAAGTGTCTGGATCGTATTGTAACACGGACTAAAAAAGGATTAATGGCTGCATCATCCATTCAGCCTTTTCTCGGTGACAGTCATCGCCTGAATGAAAAATACAAAACAAACCCTGGCAGTGAGAACTGATGGCCAGAAACACACACAGGCTGTGTGTGTGAGAGAGAGAGTGTGTGTGTGTGGGTCAGTAGAACAAAAATCTCGGACAATGTGTTGATGCAAATGTTACTGAGAGCACAAAAGGAACAGCAACTGTGGATGGAAACGTGTTACTACAGGGAGTCAGCAGGAGGTCAGGGTTCAATGCTGGAGCCACATGTCAATCAAAATCTGGGCTGCTCGACCTGGTCGTTCTAACGTAGGGCACAGGAACTGATTGGAGAAGTGGACGATTATGTCATCACACTGAAAAGTGGTTTGTTTACATTTGGACTGTGCTACATTCACTTTCTTTTCATTTTTTGGAAACTTTCTGCCCTTCATTATGGCTCAAGTATAAGTCAGACTCTTCTGATGTGTCTGTTTCTAAATGATGATGTTACCTCTGAAGTAAAGGTTAACTGTTCCATAACTGTTTCTTCGCAGTGAAAGGAAGAATGTGCATTTGAAGTTTTTACCTTCCGTCTCTCTGCTCCTACACACTGCCTCCAGATTTAAGCCTCCATTTGGTGGATATTTTCTGCCTCTCTTTTGCTTAACCTTGGAAATGACTGTTTTGTAAAAACACATGGTTGTGTTCACTGGAAAGATGTGACAGCTTAGTAATTTTAAAGGGTTTTATAAGTTTTGCAGTCTAAGCACTCAGAGTGAAACATAAATTCAAATCAGTCTTAGTGTTTATACAAAGATGCTTAAAATTGATGGATTAAATAACATTTGGCGTCCAGGGGCGAAGCATTGCAATAAGGGAAAACACTTGTGTGTTGTTGTTGTAGATCAGCACGACCCAGCCATCATGACTACGTCATGACATCATCAGACGAAGATGTTGTCAATCAATTAGATGTCATTATTATTAACCAGATACAACACAAACAATTGGCTGCAGGAGGAGGACGAGCCAATCAAAGCAGTCATCAGCTGGGGTCGGGGTTCACTGTGACAACGGCCATGCACAGGCAAGGCACGAGCACTAAACTAAAGAAAAGTATGCTTCAAAAATACCCAAAACAAAACCCCATAAACACAGGAGCCAAAACGACAGGAACGTGTAAAAGCCCAAAATATTAAAAGTGTAAAAACTGCTGATACGGTTCATAAGAGGACAATCAGAGGACTTCCAGTCATGCTTTTCAGGTACTAAGTGCCTGGTTGTCTCTCAGGTCTTACAGTCTGCAGATGTGAGTGCCTGAGTACGGTCCAGGTCTCTGGCTGTTGATGAGACGAGTGTCCATTTCCTCTGAGTGGGTGAAATGTAATATATGAGGAGAGCCGAGGCTGAAGAGCAGCAGCTGAGAGAGCGATTGAGGAAGAGCATGCAGAGTAGAAGATAAGAGCTGTTAGTGATGATGCAGACGGAGCAGGTGCTGACAGCGTGAGGAGGAACACACTCTTAGATAACCCTCTAGTTCTGATGGACAGGACCGGGCTTCACACTGTTCTGACCAGTGGGCTGCAAAATGACAGGTCTGTGGAGGAGCTGCACACGGTGTGTGTGTGTGTGTGTGTTTGTTTGTTTGTGTGAAGCTCCCAGGAGGCTGAAGGATTGACAAAGCGCCTCACTGTGGAGCCTCAGTGAACAGGTTTGCTCCATTACTGCCAACGCTTCCAGTCCGATTTGTCAGCTCAGCAGCACTCACTTATCAACGGATCAATAAAAGGGAAGTTGGACCAAAGTTCGTCACTTACAGCACATTCATCAAATCATGTCCACCACACGGCGGCTGCTTCATCATTTTAAAGATTTTATTTTGAACTTATTTTTTTGGAGGAAGAACTTCTCTTTTGAACTGCTGACAGGTGAAAAGACAGCATTAGCATATTAGCACATGTGTGGCTATCACCTAATTTTCTTTCTTGTCTAACTAAAATTAATTTTGTTGTTTAAACTCACATTTTTCAGTTTTTCAGTATTTGTCAAGTCGACAGAACAATACATTACAACAGCAAACTTCATACTTTTTTTGTATTATTTGCCTCTATAGTCTCAAAAAGAGAATCACCCTCTTCTTAAAATAATCTCCCTGAGCCTCAGCTGCGGTCTGGAGTTAGTTAGAAACGGTGTTACTGGCTGTGCCTCTGCACTGTGACCTCTAAACCTTGGCTTGACTTCGTCTGTGCAGGGAAAACCACGAAACACAAACCTATAGGTCTGGACCTGGTTAGAGGTCAGAGCGGCTGAGGCTGAGTGGTTGCACACTTATTACATATGCTTAGAATCTCTCTTCCCGTCTGTTCTATCTGTGACTCCACTGAAGAGTCGCACACTTTGCCTCGAGCTCCTTACAATAGCAGACAGAAATACAATGGCTTTCAGATGTCTTTTGATGTCCAGTTGTCTTATGCAGCTATGACATTTCAAAAGAGCAGAGACAGGATCTCCTACTTCTGTTTCTGCGTTATGTTGTCTCACTGTCTTTGGAACCAATATTTGTTTAAATCTGAGTCTATTCCCTGCAGGGTTCAGACTTTTTCCCCTCCTCGTGCCTCACTCTGCTCCCCAGCCTTCAAATCCTCCCCATGTTGCCAGATCTCCTTACACTCTTTGCTCTTTCATGTGGATGGTGGGTGGAGTGGAGGATGGGGAAGTTGGCCACCCTGGGATCAAACGCATGCACAACACCATGTCTGTGACGAGACGAGACAGTGTACGAAGGATGAGTTTCATCCACAGCTCTTGGGAACAGAAGCTTCTCTGCTCTGGGGTTAGTTATTTCAGCAGTGCAGAGTATTTGACTTTTTTATGGAGCAAAGTAAAGTTTTATTGATGTGTGTATTGGTAGGAAATGACTTGGTGTTGAAATGTTCAAAGTCTCTTATAACTAAAACAGAGGGACGATGTCAAATTTATAGACTTCTTTTATTAAAGTTCAGAGACATTAGCATATTGAGCCGTGCTGTGTCGATGTCCCCGCTGCAGTCTGGGCCTCACTGTGATAAGATCTTCCTGACTGGCTCACGCATGAAACACTGAAATGAGGTCAGTCCTGTCTTTTCATAACCAAACTCACTCCTTACACTTTAAAACTTTATAATAAATGCATTAACCCCAAAACCATTTTAAACAGAACTGCTATATGTTACCTACAACATCAACACGATTCTTTATTTGCTCTCCATCAGCTGGCCCATGACGACGATTTAAAATAAACCAACTGTATTTGCCCTCTGACAAATACAGTTGGTGCCCCCTGGTGTAGGCTTTACTGCTTATATACTGGCTGTTGCACTTCAGTTAACAACAGACCTTTTTCATCTCTGGCACTTATACTGACTTTGCCATTAACTGTGGATTCCA
>NC_024316.1:12630783-12653948 GCF_000523025.1 Cynoglossus semilaevis | reverse complement strand
TAGACCCAGAGAATGAAATGAGTTTCTGCAAGCAATAAAAAAAAACCCAAATACTACATTAAAATATGAAGGAATAAGTGTGTCAAAGGACAAAGACTACAGAGTGTGTTTTCTCTCTGTTGGAGGGCGGTGATTATGGGTCAGAGGTGAGTTCTCGGGCTAACAGTGACCTGAGTTTGCACAGAGGAGATAAAACACTCCAGACACACACCAACTTACAGGAAGAACCATCCGAGGACCAGGGAAAGCAGAAGGAAGGGTGGTAGGCAGGATGGGAAGAGGAGACAAGACAGAAAAAACAAACAGTCCCAAACCAGGACCTTCCCCTTCTACACAGGATTAAAGTGGATGTCCGGTCCCAGAACCCCCCTCAGCTCATTTCCCATGTCCTCCTGACATCACTGAGCAGCAGCAGCAGCAACTGCAACTGGTCAGCAGCATTTTCTTTTTCATCCTGACCTCATCCGGCTGCACATCATACTGTGCATGGGTGATGTAATAAAACAAACCACTAAATTGTTAAACAAGGTCTGAACACTAAGTCTTTTATAGTGCAACTCAATGCTGCACAGCTGTGTTTAAAGAGGAAGGCTATTTATACATCCACACTGTGTTTTCATTTCTCTCTTTACTTCTGCTCTCCTTGTGTGTTGACATGTCCGCACCTTCAGGCCTTCATCACCTCCCACTGACCACCGCTGCAGCTAATGCATTTTCATGTCAACACCACTGTTGTTTTGGTCAATCCAAGAATTGACTCATTGACAAATGCAGCCAAGTGGCAAGTCCAAGTTTGACCTTTGACCTGTTCTATGGACCACCAATCCATATGTTGTCTAGGCCAAAACCAAAGATCATTGTCTTATAGGAAACTGGACTCAGTGCCATTTAAAAACAAACCCTGTTATTTTGCTTTTGATACAAATCTACTGGAATAATTACAAAAAAGTTCCAACCAACCTAGTACTAGTGTGAAAATATCTATTTTTGCGCCCCTGCATTCCCGTCTTCTCCCTGTCTCTGTTGTGTACCGTACCAATCAGTCACCCCTGTCCCTTTGTCTCCTCTCTAGACTCGTACTCTGCAGCGGGCAGTGAAGGCAGCATTTCCACCTCAGTGGTGTCTCTGCCTCCACAGGCATCAGGCAGCTCTGCCCCCAGCTCCCCGGGCTCCAGACGTTCTGTAAGCACCCTGAAGAAGTGGCTCACAAACCCTGTCCGCAAACTCAGCGTTGGGGCCAGTTCCAAAGGAGAACGCCAGGTCCGCAAAATTGAAGGAAAACCTCCGTCTTCCAGCCACAGCCAGGATCTGGGAAACTCACCAAGGCCTGATGAGCCGCTCACTATCCTGCCCGTCACCCACAGAGAGCTGGTGAGGAGTAACGATTTAAGTGATATCAGCAGTTATTTCAATGAATTATTCAAGTGGCTGGAAAAAGTCTGCTTTTTTTCAAATGTTGTAACTCTTTTGAAAGTAATTTATTTAAAATTATAAAAATGGAAACCACTAGCACTCAAAGCTGGCGCTGTCGTATACATTTTTAAAAAACAGTCCTGCACCTCTGACAGAGTCATTTGGGTTGTCAGCCAACAACGTCCGTCTGTCTTCTGCAGTTTAATCCTGTTAGGGTTGCTGGATTTATTTCAATCTTTTCCTGTAATATTGACATATAACCACAACTGTCAACTTAACGTATGAGGAGCAAGGACGCACTGTAAAAATACCTGTGCTTTAAAATGTATACATCCAACAATAACATGTAAGAGCGGCTAAAGAGGAGGAAGAGAAGAAAGATGAAAAAAAAAGAAGTTAAAACTACCTGCCAAAAATGTGCCAACCATATATTTTTACCCTGTTATGTTTTTCTCCACTGCAGACTTCTCTACTCCAGATGGTTTTTTAAATGTATTTTTTTCTTTCTTTTCTCTATTTGAAGTTTTATTGACATTAGGCATTTCACAATTCACCAATTTTCACAATATTTGTCAAAATTGAAGCTGTAAAATATCAAATTAATCACAATTATTCATTAAAATTCCGTTCCTAAAAAAAAGCATGACTATTTTTATTATATTAATTTACATTCCCAAATACTACACTTTAAATACTACATACAAACTGCTACATTTCTTTCTATTATTCTACTCAAACAGATATGATGAACAGATATATGCATGTGTTCAACACCTGTTATAATTTGTTACTAATCCAAATGGAATGGAATTATTAATTTGCAAACAATTAAAGAAAATATGTATATTTATAATACATGTTTCTGTTCAGTAGTATGATTTAAAGTAACATTAAGAACATCCAGATCTGGGTTTGATGGAGAGTCAGCACAGAGGACTCTGTACCCTGAGTCTACAGTGACCTGTGTGTCCTGTGTCCTGTGACTCATGTGTTTACTTGTTCTTCTTGTTGCTTTGTGTGTGTGTGTGTGTGTGTGTGCACAGCTCAGCCAAATGAATGGTTTCTGCTACAGGTAAATTGTTCCACATGACCACATAATCCGACTGTATGTGTGTGTGTGTGTGTGTTTCAGGAGTGGAAAGATGGCCTGGCGAGCCCTGAGGACCTGTCACCGGCGACACTGCAGTCTCCCGGCTACATCACTGACTCACTTATTGGCCGTGCGTCACTGCCAAACAACCAGGTCTGTCTGAATGAGATACTTACAGATAATTTGCAATGTCTAACTGAATGTGTCTGAAAACACTGGTATAAACCAGTTGTGACCAACCTCTCTTCTAATTGCCAGTTGTTGTGTTTTGATTTGGTAAAGATAAAAATATCAAAAGCATAATCTGTAATCTGAGATCTTTTGGCTGTTTCTGTCAATTGTCAATTTTCAGCTAACAACTGCTAAAATGTTTTAGCCTAACTAACTACATTTTTCTGGGTGCAGACAGGAAGAGCCGTAATTATTTGACACGTGCCAAACAAACAGTTTTGAAATTACATTTCTGACAAGTGACATGGAAGATAGTTTTTTACCACAAATTTCAAGCTCAATATTTTTACAAAAAGTTCAGAAACATCAAAAGCCCCAAATATGTAAAATTCAGTGGTAAAATACGACAGTTCAAGGACATTTGCCATGGGCCTCTACTAATGTCGAGACTTGGCTAAGACCTCAAATAAGAAAATGTGCACCTGCTTTATCATCATCAAAGTTTGGTGTCTGTTCTTAACTTGGAAACTATTTTTCAACAAGTCATTCAGCTTGGCACAATTCTAGAAAGTTCTCTCCGACTCTCATCTTTTCAGCTGCCAATTTCTTTATTCTCCATCTGGTCTCTCTCATCTTTTTCTCGCTCGCATCTGCCGGTATCTAGCCCTGGCTCAACTGATTCCCTCTCCTTAGAAGAAGAAAAAAAAGTCTGATGTTCCTGTGTGCTCGTGTGGCATCAGTGCTTTTTGTCTCTCTGCTCGTCTGGCATACCCGGAAATGACAAACATCCTGCTGCTGTCTGAGTACAACAGACACAACAAAACAGACACACCAGGGCGCACCAGTCTGTCGGCACACCAATACAATAATGTGCACACATATGACAGAGAGAAAAAAACACACTCGTAAATGATGCAGAAAAGAATCTCAGTAGGTCAATGTACCAGAGAATGGAGTTGACAGAGAGGTGTGTGATATATGTATATAGATAAAAAAAATAGATTGAAGTGGCAGAAGTAGGTAATCGCTGACAGTATGTCAGAACAAGGGTAGGTACATTAATAGTTAAATAATATTCACAGTTCATTTAGATGTCTTCAACAGATTTGACCACTTTTATTACCATATATACTGTATCTGTGTCAAGCATTGAGCTGTGTTATATTTATTAGGGTTGTTTAACTGTCAACAATGAATAATTCTGAAAAAAAAATTAACTGAACATTTGAAAGAAAACTCAATTTATTCCTAAGATGTAGACACAGATGTAGAAGACAGGTCGTGACCTGGTGTACAGACAGAAATGTAGGATGTATAGGAGAAACAAATGCTCTGTTAATTCATTCATAAAGATTTTTCAAAGTCAAAGAAGTGTCAGACGGTTTCTCTGAGCTGAACCTGCGGTAGAACCTGAGAATGGCCTGATTAGCATTTGCACCGTGAATCATCGGTGCGTGACTTCCATGAGCGTGAGGCAATAAAGGTATTTGGGCCTGCGAGCGTTTTTGGAGTGTCTCCCATTGGGAAATTGACACTGTCGCGGTTAATTCTTAATTTGAGTCTCAACAACAGCAACATCAAAAACCATTATTCAGTTACATCACAGGAGATGAGGTCACTGCTGTTGTGTTTTTACTGCCAATCTCTCGCAGGGGAGAGAGGAGGAGAGAGATTACATTATGTAGGTCAGCCATTACTGTCTCCTCCACTACCATCAGCTACATATTCACTGAAATATATATTTAGATATACAGAGAGAGGTAGCCAAAAAAAAAAGTACCCAATTAAAAGCACTGTTACTTCAGAATAATATTACTCAAGTAGTAGTAAAAAGTAGCCATCCAAATAATTACTTGAGTAAGAGTAAAAAAGTACTTGGTGAAAAAACTACTCAAGTACTGAGTAACTATTAAGTGACATTTGATTTATTTTTTAATGAGCATTCAATCAGCTAGACAAAATCACAAAGAGGAGAGTTCGTCCTATCAATAAGGTAAATTCAAGTAGGCTACTTACCGCAACTTGTATCCTCAGGTTAGACGTTGAGTTCTTTAATGCTGAAATATCCGTTTGTTTTGGGAAACACAAAAGACGCCGCATGATGTAACTGCTGTTCCACACGCTTGGTAAACTGGTGTGTACCTCCTCGTCTTCGTCTGAATTGTCGACCGTTGATTCGACCATTTTTGTTATTAACGACGGTGGATATTGACAGCAGTAGCCGCTAAACTAACCCGTACCGCCGCTAAGTTTGAGTATGGTCACGTGACAAGACTGCGCGGCAAAGGCTACGTTTTGTTGGTCACGCGGTAGAGCCTTGGGCGGAAGATTTAGTTAAGTAAGTTTTTCAAAATAGAATACTTCTACACATAGTCTTTTGACTGGTCCATGAAGTTTTAGCTCTAGTTTAGTGTAGATCTAAATATCTTTGTTTGTTTGTTCTTGGTCAGAGGTGTGTTTTAGTCCACTTTATGTCTTTTAATAATTTTAATATTAAAGGTAATAAAATGTGAAAACTGTTTTGGAGAATGATTGTGATCCAAGGTGTTTGGAGGTTGTTGTTTTTTGTGAGCTCCTTGGTAGAATTAAAACCAAGTACAGAGGAAGAAGTGGAGAATATTTTCCTGTGGGTTTTGCCACTGCACATCTGGAAATGATCAGGGAGCCAGGGAGACCTGTCAGCCAGGCTGGAGCTCTCCTCGCAGGGCAAGATGAGCAGGGGGGCTTGGGTGGGTAGGGTCTTTGTGGAGCCTCACTGTCTCTGTCTTCACCCCGGTGTCTCCTCAGTGCATTTTTGTAACATTTGTGAGATGACCCTCACCCTCCCACCCCCTCACAGCCTGCAGGTGCCGTGGAGTACATCTGAGAAAAGACAAGTGAACATATGGACCGAGAAGAAAAACAGAGAGTTCTGTTCTGCTTTCCATTTACCTTTATCCAGACGTGCGTCTGTTTATTTCTCCAGTGGGCAGCAGCAGCCTGCCATGGCAGTTTGTAGAGTTAGGTCTGTGGTAGGTGAGCTGGTTTGTCTGTGTGTTTAAGGTGGAGATGTTCTGCTTGACTGGGACAAAAGGACACAGGAAGGGTTGGTGTTCACACATACACATGGACAGACCTAAAATATTTAAATGTCAGTTAGTTAGAGTTAGCTGTAGAAGACCAAAAATGTCTAATTCTTGTTAAAAAGAAAAAAAAAACCTTGACATGTATTTTTTTTCAAAGAATAAAACTAAATCCATCAAGGTTCAGGGAAAAAAAAATTTGACATGTATTTTTTTAATAAAACTAAATCCATCAAGGTTCAGGCAAAGGATCTGAGAAATACATCTGGCTCCTCAGTTCATCCGTCAACTGTTGGCCAAAACTTTAACAGAAAAGGTAGAAATGTTGAGTTAAAGTCATAAAAGGCTCTGGGGAAAAATACAAGAGGACCATGTAGAAAATAAACAGTCAAATACAGTAGTAGAACAAAAATCACCAAGGAGGTCTAAAGGAGACCTGTAAGGCATAGAGGAGGCTCCAGCATGGTTTGGGGCTGCATTTTACTTGTTTGAAAACCATACACCCCGTGTCACAATTTTTGGGGAAAACCAAGAAAAATGTGGAGGATTTGAAACGTGTTAACACCTCAGTGTTCTTAGTGTGGCAAAATGAACTCAGTTCCACAAACATGTCAGCAGATCATGTATACATTGAGCCAGTGATGACTTTGGTCTCGGCAGGCTTTGTTGCGATGAACACAATGGCTATTTCTGTTCCAGGATCACCACAGGAAATGATATCAATTCCAGGAAGAAGCATGAAAAGGCATGAAAAAAGCGAGGCCATGTATAGAACACACAAACACAATCGATAGGATCACAACAACCCCGTGTTCATCCTGCGTTTCTATTTGCAGCCACAAACTTGGGATTGTAGCATAGTTGTCACTATTGTAAATGTGGCGTGGTGTGTTTACATACATGTGTGAAAAGTCCCAGCTGGCAAAAGAAGGAAATGTCATTAATGAAGTCACACATAAATCATATGAATGGGGCTTCAAATGAAATGAACCGTCATCTGTCATCACCTTTAATTCACAGTCCGTCCATGTATCTGTCACTGAGGTGAACGACAAGGCTCATTAGCAGTGACCATCTGAATCTGATCTGCTTATCGTTTGATCTCAGCCCCTGGTCGCTCCCTGTAGTCGCCTTGGAAACCAAAGTCCCTCTCATCCTCATCCTCCTGAACCTTTACAGTATTCCTGACTGGACTGCTGATGCTGATGCTGGACCTCTGATAACCATTTTCACTGCTTTCTTTTTCTTTTTGGTCCCTGTCCCCAGGACACTCAGTCCACCAGTGTTTTACCAGATGACAGCGGGTCCATGTTGATGGACGACACCTGCAGCCAATGGTCAGCTGTGGCCGAAACTGAAGAGGAGAGGAGGAGCGCGGCGGAGAAGAGCATGTATGTCAAAGCCATTTAGCCATTACGTCACTATATCTTTAAAAAATTCTGCAAATGAAAATGAAAAAAAAAAAAATTTGCATCTTCCGTCTAATATGCTCTGCTGTGCACACATCCATGGTACAAATAATACAGTCCAGTTGATGCAGAGCATTCAGAGCATGCCTGCAGGAGAGAGTGAGGGGCATTGTCATAATAAAAATAAATATGAATTTAATGTTGAAAGAAAAATCTGCATAATATATAGAAATTATTCACACTTAATTTCTCCAAGCAGATACTTATATATATATGTATATAATATGTTATAAAGTTGTACTACAACACAAATAACTCTACTCTGGTGGTCTGACATGTAATGGACAAATCCCTTTGAAACTCGATGCCCTACTTAACAACAACATCAGAGCCGTGTGCAACTGTGAAAGAATTGACTGAAACATTTTTTACCGAAGAGTTTTTTTTTTTTAAGCGAACCTTCTTTAATCTAATCAGGTGGTTATTAGTAATTTTCATGAACATCTCAAGAGCACCTGAGGCCACAATCATTTCCAAACTACTCCTGATAAGAAAAACAGACATTCCCACGGCAGACGAGTTAACTGTATTTCCTGAAGAAAAACATTAGACGCTGCACTGACTGTTGTAATAACTTAAGTAGATAAATCAATAGAAGAAACTTAACTGAGCCCAAACCTGAGGGTTTTTTTCTGTAACAGCAACAGCAGTGTAGTATCACCCACGTACTGACTGCCTACAAGGAGCCTCAACCAACACCTAGTGCATTATGGGATTATATAATAAGGAACACACACTAACATACATGACTAGATTTGTAATGCAAGAAACAGTCTATGATTTAAGTTTCTATGTGTATAAGTATATGTAAATATCATCTGATTTCTTGGCTGGGTAGATCGTTGTAGCCTGATCAGCACCAGTGTAATACACGGTATATTTAAAATATATATATATATTTGGGTGTGATTTGTGCAAAAACACAGAGTTTTTAATTTTATGAAATCATTTATAATCATTCCTCCTTTTTGTATCGCCTGCAGGTATGTGCTGAAGGAGCTGATTGAGACAGAGAAATACTATGTGGAAGACCTGGGGCTGATAGTGGAGGTAAAAATCAATCAGTGTGTTTACAGAAAACATGATTATTGTTGTAGTCCGGTCTGGTCCGGTTTTTTAAACTACATGCAAACAATCTCTCTGCCATCTTACCGTGCTAAATGTCCCATTAGAGTTAGAAGTTGGCTAAAAATAGCAAGAAATAGCAAAAAGGTCTAAAATCACACCAAAGCTTAGTAAAAGTGTTAAAATTGTCGAGTCTTTTTCTTTCTACTGTGCATTTAAATGTAATGACTGCTTGACACACAATCTCCACCAACAGAAAAACCGCTCCAGTCCTGGAGCCAGTCTGTCACATAACGTGCTCTTAATCCTTATCATCTCATCGTCTCCAGTTTCCTGCTGTTGGATCGCCTCCATCCCAGTTTTAGGCACTTTCTGTGAATTATTAGCTTGATGAGTGTTATGTTACACAGTCTGAAAATAGCTGCAGGTTTTTGGTTCAGAGAGGAAATCGTTCCAGCTTGAAAGCTAAAATTGGTTAGCTAATTGTTGAAATGTGTCTGTCGTTAATGACGGTTCACAGACAGAGGTGAGGATGACCTCAGAGGCTCTGCTCTTTCTTTTCGCAGGGCTACATGGCCACGATGAACTCCAAGGGTATACCGGAGGACATGAAGGGAAAAGACAAGATCGTTTTTGGGAACATTCACCAAATATATGACTGGCATAAAGAGTGAGTCTGTAAATGGACCTTCCATTCTGTGGCTGATTGTGCTTATAAATGCTTTTCTAAGTGTGATTTGAATCACAGTGTCACTGGGGAGGGTTTTTGTGAGAGGGTATTTCAAGGTTTTAAGACTGAATTTTGAGGAAGAATACAAATCAGTAAGCGCGGGCAAACTTTTTGACTCGTGGGCCACCATTGTCCTAAAATTGAAGAGAGGGGCCGGGTCAGGAGCAGATAGATGGAGCATTTGTGTGAACTAAAAATGACTTGCATAAAGGCTAAAATGCTTTTATATAATTTGGAAAAATGTGGTGGGCCAGATTAAAAAGCTGAACGGGCCACATCCGGCCCCCGGGCCCTAGTTTGCCCATTCCCGGGCCAACAATCTCCACCAACAGAAAAACCGCTCCAGTCCTGGAGCCAGTCTGTCACATAACGTGCTCTTAATCCTTATCATCTCATCGTCTCCAGTTTCCTGCTGTTGGATCGCCTCCATCCCAGTTTTAGGCACTTTCTGTGAATTATTAGCTTGATGAGTGTTATGTTACACAGTCTGAAAATAGCTGCAGGTTTTTGGTTCAGAGAGGAAATCGTTCCAGCTTGAAAGCTAAAATTGGTTAGCTAATTGTTGAAATGTGTCTGTCGTTAATGACGGTTCACAGACAGAGGTGAGGATGACCTCAGAGGCTCTGCTCTTTCTTTTCGCAGGGCTACATGGCCACGATGAACTCCAAGGGTATACCGGAGGACATGAAGGGAAAAGACAAGATCGTTTTTGGGAACATTCACCAAATATATGACTGGCATAAAGAGTGAGTCTGTAAATGGACCTTCCATTCTGTGGCTGATTACGGTTATAAATGCTTTTCTAAGTGTGATTTGAATCACAGTGTCACTGGGGAGGGTTTTTGTGAGAGGGTATTTCAAGGTTTTAAGACTGAATTTTGAGGAAGAATACAAATCAGTAAGCGCGGGCAAACTTTTTGACTCGTGGGCCACCATTGTCCTAAAATTGAAGAGAGGGGCCGGGTCAGGAGCAGATAGATGGAGCATTTGTGTGAACTAAAAATGACTTGCATAAAGGCTAAAATGCTTTTATATAATTTGGAAAAATGTGGTGGGCCAGATTAAAACGCTGAACGGGCCACATCCGGCCCCCGGGCCTTAGTTTGCCCATGCCCGGGCTAGTGGATGCATAATGTCGAAGTGAAGTATTCACTAAACATAAAAACCAGTGTGTGTGTGTGTGTGTGTGTGCAGTTCTTTTCTAAATGTGTATGTGTGTTTATTTTTTATTTTTGCAGCTACTTCCTGGGAGAGCTTGAGAAGTGTTTGGCAGAGCCAGAAAGGCTGGCTCAGCTCTTCATCAAACATGTGAATATGACTTCTACACACGAACACACACACACACACACGCACAGTGGAAGTGTAGGCTGTGCTTCCTTGGGCTGTTTGGAGTGAGAGTAAATAGAGCTGAGAAAACAGAGAAGTCCTGTTTATCCTATGGTGAACATACATAGTCTCTCAATTACCAGCCTCAATCTCCTTCCACTTCCCTGTTACTGATATGTCTCCGTCCAGCCTGTGTTTTTACAACACAGCACCAACACAGGACAACTTCCAGTCTGGGACTGAAACAGTCAGGAAACCTCAGAAAAAAAAGTTAAATAAGATAACATGACGAGACATAACAAACTCCACTCAGCTGCTTTTTAATTTAAACACTCTTTTAAACCCAGGAGAGAAACTTCATATCTTGGCTCAAGGCTGAACCATGATGAGAAAGGTTAAGTGTATTGTTTGAGTACTGAAGAGAAGCTGAGCTGGTGTGGAGTCACGAGGCTCTGGAAGGGGAGAAAATTAGATTTCAGCCTAAGTGGCGGCACATGAAGACAGGGACTGAAGGCGAGGACATTTGAGCAACTGTCTGTGGCTTTCTTTTTCTTTACTCTCACTGTAAAAAAACAAAACAATACAGTTCTGCCTACAGGTTAATAAAAACGCCTGTGGGGTAATAAAGGAAGTGTAACCAAATCTAAACACAGCGTCTCAGTGTGAAGACTCAGATCAGTGTGGGCTCCAATGAAAATCTGCTTTTAACAACATGTGTTCTGTCCAACACATACACACAGCATATAAACACACGTACCTGCAGACGTATACACATGCAGATGGCTGGTGGACAGATACACAGCACACAGCCTGGTCTGCAGTGTTACATGACGTCCATGTTCAGGTGGAGTCGTCGGCCGTCTCCAGGTTACTGAGCCGTGCAGCCTGTTGCTAGGTTCACTCTAATATCAGCTGCCTCTGAGGAAGGCTCTGGTTACGGTGAGGATAACCTGGGTAAATTATACATGAGCTGATGTACGGTCCACATGTAACTCCATTACGGCGCTCAGCAGTGTCACATCTGCACCTCCACATCAATTAGTCACAGTAGAGTAGGCACTAAGCAGACAGTGACACCTTCAAAGACTCCTCCACTCAGCAGAGCCCGCTCATTAATTCCTCTTTTTTTTTACCCACTTTACACAGCATGTTTATTTACACAAGATGAACTGTATTTGTGAAAAACAAGAAATGGTTTTGTAATGAGCTTTTAATGTGACTTGTGATGCAGGAGAGGCGTCTGCATATGTACGTTGTGTACTGTCAGAACAAACCCAAGTCGGAGCACATTGTCTCTGAGTACATCGAGACTTACTTCGAGGTGAGCAACTGATGTTTTGAATTCTCTCCACTGTTTGTTTGTTTGAGCAGTAAAGATTTAAAACTGATGAGGTCATAATTATAAAATGTAGGTTTATAGTATATAACTTTACTTAGTTTAGTAAATAACTAAAAAAAATCGAGAGGCTATTTAGTGCAGTTTTTTAAAAATAGTTTGCTCAAAACAGAAAGTCAAAACAAAAAAGTCTCACGCATGAGTGTAAAGATTACAGTGGTAGCCAGAATCGAGATAAAACAAGACTAGTGTTTAATGGATAGCTAAAAGGATACATGGACGCTAGGTAATGGTCGATAAGTTAGCTCAAACGTTAGCTCAAACGGTGTTAATAATTCCCCTTTATGGCCTGAGAACAACATTGGCTGTAAAAATAATAAATTATTGCCCTTAAACAAATATAACGGGCCTGTTCTCATGTAAACAGTTATTTCAGACAGGCAGTGCATGTAGATACCTATAGTCTGTGTCCCCACCATGCTGTGGATTCACCAAGAATATCACAACTACTATGTTAGTAAAAAAAAACATAGGAACTTCTGCTAAAATAAATACAATATTCAAATGTATGAACTCCTTCCTGTTTCAGTTGATAAACAGCAAAAGACATGTTTAAAGATAAACATTTAGGTGTAAATGGAGGAGCGGCAGTATCAGCTGCAGTGTTTTCAGTCGTGGGTGTCACACTTACGTTTGTTGTTGTTGTCTGTCCGCTCTGCCAGGAGATGCGGCAGCAGCTGGGCCACAGGCTGCAGCTCAACGACCTGCTCATCAAACCTGTCCAGAGGATCATGAAGTACCAGCTGCTACTCAAGGTGAAACGCAGCGACTGTGGTGCTGTTGATCACACAACAACACCTTTACACACGCACACACTGGTGTTCACTGAGCAGCTGTGTGAAGCACAGCGGGGTCAGTCACGAGTTTGTAAACATGAGAGAACACAGGAAGTCAAACATCTCCAACCAATCATACGATTTATTCTGTTCTCTGAGTCGGAACGTGTTTTCCTCTGACAGGAAAAGAAAAAGTACAACACAAGACTCTTTTTTTATGACGTACATTTAAAGTCTTTGATAATGATCATTAAATGACATCCCTGGTATAAAACACTGCCCTTTGGCAATGAAATAAAAGGTGGGTTCAACCCCCATAAATGCTCCTCCAGATGTCTTACTCTGAGCCTGAAAATTCTCTGGTGACCATGCTGTGTTTATTTGCGCAGGACTTCCATAAGTATTACACCAAAGCTGGGATGGACACGGATGAGCTGGAGGTGGGTGTTCTCCAGGAGTTATATCAAGTTTTACTATGACAATACCATTTCCAAAAATACTTTGTACACTTCTTCAAAATTTTACAAACTCGGAGGTTTGTTCCTTAACCAGAAACTTAGCTTCAAAATTTTACAAACTTTGAGGTTTGTTCCTTAACCAGAAACTTAGTACAAAGAAAATACAGGGAACTGAGCTGAACTAAGATTAAAAAGTTAATATTTGCAAATGCAGAGAGAAGGCGCCCCATGTCTCTGTGTCAGTGTAATTGTTTTTTCTGAAGAGTTACAGCCACCAAATTTTTATTTTGAGAAAGTGTACCATCTTTCCTTGAGAGGTTTTGTCTATGCAGTTTTAGTTATCTGTGTGTGGGGGTTCAGTTTTTAACAACAGCCTAACTTTTGACCTTGACACAGAAAGCTGTGGAGGTCATGTGCTTTGTGCCAAAACGCTGCAACGACATGATGAACGTGGGCAGACTTCAAGGCTTCGAGGTACGTCTCACTCACAGTGTGAGTGTCGCAAACATTTCTGAAGACGGTCTTAAGGTCATCAAGACCCCATTGTCACCTCTGCCTCTGTTTGATGGTCTCATTTTCACTGTGGTATCAGGGTAAAATCACAGCCCTGGGCAAACTGCTCCAGCAAGACACCTTCACTGTCAGTGAGCAGGACAGCGGCTTCCTGTCCCGAGCCAAGGAAAGGCGGGTCTTCCTGTTTGAGCAGCTGGTGATCTTCAGCGAGCCAATCGACAGGAAGAAAGGTTTCTCAATCCCTGGATACATCTTCAAAAACAGCATCAAGGTGAGCCCCCGCTGGGCCAGTGAACTCACAGCACCCACACGGGGTTGATTACCCAAAATAAAATAACCAAAAATTTAGACAAATTATTCCCAGGTTATGTTACACAACACATGACTCTGCACACTGTTATGCCAGAGTCAGACCATATTACATAATCCGGAGGATTAATAGCGGGTTTGCATGTGTTAGTGAAACATTCAACAAACAACAACTCAGCAGGATGGATTCCACACAGATGCCAGTCAAATTGTGATTCGTTCCAGGTGAGCTGCCTCGGAGTGGAGCCCAGTGTGGATGGTGATGATGCACGCTTTGTGCTGACATCACGCAACACTGACGGGAGTGTGGTGAGATTCCAGCTGCAGGCCTCCTCCCCGGAGATCTGCAGAGCCTGGTTCGACGACGTGGTGCAGATTCTGGAGAGCCAGCGCAACTTTCTCAATGGTCAGTGCTGCATTCCTGTGCTACTTCTGTGGAGTGGTCATGTTAAGACCCTTTGAGTCAAGTGTGTTTTGTGAATTGGGACTTCCCAATAAACTTGACTTCTCTTGTAACGAGTAATAACCTGTTGACAGCAGCACCTCACTGGAGGAGCCAGTTCAGTTGTCTTTACTGTTTTGTTTACTTCTTTTTCTGCTCAGAAGTTGCTGACTCAGTGTTGTGCCGTCTGGAATCTGTTCCAAAATATCACTTAGGTGGAGGGAATTCTAAAAGCTAACCATCATAAATTAGAAGTGAATACATTTGGAGCTGAGGATGTTAGGGCCTGTTAGTTGTTGTTGTTGTTACTGTACATCTCAATAACAACAAAGTCTTTTTCCCTCTTTTCAGCCTTACAGTCACCTATTGAGTACCAGCGTCGAGAGAGCAAGTCAAACAGCCTTGGTCGCAGCATGAGGCCTCCTCTGTCTTCTGCTAGTGCCCTAAGACCCCACTCCTCTGCCTCCATTGATCGCCACAAACTGCCGTCGCTCCACTCTTACAACACTTCTTTGCCTGCTCTTTATCTACCAAGCCAGGGCCAAGGACCCACCGAGACGTACTCAGTGCAGGACGTAGGTTTGCTAAGCAGTTTCTCCTCCCTTTCTAAGTTTTTGTGCAGTAAAGTATTGGTTGAAATTGTCCTGAAATAAGGACAAAAAATACATACCACCTCCTGTCCTAGTTAATTCTGACTAAACATCTTTTTTAGATATCTTACACTCCATCTCTGTGTGTTTGTTTCTTTGTGTGCATATCAGAACTACAACAGCAGTTGGTTCTTGTGTACATGCTGATTAGCACTGATTAACTGTCCTTTTGTTTGCCCCTGCAGCCCACAGTGGTCCAGCCGTGCCCTGCTGACACACACACTGTCTCTCTGTCACTAGTCCAACTGGGCTTCAGTAATCAGCCAAACTGTCAAGCTGTGTCAAATGGGCCTTTCACAGCCACCACACAGATAACACAGGTAGAGTACACTGTGTTTTGGGGCCCATTAGAGGTGGATTTAAATACAGTCTAATTATCTGTCCCTCGATTAAACACGTAATTAATTAGGATGATGTCTCACAGTCACTCAGAGCCAACTCCTAAGGATATTATGTGCCATTTTAAGAGGCTTTATAGGTCCACACGTGGTGTTTGTTGAATCACAAGAAGAGTAACCTCGCCCCCTTCTGGATGAAAGGGGAATTGAAGTAAATATGTGTTCTGCTATTGAAAGGTTTAATAAGGAGGTATTCTTAAAGACAAAACAAACAAACCTAAACTAACTTTCAGTTTTATTTAAACTACATGTTTATCAAAGGTTGATTTCCTTTTTTTCCCCTGGCTTTGTTGCTAGCAGACAATAATAGTCATATTCTGTTGTTTGGTCTCACATTACCATTAGCGGCGTGTCCCTCTGTCATCATTCAGCTGTGATCCCAAGAAGGAAGGTGATGAGAGGCCAGCAGCGTCTTTGGAACATGCTATTGCTAGTACACAGCAAACAGGAAGTAGACTGAGCCAGAGGAGGAAGTCAGCAAGAGATGCCTATCAAGGGCAGATAATCACTTCCTGTACTTGTGCCTGGTTGAAAAGACGGAACTCAGGCCAATGTGTGACTTAGACCGAGGCTTGTCGGGACTAAAATCAAGCAGGGTGAAAGAGTCAGGACCAAGTTATTGTGTCTTGGAAATTGGAATGTAAATTAAATCTAATATTGAAGTAGAAAAGATTTGAAGATAAAAAGATATTTATCTCATATATCAGTTGCACATAAAAATATCTATCGGTGTATGTATATATTTATATGTGTGTGTGTTACCTCTTTCTTCCAGCAGAGAGCAGGAGAGTCCTGTCGCAGGGGTCCATCTGTGGACACTGGGACCCAGGGTCCTCTGTCAGGTTTCTCCACTGGACGACGACCAAGTAACCTGGCTCAGCTCGCTGAGGATGACCTATGAACTCTGATGTGGCCGGTCTACTGAAGCGGGAGCAGCTAAAGCTACAGCTGTGTGCACAAGAAGCCGCGTCTGCAGATGCTTCTCACCAGGCCGACCCCTGACCTGGGTCAAAAGTGATTGTCAGATTAAATGAAGGAATTTTGAGCTGCATTCAACTCAAACATTTAATAAATTACTCTGCCCTGCCGCCTTTGAGAAAAATTGATAGCGAAGAATGGATTTTTAGCCTAGCTCCCAATTGACAACATAGTGATATTTAGTGTTACAATCGGAAGCGTTTTACCGTTTGAGAGTTAGCTTATTACAACCATCTCTCTTTAAAGGGCATGAGAGATGATCATTGAAAATCCATTCCTGTTTGGGGCGGACACTGGAGCAGCGTGTGTGTGTATGTGTGGATGTATGTTTATGGAATGATGTGTGAAAGTGCCAGACTTTGTGAAGGTGTAGAAGAAGTTCCTGTGGCTCTTCTTCTACTCCCTCTAGAATCTTCTCCAGGATTTTTGTTGTTGTTGTTCTGAAGCCCCAAGTGAGGACAAGTACATCTTTGTACAAACACTTTGTCATTCCCCTGCTGACAACTGAGTTTGCTGTTTATGGTTACGACAGGAATGGGAAAAGGCAGAACACTTGATGTGAAGATGCCACATGGACTTTACTAACTCAGAAAAAAAAAACATCTAAAAGTGAAAGAACTTTCTCTCCTGTGCTCTCCTATTCTGTTTGACTGGCCCTCTTTTGATCTGAACAAAAAAGGTGTGAGGGAGCCCCCTGGAGGTTCTCTGTGGGTATGACGTCACTTCAGTGTACTTCTTGCTCTAGGGGTCAACCCCAGAAGAGTTGAACGAGAGGTTTAAAAAAAAAAAGAAAGAAAGAAAAGGGACTGCTGTACTGGCCCAACGTGTTGCTGCCATCTTCTCTTTGTTGGGAGACTGGCACCATAATATTTTGAGTTTTTCATGATTTGATGACACATGTTGAAAAATGAAATGGTTTAAACTAGGGCTGTCAAGTATGCTTTGCATTTAAAATATAATTTTTAACATTTTAAATATTAAGGGGATTAATCAAAATCAAGTGCACGATGTCGGGCTGGTTGGTTCAGTGGGTTTTGCAAAGAAATATAGAAATAGGTGGAGACACAGGATCAATGACATAAATATAAACAAATACATATGAAAGAAAATTAGATACTTCTCTTAGATGCCAAAGAAAATGACTGAAAGTTGTGTGGCTTTTGTTCAAAAGTGAAACTCCTTGAACATGTGCCATGTGTAGGAATCAGAGAAACTAATGTAAATATGAAAATACGATTATCAAAATCAGAAATACTTTATTAATCCTTCTCAGAATTTGTAGTTGTTGACAATCACAGCTGTTAGCCACGTGTGTTTATACAGTTTACAAATGTAATTTTAAAAGGTCAAAATAAACATTCTTAAATATAGACCAAAACACTAGATTTAAAAGAAACTGGTAGTTTGTAGTGGTTTAGAGTGGTTTTCCTTGCATACAGTTACAAATCAGTTGATAACACTGGCTTTAATTACACATCAACACTGTAGGCTAAACAGTCAGAAAGCAATTTATTTTTACATTTTCTGATTGTTTTCTCGTGATGGAATCTATTTCAGCTTGCAGCCTTTCTTGTTTATCTGCTACACTCCGTTAAAAATAAGTCATAACGACATAGTTGAACCGACAGCCCTAGTTTAAACCAGTATTTATCGTTGTATTATGCTAATCTTGTCGTATCGTTAGCCTCTCTGTGTTACGGTGTGTCCACTGCTGTTCTTACTGGACTATCAATGCGCAGTCCACACCTTCATTCACTTTCACTCGAGAGGTAATAGTGTTTGTCGATAATTAAGATTGTTCAAGCTGGTTTAAATTAAGTTTAGTGTGTTATACAAACAGAAAGATGATTAGTTATCTGTATGTACATTCATCTTCAGACAGCAGTGCCAAAAACAAACGCAGTTAACTACTTACCATCTCATACGTCCTCCATCTTGAGTCCAGGGGTTCCATGTTTGAGAAAATAATCATGTGTGTTAATGTCACGGTTCTGTTTCAGTGACAGAAGGAGAAAGAACTTGAAGGCGACTATCCTGTTACTGTCATGTCAGTTTCTGCTTTTGGCCGCTAGAGGTCCTCACAAGACTTGTATTTCCGCCACCGTACAGCTGCACCAAAGATCCGAATTTGTCATATTTCAGTGAAAACGTCAACAGCAATTTATTTCCCCCAGTCAACTAAAAGCTGAAATTGACCTTTATAAAAAAACATTTACGTTATTACTCCGCAATCAATGCGAACCGGACTGTGATTTTTTTCACAAATTCTGAACAGGCAGCTTTGCATGTGACGCAAAGAAATACCACAACCAAAGTATGGACACAGGATCAAGAGAGGGTTGGTCAACGTCACGTTTGACTGAGTAACAGCTGTTGTATCATATCGAATAAAAAGTGTCTTTATAAAAGCCAGTGGCAGCGTCTGTGTTTCACTTTGTTATGATCGAAAATAGTTTGGGCATAAGTTTTTAAACGCCATGGCCTTAACACAAGATATTTAATGTTACACCGTAAATATTGTGAAGTTCGCTATACTTAACAGGAAGTTGCCATGATTTTTAAAAGTAAATATCACTAGGATTTTGACATTAATTTTTTTTCTAGAAATTAATATCATTAAAAACGTCGGATTAAACATTAGTCATGAACTATTCCAAGAGTCATTCATCAAAAAGCTCAAGAGCTAAAAAATAAAATAAAATCTACTAACAGAAACAAGTCTTAATGTTCTAAAGAAAAAACATAAATTTGAATTTTAAAATATATTTTTTAACTAATGGATAACTTCATCCAGAAGAGTGGAAAATGAACATATAAAGTATATATATATATATATAAAGACAGAAACAAGGCAACAACAGCCAAGATACCGGGAAGCAAAATTGTAAAAAATAAAAATGTAGTCACAACAGGACCAAGTAAATGAGTAATTAGTATTATCTTGACAGAGCTCAAATCAAGAAATTGTTATACAATATTGGCCCAAAAATAACTAGATTAAATGTTAAAATGTTAAAATTTAAAAATCAGATGTTTGATTTCTAAGTGTCATATAAGTAGCCTTGAAGAAAAAATGTAAAAGTAAATAAAGTATCGTAACATTTTTTCCTGTCTCTGGTTAGTTGGTTAAATAGAGGGGGTACATTCCATTGAGTGATTATGTCAGTGTATCTAGGTCGAATAACAAATAAAACAATTCCTTCTTCAAATAGAAAACAACGAAGAAGTCTAGAAACACTCAGTAAAAACTGGTTCAGTTACGGCCCAGACTGGATCAAATACCCCGTAAAATGCTCAAATAAAAACCTTTTTTCACCTATCTTGTACTTTAGTTCTGTGTATGAAGATTACTCATAGAAGCATTCATAACCTTCTGATTTATTTCTTGACGTGCACTAATTGTAAAATAAAAGTTTTACACCACAGCAGGCGTCTCCAGACTCCACTGAGGGACTTTTCTGACAAAGACAAAGGCGGTGTATCTTGCTTGCTTTGGCATCCCCCTTGGAGAAAGTTCAAACAGGATTAAAAACAAAGAGAAGAAACCCCTGGATGAGCTGACATCTGGTTGGCTGGCCTCAGAATAAAGCCCCATTCTGGGCAGTAAAGCAGAGTGGATCGTAACACGGCTGTGATATATGGGGGGCTGCGGAGGGGAGGGGGCAGAAAGGGTATTAACTTTCACAAGGGTGCAAAATCAAAGGGAGTTCCTGTCACCACTGAGGGGGTCTCAACAACAGGGGTCCTATTCAGAAGGAATTCTTCTCCTGTGCCCTCTGTTGCATCTGTTGACTCAATCTTCTGCATTGAAACGAGAGAAAACACTCATGAAAAAGCCACATGACTGTGAACTTGATTGGAGCCGGGCGAGACAAACAGCGCCGTCAATGGGATGAGTATTTACTCTGAGGTGTGAAAGTCTTTGAACAGCCCTCCATGTTAGGCATTCTTTAGGACTTTCTTTCTGGAGGACAACAGCACAACGGGGCGGCCTTTGTGATCTGAATCACAATTTAAATAAAATGTTAGAGCTTTAGTAGCCGTGGTGTAAAAAAAAAAGATTCACACATTTATTGGATGAGCTGCAGCGGAGGTGGAAACCTGACACTGTCATTGTCACTCTTAGGTATTTGCTGAAGAAAATTAAAATAACATTAACGGCAGCGGAATTGAACCATCAAGGACAGTGTTTATTAAAATGTACATGCAACTCCAATAAAACGCTGTTTATACACAATTTACAAGAAACCTTTAAGTTTTTAAAATATTTGCTTACATGGACGCCTAGTGTTTTACACTGTTGCTTTAATCAGGACGTGATCTGTGCATGAGGGTCAAAAGCCAAGAGTAAAAAAAAAAAAAAATCTGCGCAGAATAAGACAAATTAGAATTTTTGTAAATTATCAGTCCAATTATCAGCAGCCGAATTCTAATGTCTTTAGTTCAGTCATTCACTGAACTCACTGAGGCTTTTTCTCATTCTGAACAAATAACATATAAAGTGGATTTTCTCCAATGATTTGACACATCCTTCATAAAGATTAAATATACACAACAAAAAAATATTTTCCACATCATGTTAAAGGCGTATAATCTGCATTGGTTCTGATGAAATGTTTTAGTGGAAAGTACAGTGACTCCCCAATGTCAGTGAGCAGACGTTTTCTCTGGAGGTGATTTGCCTCCAGCAGAACAGATGAAACCGAGTGGTTTCTACAGATAAACTTATGTCAAGATCTAAAGTTTTTCAAAGCATACATGTCCTGGGGGGGGGGGGGGCTTGATGCTTACCCTCTAGTGCAAACCTAATGTACCAAGTGTGAACCACTCAGTCCGTTCCTTGCTGATACCACAGCAGACCACCGGGGGTCTACTCTCTCTTGATGTTGGTGATCAGAGAGTCCGAGCTCGGTCCAGACCGGCTCTTCCTGGTCTGGTGGGTCTTGACATGTTTGGAGAGGTGGTCGCTCCTCATGAACCTCTTGCCACACTGCTGGCACCCAAATCTCTTTTCCCCCGTGTGCGTGCGCAGATGCCGCTGCAGCTCGTCCGAGCGGGTGAAGCTCTTGCCGCAGAACAGCCAGTTACAGATGAAGGGTCTTTCCCCGGCGTGCCAGCGTAGGTGTGCCTTCAGGTGAGACGTCTTCTTATAGACTTTTCCACATTCTGGGATGTGACAGATGTGCAGTCTCTTCTTTCCAAACTCCACGGTGCCACCGCTGGCCTGGCAGTTGGGGCATTTGCAGCGCCTGCAGCGGCGCGTGGAGCTCAACAGGCCTTTGGAGGAACCCTGGAGGAGGGCAGCTATCTGAGGTTGGTGGCCCAAAACCAGCTGTCGGCCCAGAGAGAAGGGGTGATTGGAGGGGGTGGCATTGGTCTGGGGTAAGCTCCACCACTGCTGACCTTCTTCCACGTGGCCACCGGGCATGTGGTGCCTGGTGGAGGAGTTCTGGAGGAGGCTGGGGAAGTTCTGTCCCACGCTGTTGTGCTGAGAATAGTACGGAGCAGTGGTCTGGGGCTGCGAGGACAGGACTTTAACAGGGGACAGTTCAAACGAGTAGGACGAGGGAGGTGCAGCAGGAGGAGTGAGAGGCAGTTCATGGTGGTGGTGGTGTGGGTGGTGGGGGTGGTGGTGGTGGTGGTGACCCAGGCTTGACTGCATGTGTCCAGGGAACTGCACTTTGGGGACAGTGAAGGTCATCTGATGTGTGGTGAGAGCTGTGCTGGGAGCCATCTCGTTGCTCCACAGCTGGAACATCCCCGACGCTGAACTGACCGTGCCTTCGTAGGGGAACTGGGAACTTTCTGAACACATGCCGCCTCCTACCTGCCAGGCCTGGCTACAGGTGGTGGCCAGGAAGGAGAGGGCGTTGGGTGCTCCTTCTGGAGAGGAGCTGGGCGTCCGGTCCTGTGTGAGGATGGACAACAATCATCATCATCATCATCATCATCAGTACTGTAGTAGAATTAACTTTAGAAGAGATCAGAATAAACTCCATTAGAACGGGACATGTTGTTTTGATGGCGTTGAAGGTCAGGTCTGTTAATCTGAACGTAACTAATGTAAATGTAATGATGTGCTGCACACATTTTTTAGCTGTTGCTAATTGTTACGTTAAAATAAAGTTCCATAATACAAATCTAATCAGCACAACAAAGTTTCAACGACCACCATATAAAATTACACAGAGAACTCAAATGGAATTTAAATTCTGTGAATGAAATAAATACTCAAAAATCATTTATATTTTTTAAAAGTGAATTACCGGTATTAGAAGTTTGAAATAATCTTTAAAAACTCACTCCAGTCCCGTGTCTCTTATCAACATCCAAGGCTGATAATAATTTAAACCCGTTGTTAGAACTACTTTATTTTGCTCGTGACTGAGCCGTTTTGCCACTTCACTCATTAGGTTTGCTGACCTCGACAGTCCTTACTCTGTTACCAACGCATTCATCGAATGAACCACAGGGTCAAAATGCAACAAACCTGTAAAAAAGTGTGTAAGAAGTTGTCCGTCCTCTGTATCGTCAGCGCAGCCATCTGTCCGCACTCTCCTCTCCAAACACCTGCACTCAGAACTGCGCCGCCGACGCACGGAAGTCTCAACGTGAAAGTCGTAGAACCGAAAAAAGATGCTCACAGTCGGGCTGTAACCTGCGGTAGGAACTCCTGTGTGTTTCTAGAGTTCCTCGGTCCGGTACTGTCGAAGGTCGGCTCCGTCCAGATCACTTTGTCCGTCAGGAGTCAGGAGGAGCGCGGAGCCATAAATCCGTGCGATCATCTCATCAGCCCCTGAGCTGCATCTTGTCTTTATAGAGAGGAAAAGATCCTCTCACCGGGGTCTCCTGTGTGATGCAGGAGAGCCAGTCAAAAGAGAGATGTGACGGAGGAGGAAGGAGGAGGAGGAGGAGGAGG
>NC_024316.1:12628535-12630726 GCF_000523025.1 Cynoglossus semilaevis | reverse complement strand
ACAGTAGTTTGTTCTCTCCGTTTTTATGTGTTAATTAAAATTCATGAACAGAAAATAAAATAAATCGCTTAATATATATTATAACACATATATATGACAGGTACATTACCTGTTGTTTTTGGGTTTTTTTTCCTGCAGAACCAAATAATGTCCAATAGAACATTCTGGACATAGGCCTACCTGTGTTTATTTATACTAGCCTTCAGTCCTTCAGTTTAGTTTTGATCATGTTTCAGACACATCTGCTGTGGTATTTAAACAGGTTGTTGTGCAGCAAATGTATTAATATATTCCAGCAAATACAGAAATATATTGCTCTGTAGATCTGCTCAGCAATTACGTCCATTTCATAGGTGCTAATATTTATTAGTTAGAAAGCACTTTTATAGAGTACTTTGTGGAATATCTACAATTTTCACATAAAAAACAGCAAATCCAAATAAAGAGTGGGTAGAATTGAAAATATTTCAACCAGTTCAATGTTTAAACAAATATAAATATGATTATTATTAGTGATAATTTATGCATTTAGCAAATGCTTTTATCCAAAACAACTTATTAGCATTCCACTCTCTCTAAAGCCTTGAAGCCAAAGAGTAAAAACACAAGGATTTCTTCTGTCGATTACCAGGAACTAGTTCGATCCTCGTACTTGTACGAGCTCAAGTTGTTTGGTTAGTTTAGAACAGCCAGCTCCGGTGTCTGTCCTTTTTTTTGGGATGGAGCTGAGAAATTCACAGGAGTGAGTTATTTTGGTGGTTATTTCATTTACTGTTTGGTGATTCGTTGTGACACACACATAAACAGGGTTGTTGTGTCTTCAATCAGCAGCAGCAGCAGGCAGCTGCCCCGGCCTCAGAGGTGTGAGGCCGCTCTCTGAAGACTGCCCCGGCGTTTACCCTCACAAAGCTAATTGATAAAACTCAATCAAAGCCTCCGACCTCTCACCAGTAGGTGACATGCCAAATAGGTGGCCCTGTGTGACGTTCTCACTTTTCGGAGTTCAAGTAGAGGCCACCTCAGATGTGTTCCATTAAATGCAGATTGAGGCTTAATCTCATTCTGCAAGTCTGTTCACCATTACAATGTCAGGAGTTTAATTCCAGGCTGGGAACCTGTTTCTCATGTAAATCCTAAGTTCCTCACTTATCTCCTGCTCTGCTGTTCTCACAGACTGTGATCCTTAAACAAACACAACCCAGAGTGGAGTTACCTAACATTAGAAATGATGAACAAAACACGCCTTTTATGACACACTTGTACCAACATGGATGGAAACAGGGAGGGAAAATTGACTTGTTTCTTTTTTTACATTGCTTCTCAATTAGTGGGTCGTGATCTTAAAGCGGGACATTGAGATGCAGTTTTTTTGCCGTCTATTTGGTCTCACCATTAACTGTTTTAGTCGTCTATTTGATCTCACCATTAACTGTTTTCACTGGTCGTGTTGCAATATATATTCTTGGCTAGTATTATTTTTAGTATTACATTTTAATTGGAGCCTAGATGAAAAGCAAATACAGAAGTACAGTGGCCACATTTGTCTTAACAAACTTAAAAATAAACAAATTGGATCAGAGCTTTATAAAAGCTGAGGTAAAACACGGGTTACTGATCAGTTCAGAACTGACGTACCACTGGTGATTGGCCTTTTGACTTTATGTCACAGAGACATTGCTGCTAAAACACAAGATTTCTCCTCCTTCGTAGTGACTTGCAGATTTGCCTGATTATGAACCACAGTGAGAGGTTAGCTGAGGCCAGAACAATATGAAAATCTCATATTATATGTCTCTTAATAATGTTACTTTTCTTTATAAAGCCCGTGATACAAGGCTCTACTAATGTTACAACTTACAAGTCAACTGTTTAAATGAGCTCTGACGGAGCAGCGGTTGAATTTTGAATTAAAAAATATTTTCAAAGGGAGCCAATGTGCTTCTCCGGCAAGAAAAAAAAAAGCTTTCGAGTTTTTAATTAAACAAATCCACTAATACTGTTCTGACTAAAGCGTCGATTGCAAAATGAAGTGAACATAAGCTCAGATAAAAGAAAGCAACGTAAAGAGGAAAAGAGAAGGGGAGGACACGAGGATCTGCAGGTATCTCCTATGTCTCTCTGCTTTATTACGGAGCAGAAGTTGTTAATTACCCTGATTCCTATTTCCTGTCCCCTCTCCCCCACACCACCG
>NC_024316.1:12589748-12628411 GCF_000523025.1 Cynoglossus semilaevis | reverse complement strand
TTTGAAGTGCAAAGTACTCTCTCCTCACTTTGAACTGTGAAAACAATGCTCATGTGGTGGTGCTTACCTTCCCCATGTTACCTCATTTAAATAGACCTGGATACGGCTTCCAGAGTTTTCAAGGGAAAACTCATTTCCAGAGAAAGAGGTCCCTGTGTTCATTAAACAGCTGCTGAGATTCCAGCTAATCAAGCCCTGCTCTGTCACACACACACACACACACACTCACACACTCACAGCCGTCTGCTCCGGCTGTGTGCTAACACAGGTACCAGAACCTTCTACATCAAAACTGACCCAAGTTCAAAAAGAAAACCAAACAAGAACATACGTACGATCGGCTACAGTAAATATCTCCGTAGCAGTCGTGTCGACGATGCAGCCCACGGACCGAATTTAGGACTCGTCTGTCCCACAAGATGTTCTGGGAGAAACTCAGGAGAAATGATTTTCACATTCTGTTTTTCTTGGCAGAAAATGTCCCTTAAAATCTTTTGTTTTGCCAAAAGTAAAAATTCTTGCATTGATTACCCCAGAATCAACCTTTTTTTCTGTTTGCATCAGGAGCAGGTTTTGTTCCACCGAGACCTGCGTGTATTCACATTAGCATACAGATGACATTTGAGTTCCACTGATAAGTCAAAGCAGCCGGTGGTTCTCCTCCACGCATGGACGGGGTTCTTTTTGGAAGATGAAATGAACCACATCATGTCATTTGGATGCTACAATACACACGCTATTTATGTGAACTGTTTTATTTCCTTTCTTGTGATTGGTGGAGCTCCTCTGGGTTATAATGTGACACGTTTGGAGCTGTAATTATTAGAAACACATTGTATTTAAACAGGTCAAATTTGCATCCATGTAAATGATCTTCAGTGTAGTTTTATATCTATTAAATCAGTGAGCTTTAGTGTTGAGTCATGTATCAGACATGACCAAACAAACATCAGGTTTTTAAATGTTTTAGATTTCCAACGTTGTGATTAAATTCCACAACTTAAAAACAAGACTTTTCCTTCTGTGTTCTGAAATCTTCCCTCCCGGGAGGACCTTCCTTTCTTTTCCTCTTTGGTCGATTGTTCAAAACAAACAGTGTCGTTTATGTTGCCAACATAATCTTACACTTAAGCTCAGAGCGTAGAATATGCAAGTAGCTGCTCAAGCTGTGTTTTTTTTTATCATGCCTGGGGGGCAGTTTAAAAGCCTCAGATCACCAAATTGTCCCAGCTGTCTTGACCATCTGTAGTCAAAAAGGGCAGCCCCAGAGCAGAGCAGCCTTTGTACTGGTGGCCATGTCAAATAGTCAGTTTTATAGCAGTGCACTGACTCAATGGCCCTCGTGTGACAAATGTGGTCTAATGGATGGGACTGGCACCATGTAAAAGCCTGCTGCTAACTGTAGTGCTCCACTCTGCAACCATTCAGCAATCCAAGACAGGACAAGATGGGACATAATTACCATGACACTCAGTGTCTTTGGGATGGGCAGCAACGACAACAGCTGGACTTTACAGGGCAGCAGTTTGATCCCTCATTCAGGACTCTCTTTCCTGTTTCCTATTGACTTAGAAATGAGCTCGTCTCTGTCAGCGCTGACGGTCAGCACGTTTACATGCAAAGTCAAGCTATTATTGTAGAAGTGAATTTTTTTTTTGTCACAAAACAATTTACAGTCGTAGTTGAGCCGTTTGTAATTTACTTTATTAGCGGTTAGCAAGATAGGAAACAATCAATCTAGTCTTCTGTAGATTTCCTGGTGTTACATGTGCAGTGATAGCTTTCGGCATAGGTCACATAGGTACATGTAGTGCGCCACCTGCTGGAGGTCATTTCAAGAGAGAATAAAACTAAAAAATTAAAGTGAATATATAACTTATAATGAATAAAAACATTCAAAAGACAACTGTAAAAAACACATTTTCACACTTTTTTGACCTTTTTTTATCCATCTGACATTAATGTTTATACGTCATATGCACTGATTTTAGGTAAAAAGTTGATTTTAGGTAAAAAGTTACATCATTGCTACAAATTTGTTGTAAAACTTCATCCATAACAAAATCTACTGCTTTGTTAATGTCACAATTGTAACAAAAAATACAAAAAAAAGATAAATTACTCAAACCAGAATGAACACAGAATAAACCATTCAACTGTAGCTTTGTTATCTTTTTTGCACCGTTCCTCCTCTGCCTCGCTGTCTCTGCAGGACAATGTGTTGTAAATCCCTCCCCTTTATCACCGTTCACATCACTGGCTGTGTGAGAAATAGAAAACCAGATCAACTCCCTCATCTCTTGTCCATTTGCATCGACAGAACCCCCCAAAATCTCCAGTCCTGGGCAGACGGTGAACATCCCAGCTTGTCAAAGAAAACTTTTATCAATACCAAGAGCACTTGAAGTTTGTTTGCATTTTGTTTTCCAGCTCTCTTAACAACTTCAGAAGTTAGATCACAGGAGTATCTGATCAAAGCGCTTCGTGGTTAGTTCTGGAAACACAGGAGTGCTACACCACGCTTTGATACTCCACATCAATATTTCAATTCAACAATCACTTGACATGCACCCATACTCCCAGAGACGAGAGACGAAAGGAGAGAGAGAGAGAGGGAGAGAGAAACAGAGAGAGGGGAGAAAGTTCACATGGAACTGAAAAGCGATCGGCTGAAGATATTGTTACCTTTCCAACACTGTGATCATGTTATACAGCATTAAAGCCTAGTTAACCATTACGTCAACTGTCTGTTTCTGTAAATTAGACCACATTATAATCTGGACTGTACCAGTACACATTGAATCGTTATGCTGTGTTGCATGTCAAAAAATTAAAATTAAACCCACAAATCAAACACGGGATTTACGTTTGATCGACCCGAGGATTTAAAGCAACTCCAGCGACTTCACACGGAGCTGGAGCTAAAACACTTGTCACAGAGTGAAAATGTGAGCGGAGGATGTGTTTCATGTTTTATCAAAGGAAAAAGTCGTACAGGAACTCTGCGGTCGTACACATGAATGCGGTCCATCTGGCAAATGTCACTTTCACGGTGCTTCATAATCATTTCATCATCTCCACAGAATATGAGCTGCTTTGAAGGTTTCACTCTGTAAAAGACGGAGTTTTATCTGAAGAACAGACTTTAAAGCAAAGGTGTGAAAGTTGTGTGACGAGACGTGTGGACAAGAGTTGGTAAGTTGCTGATCTAATAAGTGCTGTGAAGCAGTGACACGGCTATTAAAGCCTGACTTATAATCATAACACACCTAGAGTCTGTACATGTAATAATACATGATCATTGGCATAAGTACTTCATTCAAAAATATCAGTAGTACTGTATATCAGTCTTTATATTAAAATCCAAACTAGTAAATAGTCTCACACCTGATGTTGGCATAATGTCACAAACAGAAGTGCAGGCTCACACAGTGGAAAGGTGGGTGCTGTTCTTGCCTTACAGCAAGAAGTTGGGGAGAGTCTTGACCTTTTAAGAAAATTGGGTTTTGAGATATGGTCAGATAAATATCAGGCAGAAAATACCTCAACCAAAATTAAAATTAAAATACATTTTTAATGCTCGAAAAAAGCATCAAATTGGTCACCTTTAACTGTATTTTATCTTTAGCAAAGATCGTAAAATCATTTCATCTTAAAATTATCCCACACTTGACGAAACTCTCTAAAATTAACAAATGAATCTAATTAATATTGACTACCGTGTGATTGACGCCACTGACAGAGCGTCTGTAGACCATTTGACTTCCTGTCTGACATTCTACTATAGAACCCATTTTCCACGCGCCGCCTGTTAGACAATTTCTGAGCTCAAATCCGTTTATGGCTGATTTATTTACCCTAAGAGAACATTCAAAATGAATGATGACTAATTTAGCTTGAGAATAACCAGTGGATTATTTATAAGCTCTGCTGTGTAAATCCCTTAAAACCATGAATTCGACACAATCGCCTGTCTCTGCGCCACCACATAAAACTGAATAATAAAAGAGCAAAGGGCGAGACTAAAGGAAGAACAATGGGGTTCGCTAATCACACAGAATATCCACACGCATTTACACCAGGACGAACAAAGGTAAATAATCAGCTGCAACACTTGACAATGTCATTTACAATCATCAGGCAGATGTGGATACGGCCTGCAGGGACCTGCACTGATTGATCTCGTGGCGTCGTTAAGTGTCGATTGGAAATGTAAACACCTGTTATCCAGAAACACATAATGATGAATGATTTTACGTTTGCTAGCATCACGAACGATATATTAAATACCAATTGTTTTCCTAAAATAGGAATCCCTGGATAATAAATATAAGAACTCCAAACATGTTTCCAGCAAAGCATTGTGGGGAACCAGACGTTATGGCAAGACACCAAGTGAACAGAACAGAAAGCGAATGGAGGAGCAGAGAGTCGGCGACTGCAGCTGAACAGAACAGAAAGCGACTGGAGGAGCAGAGAGTCGGCGACTGCAGCCACACTTTTCTGTTTTTATTTGCAGTAAACCTTCGTCAGTCGATGCCACTGCCTGTTAAACCTCTCAGCTCACACGGCGTAATGTGAGGGGACGTGTCACCCTGTCACGACCACGCCAGGCATCAGCCTGCCGTTAGTGTGTGTTCTGCACATCAAGTCGAGCTTTGAGTAAGACGAGGAGGTGAAAAAGGAGGAGGAGGAGGAGGCAGAAGATGACAGGGAGTCGCTTTCATCTGATCCTCCCGGTGTAATTTGCACCTCAGTAAGTTTAATTGATGACTACTGATCAGGTGCTTGCCTTTGAAAACAAAAATTGTTGGGATTGTCATTTTCCACTTCGACCTGCAAAAGGAATTCTTAATGCAGCTGATGAGACGTCTTTCAATGACAGACTATACAGAAGTCAATATGCTAAGAATGTTTACTTTTGGAAAATATTACCCATAACCAACCGGTCCAGCCATGTTTTAGTTTTTTTTCTAACCATATTGGAGCCTAACAGACATTCAGTTGTCAGGGTTGACTACAGATTAGCAGGTATGGTGCTCAGCAGCAGCCCGCTAAGTCATGCTAGCTATGGTTAACATTTTATTAACCAGGAAACTGTTAGCTCACATTAGCTAGGTTTGGTCATAGAGTATAAATGACTAATTTATGACCTACCGTCTGTTTTAGAGGAGTGGAGACAACTGAGACTTTACACTAGAAATTGTTGGATTGTTTGATTGGCAAAAAAACCAATAACCACATTGCTGTGGTTGTTAATAAGGAGCTAACTTTCTAACTGCTGGCAGTTTTCCTTCTAGCTTCCTACTAGTTTAATTGGGGATTACTGATCAATAACTTGCTTTTTAAAGTGAAATGTGTTAGAATTGTAATGTTTGAAATGTTTAACCTGCAAAAATTATTTTTAATGAAACTCAGATATCTGAGGTTATCAACTTAGTAGAACTAACTCAGTGAGGATCTTGGGACTAAAAGAATGTTTGGTTTAAACAGTCGGTTCAAAATAGTCTAAACAGTATTTTCAGGTGAGCTGTACAAACACAACACACAGCACAACAGCAGACACCAGTGAATAAACTCATTGTCTGTAGGAACATCATCAAACTTGGAGAGACTTGTCTTTTGGTTCTCTCACCGTCGGCAACAACAACAACAGCAGCAGCCGTTTTTTTTTTCACCTGGGTTTTGTGCTGAGTACGACTTCCTCCTGAGATAGAAACTGAGCATCACTGCCATTCAGACAAATGGAATGTGACAAGTCAAACTGAACGCCGTCAGTGTTTGGCTCCTCTCTGGGACTTTGATTCCACACTTTCCCCACCGCTGAACAGAAGGCTGCGCTTTACAAAAACAAACCAACAAACCGGGAACCTGAAGAGTGATGAAAGAGTAAACAACATGGCCCCGCATCATGCAACACAAGCATGACACTTCCTAAGTAGGTTACCGCGGAGGGTAACCCCGTGTAACACGTGTGTCTGATCTCACAGAGAACAGCCCGGAAACCCCACGAAGTCCAAGCTGTCCTCGGTGGACGAAGACAGACGCAGGTCCCCTGGTGTCGATGCGAAAAACTGAATCAATAAATCAAAAGCCCACCACCACTGACCTCGCATGTGTACAAAGCAGTTCATTATCACGAAAAATATAGTGAGTCAATCTACTGATGTTGCCTAAGTAATTGTAAAGCAGGGGTTCAAAAGCAGATGCTGAATTTCAAAGCTGTTGTGAGCAAGGAGACAGGTTATGATTTATGCTAAAACGTGTGGCTTCAAAGCATCCAACGCCGCTTCTAAACAAATTGAACAAGTCAAGCGCTATTCACCCAGGACCAGGAGGGAGCCCGGCGCTGCTAGATCAGAGGCTCGCGGCTGCCGCCTGCAATATCAGTCAGTGGAGGAGGGGTCCCAGTGGGGGGAAAGCAGCACTGAGAGGCTAACACTGAGCGTGCTCACACAGAAAGGAATTATGTACGAATGCAGCCGCAACACCTGTGCAGAAACTGCACCTCCCTCCCTCCCTCCGCTCCCTCTGCGCACAGGGGGAGTGGTGAGGGGTGGGCAGCATCTTGAGACTTGACATCCTTTCTGTGGATGGCACTATTATTTGGGAGGAGATGGAAAAGATGGTAGAAGTTACCGGGCCTATGTCAACACGCTGATGCAATTTCTGAAACAAGGGTACTTGTTGGGAAGGTTGGCAAACGGGTGGCGGGGGGTGGGGGCTATAAAGTGTGTTTACCACTGCTGATTTCACAATTAGGCCGACCGCGTCAAATCTTTCACGGCTACGGAGACTTGATATACAGATATACACAAAGTATTGTGTGTGTTTCTTCATTAAAACACTGTGCTGCATAAGTCACAGGCTGTTAAGTACTTCTCAAATAAATATTTTTAATGGCAGAATGTCAGCTTTTTATCTTGACTTGTTTATGACAGAGAGTTGAAGTTACCAAAACGGGAGATTTCAGGGACTCCTCTCCATTTTCTGTATGTTTTCCTCCATTTGATGCAGCTTAAATTGGGACAGGAGAAAGGAATTGCTAAATTTTTAATTAACTTCATAACATCTGCACTTGTGCTTTGAGAGCAGCGAGATTTCCTTTTAACCTATTCCAGCACATTTGCACACCAAGGTAAATCTTGATGCTGGCACTCTTACAGAAAGGAAGGAGGAAAAAAAATCAAAAATGGAAATGAACTCTCACTTGTGTGTGTAGATCAAAGAAGCAGAATTATTCAACTTTTTGCCATTGCTTGATCTTCAAATAAGAAGTGTGGAAAAGTGGGGGAGAGAGAGGTGTACGAATCAGACAGACAGAGTTCAAATGTTCTTTTCTAATTCCTTTTTACTATCAGTTTCTCATTTATCTGTAGATGGTGAGTTTAATGACTCGATTATTGGCCGCGTTATTTAAGTCTTTAATTGGGAAATTAAAGACTAAATAAAAATAGAATTGTAATGGTAAACAATGTTTAAAAAAATATGATTATTTCATTTAAATACAGGTGTTAGCATATTTAAAATAAAATCTACAAAACAGAGCTTTCAGTCTATAATAGCTATACATTAATAACTAATAAATATTAACTTAAAAAACAATAATTCATATAAACAGTTCATATAAATAAATCTATTTTGTTTTATTTTTCACTATTTTACAATTTGTTTTATCAGGCAGATAGAGAGCACCTGTCCCTATAAAATATTGTTAAAATCATGTTGTTTACAATGTTAATAATTCGTGTTTCTCCTAAATATAATTTGTAAATATGCCTCAATCTCCTTTGCTAATGAGGACTTTTTTTTTGTATAATTAGTTTATGTGACTCAGGCAAAACTTAGGTCAACTATGTCTCTAACACCAACTCTCATTTTTCCCTCATGCTTTTTACCTATAGTTCACTTCAGACCACTGGAGTGCGCTATTGCGACACTAGAACGTGTCTTTGTTAAGCTTCGAGTGAAAAACAAAACAAAACCGTACCTTCATATTTTCACAGAAAAACAAACACGTAACGTTTGTGACGGTACAGTAATCGGTTACTGACTGCTGACCTGTCGTTCTCTCTCTCAAACTGACTCGTCGGTATTTTAACCTTCTTCCTGTTACAGTTTTCGCCTTCGGATGAGAACCCTCTGAAATCGGAGCAGGTAGGAAGGGCCCGGTGCCCCTTTACCCCCCCGTTTACAGGCACCTGCAGGGGCAGTTCTGACTGATGTGGGTGATATCAGAGCAGAACAAAGCAGAACAGAACAAGTCTCCCTTTGATACTGCAGCAACAATGACGTCTCTATAGGAAACCTCCAAACAGCCGCTCACTCTGTCAGTGAGTCTCAGCAGAACAAGTAAATGGGACAGAACTGGAAACGAAGGAAACAACTTTCCTACATTACCAGTGATTTCCACAAGATGCCGCTGTTCCCGTAACATGCCTGCTTTACGGGCTCCCGGTTTCTTTATTCTTCTTCATGTTTGAATTGTGGGCAACTCTGAAACTTTTTACGTATTTTGTTGGTATTACTCCAATATGCACATCACTATTGGTTAAAAAAAAGAAAGGAAGAAAGGTGACGTTTTAGGTTGTTTAAGTTTAAAAAACGAAAAAACTGGTTTGGCTACGAGCTTTAGTTTTATTCCAGGCTCTTCAACATCTCAGTATCAATATCTAAAAGCATCTAAAACCTTTTAAATAATCACCCAGTGTTTACTGAATTTTATTTTGTAAGCTGTTATGTGGGAGCCCAGAGAGGTGGAGGAGCCCCAGGCTCTGTGCCTGCTGGAGGAGCGGGGCCATCAGATAACAGCCAGGACAATAGTGCTCCATTCTAAGGCCTCTCTTAAATGAGCAGGAAGCGGCGGTGAGCGCCTCGCCGAGGCTTCTGGTGGACTCCCTGGGGTCCACTCAGCCCTGACGGAGCACGCCACCGCTGAATGGCTGGAGAGCATGAGAGGAAATGAGAAGCTGGTGGCCACCCAGCCGGAGCCACGGGTGGCCTTTGATGCTGGGAGAGTTTGGATGCGAGCGAGGGAAAAGTGATGGAGAGGAGAAGGGTGGAGAGAGGAGGAGAGAGGAGGAGAGGAGAGGAGAGGGCGAACAATGAGTGATGAGTTTAAAAATATTAAACATCTTGAACAAATCTTGTTGATAGGTTGCATAACTGGTGTGTATTTGCAGAGTAAACATCAGGAGCGGTGACATTTTGGGATAAACTGTGTTTATTAAATTTACCAATAATACGTTTCATTAAATGAAGGGTTAATCTGAATTATTTTCTTCTACACCTTTAATTTTGCAACAGAAGTTGGTTTCCATTTATAACATGTCCAAAGTCCATTGTTTCCTCACAGAATGTTTGTTTTTGATTCTTGTCTCCCTTTTGTTGTCTGGTCTGAAGTGTGTGTGTGTGTGTTTAGGGGGGAGGGGAGGGGTGAAATTGTAGCCACAGAACTGTAACTGAACTTTGATGGACTGGAAAATGTGGCAAACAAATGAATTCTAATGTGTGAAGCACTAGAGGACGTGGCCCAGAGCAACACTTTTGTCACAGAGATGCTAACCATCCTCTGTAACATAGTAACATCCTCTGTAACGTAGTAACATCCTCTGTAACATACCACCGATGCGACAGAGCAGCTGCCATTAGTTTTACACTGTTCTCAAACACAGTGCTGTCTTTAAAGGCACAGGCCCATGTTACCTAGTACTTGTAATAATATTTTGAGCATATTCTATAGCAGAGAATTCCAAAACGAGAAGGTAGAGCCAATTCCAGCAGTTATCTGGGGAGGGCGCCGTACACCCCGAACACTTCACCATCATATCACACGGCCACCTATGGAGATTACTGTAACATTTACATTCATACCAATGGTCAATTTCCAATAAACAATGACTTGGACAATGGTTTCTTAAGCTTCTAGCTGTAAGGCAAGCGCACAAACCACCCTTCCACCGTGTGGCCCTTCATCTTAACAGTATACTTTGACCACTATAACTTTCTCCTCTAAGAAAAACACACATTCTGTGCCTGTTTATTCAAACCCTAACCTCATTGGACGATGTCTGTCTTTGGAGTGGCTCTGGGAGTAACAACATTTAAACTATTGTAACATTTAAACTATTGTCTCCATATCATTAAAGGCTGAACATGTTTTTATTTAAACTATTGTCTCCATATCATTAAGGTAATACGTAATAAAGAGGTCTGTCTGCTGTCCACCGAAAACATAGCACTGTTATTAAAAAAACTTTCAAGGCTACAGAGAACGAATGCTGTTCAACATTTTACACCTGAACTGTGTCTGAGGTGAGTCTGGCTGCACCGCTGACTCTCAAGGACCCACTCAGTCTGTTTCACGCACAAGACAAAATACTAGAGTGAGCACAGTGACTCCAAACCATCAGGCTGTTTTCAGGAACTAAATGCAACTTCTTTTTTTTTAATGTGCAATAGGAGTCATATTCTAATGAACGGGATGTTGTCGAATGGCTTTTTAGTAAAAATCCCAAAGGAATCGTTTCTTCATTGTGTTGAATGCCGTCAATGTACTTCAGCTGAAAGTGAATCTTGTTGTCGTTTGTCGTGTTGACAAAGGAGTGAGGTGAAGCAGACAATGCAGCGCTGGCCTTTTCAGCGTGGTTCAAGGCTGTGTCGCTGGTGTGTACTTGAACTGCACAATGCTTTGGCATGAGCTAGGAAGTGACACATCCCACAGACAGACCCTCCACTCAGCCCAGGACCGCTGTGGCCAAAACAACTCCATGAAAAGAACTGGGTTTTTTGAGTCAACATTCTTAGACATTCCACAACAGAAATACTAGAGATGAGACGTAACGTGAGTGTTTAAATATTTTCGTCATCGTCCTTTATGGCACGACACCCTTTTATGGTTTGTTACAGTCCGTTTGCACATCACTATAGCATCCAGACCAAACAGGCTGTGAAGCCCGACCTACGGTGTTCCTCGTCTAGTGTCGAGTCAGATCGTGTCATCAGGGTCATCGTCTTTGTTCTTAGGAGACATTTGACATCATTGGGAGGATGCTTAGGGAGTGTTCTTAAGAGATCACCCAGATGTTTGATAAATGACCGTGGACAATGCACTGTAGGTGTGGTGGGGGTCCGGGCGTAGTCGTCAAAATTAGACAGGAAATCACAACTCATGCGATTTAGAAAAGACGTTCAACCAGGACGGTGTAAAAACATTCATGTGGCTAAACGTAGCTTTAAATATTATAAATATATATATTTGTCTGTGTGACTTCAAAGAACTGGTTTGTTGTCTATTTTGTCAGCCAGAAGTGACAATGTTTTTCTTCTTCGGTGTTGGTGATGTAATAATTCCGAGTTGTCTGCAGTGACTGAACACGGAGCAGCACAAATTCTGACAGTATGGATGTTGATGATGTGGTTTTTTCACCTGGGATGAACAAAACAAATGATGACGCAAATATATTCATTCCAGAGTGAATTTAACTTTGACTTTTCGTCCCAGCCTCACACAAGCTGAAGGCGTACTTTAGTTTAAACTACCGGTATAAACTAGTATAACATCAGTACTAATAGATGGAAGCGAAAACTAAAAAGAAAAACACTGACAGGCGGCATCACCACAGATAAACCAATCAGCTCATCTCTATTAGAGATTATTCTCCATAGAATCCATGTTGGTTTGCAGTGGTTGACACCTATATTACACCAGTCATTTATTGAGTTTGATGCAGTTGGGGTTCTAACTCTGATGATTTATGAAGCGTGAAGTATTGAAATAATAGTGAGCTGCAGTGGGAAATCAAGACGTGTCTAATTACCACAACAGTGGAGAGGAGAAGAACTTCCAGAGGAATAAAAATCTTGATTCTTCTTGATTTAATAATTGGCTGTGACAACGGCATAATGTGTCTCTTTTCTGTGGACAACAAAGGTTCGTTGGAGAAATTTAACAGTCTGATTTTTGGCTTTTTACCCTTCGTCGAAACATCGCATGGTTGAAGTGCAAGTTAAAGTCTTTTCTGAGGGCAAAGTTTTTGAAAGCAAGCAGCGTAAACACAAGGACAAATACTGATGGATGGAGACGAGCAGAGGGCGGAAAGGGCTGGGAGAGGGAAGGAGACAGGGATACAAGAGGTGGCTCGGCTGCCAGCAGTCAGACTAGAAGACAAGGTCATGTCCAAAGTAACATGCCGTAGGGGGTCGAGACAAGAATCCCATAAAGCAGATAAAGAACAATAGCAGGAACTATAAGCCACAAAATGACTGGAGCCCATCCCTGGTCCAGAATAACACAGAGTCTCTGCAAGTGCAGGGCATGAAGGAGAACTTGCAGGGCGAGAATTGGGTTTTAAAATCAAAAGCTGCTGCCACGCATAATGTAGTATTTCTAATAAATAATACAAGTATTTCCAATAAAATACATTGCAATAGGACTAATTTAACACAACAAAAAAAAAACCCAGACATTACTTGACACATCTTGTGGTCACAGAACTGGTGTTGTTGGCGCTGCTCAGCTAAACGACGGCACCGTGAACAATATGAACGGCCCGCTTGTATACTTTGGGGCTGATGGTGCCACTCAGGTATTCAAGTTTTCATTGTTTGAGTGCCTCAGCCTGGTCTGTGTTATGATGGTACAGCAGCATTTGTCTATAGTTTGGGGTTAACGCTCCATATCCTTTTCTACTCAACACATTGTTCCCTTAACCACTGATTAATATCTTGTTTAAACAGCTCGCAGACGCACCGTGCCGTCGGTGCGTTCATAAATCCTCTGGAGCTGATCAACACAATGGCCCACATTCCTGGCATTTAAGGGAAGTTCCTTATGTCACTGCATCTCCTCAGCACCACAGACGAAGAAACTCCAGGAATATGAGATGCGAAGGAAAAAACACAGTCAGCATGTGTTCTATTAACTTGGGCCATAACACAGTTTGGAGAGGGATCAACCAGCGTTACACCTCTGTGCATCCCTCACTTACTCCCTGACTGATGTTACTGCACCTTAACAATAACCATTGTCCTTTCAGCAGGGGGTGTCAGCGGTGGTATCTGCACGGGAATTTGCTCCTTGTGGTTCCACTGGGTTTATGTTGTCTTAATACAGACAAAATAAACCTTCACGTTTCGGAAAAGCGGGTGTATTTTTGATCTTGATATGTTCCGACGGTCTTCCTCTGAAGTATAATTTTACTTCACTGTGTCTTTATAAACTTTTTTTTACGACACACTTCCAGAACAGCACTCCAAGTGTCCACACTTGGTATGGCAGCTTTTTCTAGCATCATCCTCTGAGGTTTGTTTAACATGCAGGACATTTCTAGTATGAACAATGGTATTTTTAGAGAAATATTGTTTGACTTTGTTAGTGTAAATCTCTGAATCTTGTGCTCCCGTTGCCAAGGCCTGTACCCATTCAAAGCAAAAACACCCCCAAAACAATAGAAAAGTGAGTTTGCCTGCACTGCCTCACGTAGCCTCACGTAGCCTCACGTAGCATGAAGGGCTGGCAGACATTATTAATGAGAAGGGAAAGGTTCTTTTGCGTTCATTTAATCTGGACATCACATCAAAAATAAATGTTCTACTTCCTCAGTTGTTCTAAATCAGACTGTGATTCATGCTCTCTCCACACCTCTGAGAAACTCTTTCGAGCAACGTCTGATGCTGTTCCATTTCCCTGCTCCACTTTGCAAAGATGACACACAGAGACCCTGTTTCATCTGTTCCTATCTCGTATGTATCTGTGTCCCTTGTACTCACTCCTGCCTGACAGAGAACAACACCTCACTCATCCCATACAGAGTCAAGGTGCAGTTTGATCCATGAACCAGGCGGCCATCGCTGATCGAGTTTCACGGAGGTCTCATGTGTACCAGACACTCTTTTTTTTTTCTTTTCGTGTGTGGCTACACGGTTTAAACACCTACCCATTACAGACATCCATACTTCTCGGAAATGAACTCTTCACTAACTGACACGGTTTGAGGTTACACCTCGTCTCCTCCGACAATATGACTTTGATCCTTGTAGTCGCTTCACAGTGCCATACATTGTGTAACATGATTGTGCTCTTTCTGAGCTCGTACCTCCCGCAGAGTCCTCTGGGGATCGTGGTCCTCCACTGGGGGAGGAGAGGGCCGGGGTCCCCTGGGAGTCTGACTCACAGTAGGAGATCTGTGAGGGAATTATAGACTCAAACCTTTACTTTTATACGCGGCTCAGTATATGGTTTTATGTGCTCTGGTCATAGTGTAAGATTGGTACCGGGGATTATAGAATGTGTTTAAGCAGGGAGTATACTGCTAACGCTCCATGTTGCATAGTACCTGTATTGATATTTTAGGCACAATAAAAAACAAAGCTCAGAGCGGGGCTGTGTTAAATGACTATTGAATATATAATAACTTGTTTTAATCATAATTAGAATTAATATAACCATAAAAACGCATTGGTTTGCCCTTAAATGGAGGAATTTAGGCGTATCAGTGGTGCTGTCAATAAATGTAATAAAATGTTACGAACGAATTTAGCTGGTAAGGATGACGTAGAGTTTCTTGATGATTGCCGAGATAAAGAAACGCAGACTAAATTTCTGATTAAAAAAACTCTTTTAGCAGTAGGACCCAGAGGATTCAGTCGAGAGAAGAAGTCTACTCACCTTTATGCTGCCTGAGACACGACAACGATGCGAAAAAAAAGTTGTTGAACACTGTTACAAAAAGTTAAGAATCCGAGCCATGTCATTGGCTGTGAGGAGGCGGACAGGAAAATGCAGCGGCTGTTGAAGGTGGTATATAGGTGCGGTGACAGCCAGCAGCTGCGGTGACTCTCCTCATCACTCCCCGTGGCCCAGGGACACTATGACCGCCTCTGTGGCCGTCTATAGGAGCATCTACACCGAGGACCGCTTCAAACAGACTTATGGCTCCGAGCACAGCACCGATGGAAACCTGCGGCTGCGGGACAGGCTGGCCGGGAGGTGCAGGTGTTCAAAGCGAGCCTTCCTTCACCTGCTGAGGGAGAGAGTGCCCATCTGTCAGTGGCTGCCCAGGTACCGCCTGAAGAAATGGATTCTAGGAGATACTGTGGCAGGACTGACTGTAGGGATTCTGCACATTCCACAAGGTCTGTCAACAGTGTCTGTCGTTACTGATAGTAATAATAATTATAAATAAATAATAATATGTATACACATTATCGCAAAATACTTGTTTATTATTATTTGAAGCGGTAGTAGCAGTTGAAAATATCAGGAAGTTTCGGAGCAGTTACTGGTACAAATACTACCAGTAAAAAGTTGATCTACCAGGTTAGGTTTATTTATAAAATGAATATTTATATGTGAATACTATAAAATATTAAAATAAAACATTGTTCTAATGTTAACAGATGTGCAGAGAGCAACAATAATATAAACATCAAGATATTAAAATAAGGGAGTAAAACATTGTTCTAATGTTGACAGATGTACAGAGAGCAACAATAATATAAACATCAATCATCGACATATCTGTCAGTCAGTGTTATTATTACTAAATTAATAAGTAAAGACATGGGGCAGATGTTTTTTGAACTCGTGGATAGATTAACTCACACCTGTTTAAAAAATAACTGAATTATTTTAACTTTAGATTTAATTAATAAAAAGTAAAAAGTAAATGGAATTAATTTATCATCTGTCACTTTCTTTGTTTTTTGGAAATAAAAACAAATAGCATTTTGGACACACTATTTGACATTTTTCATCATTTTTTTGAATAATAAAAGTCAGCACAAATAGACTTTGTTAATAATAGTTACTTTTGGTACTTTTAATTTTAATTTTTAATTTTAATTTAATTTTAATACATTTAATTACCAAAACTCTTGAACATAACGTTCTCAATATTGGACACAGATTACAAAGTAAAATTGTTTGTATTAAAGTGTAATTTCTTGGTGTCTGTTACTGCAGGTATGGCCTTTGCTTTGTTGACATCAGTGGCACCAATATTTGGCCTTTACACCTCCTTCTTCCCGGTGATCCTGTACATGATTTTCGGCACAGGTCGCCACGTGTCCACAGGTAGGACCGTGTTGGTCTTTCACCTGATGTCAGAAGCAGCGTGCCCACTGTTGTGATGACATTTGGGTCTTTTCTCAGGTACATTTGCGGTGGTGAGTTTAATGACTGGCTCTGTGGTCGAACAGATGGTTCCCAGTCCTCTGGACCTGAACGCCAGCTCGTCTGAAGCAGCTGAGTTTGAGGCTCAGAGGATTGGAGTGGCCTCTGCTGTGGCTCTGCTCTCAGGACTTATAATGGTGAGAAACACACAACACTGAGAATTGGTCACACAATATGTGCACAAGATTAAAATGTAGAGACGACAGGTATTTATCTGCATTTCCTGAAGAATATCTCGTAGAAAACTGTGGTGGTGTCCTTCACACCAGGTCAAAACCTCATCTTAAAGATTAAAGATCCACTTCCTTTTTAGTCTCTCTTTGCAGCTCAGCAGAGATAAAACTGTTGAGTCCAAACATGTTCACACATACAGTTCATAATAATAATAATAATAATAATATTAATGGTATAAGAACGGTGAGAGCACTGAAGCTGCACAGTTCTAATGTCCATGTCCCATGTCCCATGTCCCATGTCCCAGCTCTGTATGTGCGGTCTCCAGCTGGGCTTCCTGTCCACCTATTTGTCCGAACCAATCGTCAAAGCTTTCACCAGTGCTGCTGCCTTCCACGTCACCATCTCACAGCTGCAGAGCATGCTGGGTCTACGGCTGCCTCGCCACACGGGGACCTTCTCCCTCTTTAAAGTAAGCTGTGTGTGCGCGCCCCAGAGCTCTGTACGGGTTATAATTCCACAGTTGAGTGCTGTTCTCCCTCAGCTCACACACCTGTGTGTGTTCAGACTTTAGCATCAGTGATGGAGAACCTGCCTCACACCAACATGGCTGAGCTGCTCATCTCTGTGGTGTGTTTGGCCGCTCTGGTCCCGGTGAAAGAGATCAACATGAGATACAAACATCGGCTGAGAACGCCCATACCTGTGGAGATTCTCACGGTCGGTAAAACTGTAAAGAACGTCACAGTGTTCTGGTCTGACTGATAAGAGTATCAAAGTAACTCATCTTTGTTACAATTTTTAGGTGATTGCGGCTACAAGTGTGGCCTACGCCACGTCTTTGGACTCTTTGTACAACATCGAGATAGTCGGCCACATCCCAGCTGGGTAATCTAGAATCTTAAAAAAAAAACTATTTTATAACGTGATCCCCTTTAAACCCCAGCCTGTGTAGTGGATTTACCGCTCAGTCTTTCATCCTCAGATTCCCTCGTCCACAGATGCCCGCCGTACACACGTTCCCTGACATTGCTGGAGACACCGTTGCCATTACGTTTGTGGGTTACGCCGTGTCCGTGTCACTGGCGATGATTTATGCCGACAAACATGGATATTCCATACACCCGAACCAGGTGAAGACATGCGAGAACGTGTTTAGCGAAATGCTAAATCCACAGTCACCTGTTGACCCTGTCTGTGCTCTGTGTCTGTTCTCAGGAGCTTCTGGCTCACGGCGTCTCCAACACGGTGTCTTCCTTTTTCACCTGCTTCCCCAGTTCAGCCACTCTGGCCACCACTAATATACTGGAGAGTGCAGGGGGATACACACAGGTGGGGCTGTTGTCCTCTTTTTATCTTATGTGTGCGCTACGTTAGCAACAATGATTATCATATCAACATTTTCACATGAAAATGCTGACACTTGACATTTCCTGTGGGGACAGGAAGTTAGAGCTGTGATGTACAAACAGCCAACAACCTTGTCTGTTTGGTATAAGCAGCAAAGAGACGTGTCCATAGAAAATGAGTGACTGAAACAGTGACTACAACAACTGAACCCTTCATCAAAGACCCATTGTTGAGAGTGTGTGTCTGTGTTGGTTCCTGCAGCTCTCAGGCCTCTTCACCAGTCTGGTTGTTCTGATCGTCCTGCTGCTGATTGGTCCATTATTCCACTTCCTCCCCAAGGTGTGTTTATACATATATGTGTGCATCTTTAGCCTGATGTGGGTCAGAGAGAGATGACCAATCGCCCACTCACACCCCGCCTCTGTTTGTCTCTCTGTTTCTAGGCGGTCTTGGCATGCATCAACGTCACCAGCCTGCGTCAGATGTTCCTGCAGTTCCGAGACTTGCCTGACTTGTGGAGAATCAGCAAAATGGATTTTGTGAGTCAATTGTTTTAAAATATATATATATATAGATTTTAGATTAGATATAAATCTACAGGAGGTCCTCGACTTAAGTCACAGTTCCATTCCTACGGTGCGACTTAAGTCGAACTCACATACTGTACATTAGGACCAATGTCACTCACCCAAACATCATAATCTAGGACATAAAAACCTCAGAAGAGCCTGGGAGCCATAATGGAGCGCAAATATTTCCCAAAAAAACAACTCAAATAAAAGTCAATGTAACATAATCCAACTTATGGCATACGACCGACATATAGCGATGTGTAACGAGATATTAATCTGCTTCGCTCTTGAACTAGATTCCATTTGAAATTTGTTTTAACGGTGAATGTTGGAATTATGAAACAAGACTTTCTTAATACATTAATGGGAGATGGTGATGTAACCACGAAACGCTGTAGGTCGAGGACGTCGTAAACCGAGGACTGCCTGTGTATGAAAAATCTCTACATATGATCTCAGTCACAAACTGATCACAACCCACATCTTCAACATTAAATTTGGTCCACTCAAATATAAGTGTAACTTTTCTTTAATATTAAGAAATGTTTAAGTTTTCTTTCTTCATTTCTATGTGCAGATGGTGTGGGTGATAACCTGGCTGTCCGTAGTGGTCCTTAACGTGGACATGGGCCTCGCCATCGGAGTGGTTTTCTCCATGATGACAGTCATCTGTCGCACACAGAGGTCTGTACAGTCAGCCTGTGGTTTTACTGAACCAGACACAGTTCTTCATGGAAATCTGAATCTGAATCCTGATTTATGATCCAACAGGTCTGGATGTTCAGTACTTGGTCGAGCCAGCAATACAGAGATTTACAGACCAATGGGGAAACACAGCAAAGTGAGGGGATATCCTTGACTTTTTTTTATTTTTACTTTCTTCTAAATGAACATCGTCATAACTGTATAAATCTTTAAGCTACAAGGAATTTTTCTTATTTGAGTGATGTCCATAATTTCAGAGACCATGCTGGTTTCCTTTCAGTGCCATGAGGTACCAGGTGTGAAGATCCTGACGTACAACGGACCCATCTACTACGGCAACCGTAGCTTCTTCAGGGAGGAGATGGGCAGGCTGCTCGGCCTGACGCCGGAGAAGATTCGCAGCTGGGAGAAGGCCAGAAAAGCCCTGGAGAAACGGGAGCGAGAGGCCGCCATCAGCACCGTAGTGAGAAAACTCACAGGAAATATTGATAATAAAGTGTCAGGAGGATTTTTAACTTTAAAATGTATTGAAATTGTTTATCTTTCTCAATTGATTTGCAGGAAAGAGGTGTCGCCAATACATCTTTCTCCTCGGAAAATGAGTTTTTCAAATCAGGTGAGAGAAGCCGCCACGTTATATGGTGTCTGAACACACAGTTACTACAGCTTTAGTGCATTTAGTTACACTTTTTAACTCATGTCATTTTGAACATGTTTGTGTATGTGTGATTAAGTAAAAAAAACAATATTTATTTCCTGTTTTGACAGAAACGATTGAGAGCGACGTCCAGGCAGTGTTGATCGACTGTAGCAGTGTTATATTTGTTGACATTGCTGGAGCCAGACTTTTCACACAGGTTCGTGACTTAGACTTTTTTTTTAATAGCCAAAATTGCTAACATTGCTAAACAGTATCACCGTGTGTATTATTTGAATGGCTAAGTACTGAATGCACAACCATGGCACTAGACGCAGGTTAATATAAAATACAATTTTATTTAATACATATACTAGAGCAGTGATCATCAACTGGCGGCTCGTGTCCCGAGTCTGGCCCACCCCACTGTTCAATCTGGTTTGTGACTGAATTCCAAAGTAAACATCAAAATGTGATGTAGACAAAACATTTTGGAATTTTAATTAATTTTATGGAACATGTCCAGAACAACACTGGCCCTATGATAAATAGAGTAGAGGCTCCCTGCTCCCCCTCTCTGTCAGTTTATGGGTCTTAGAATGAAGACTGATTACTGTTTGTTTGTTTTTTTTTCCAGATGTGCACTGAATGCCGTGTTTTGGGTTTTTTTTCCAGATGTGCACTGAATGCCAGAAAGTTGGAATTCATGTCTATCTGTCAAACTGCAATGGTGAGCACTACAGTACACAGTACACAGTTTTCACAAACACAACTCTGTAGTGTTTCTGTGGTTCTACATCAAATCTCCTCACACACAGCGTGTACCCATGACCGACTTCTGCCTTTTCAGAGAACGTTCTAAGGATCCTCACATCCAGTGGTCTGATGAACTACATGAACCCTCAACATATTTTCGTCACTGTTCATGACGCTGTCGTTTTCATCCAACAGCAGATGGTGAGGAGACGTTTTCCCGTTTGTTCGCAAGTATTTCCCACGAAATACTTCCCAAGTCATTTCTTTTCTTTTTTCTCCCACAGGAAAAACCTCCAGAAAACACCACGACTGTTTGGGTGTAGGGTCAGTGATGGCATCAAACACTTTCCTTAGTGCCTGGAGAAGCTGGCTTAAACTGTACTGTACTGTACTGTACTGTACTGTACTGTACTGTACTGTACTGTACTGTACACCAGTGCTGTAAAGAAACAGTGGCCATTTGTAACATGTCAGAAAAAAAGTGATTAGTGATAGTATTGGCCAACTGATACTATCGTCGGATAAAAGCATAATTATGTAATATTGGTATCACCTGTCCTTTGTCCTGTGTTTATCATCAGTCTTGTTTGTTTGTATATGCTGGAGTGTTTTTACAATGTGATATTTATTTGCCTTCTTCTCATTGTTTTGTGGATAAATATGCCCTAAGTGCAATGAATAGTTCAAGTCGTTTGTATATTTATATTTTCTTTTTCTTATTTTTTATAAATACTGCAGGAATAAACTCTAGAACCACACATTTGTAATGGTTGTAACCAATCTGCTGAATCTCCCAGAGCATTATTTACAGAGATTTGTGAAACTATATTTCAATAAATATCATTACTAATGGGTTTTTACATCAACCACACTGGATTACTGTGATGATTTGATGTGGATATCAGTCTTGTTATTACACTGAAGTATATGCAATATAGGTTTGGATTGATGATGTTAAATGTGATATGGAAATGTTGGACTTTGTTTGAGAAACTTGACCCTGATTCCAAAAACTGCTACAGTTTAAGTCAACATTCCAAGAATAATTAGAATTATTTCTTGGAAAAAGAAAACATTTTAATTATTTAAATATTCATATAATTATGAGGAAAAAAATGTGTTGACTTAGATTTCAGAAATCAGACCTAAATTTGAGAAACTTGACTTTTATACCAAATATTACATTTCAAATCAGTCAATCAATTCCAACACAAGTTGAAGTATCTTCTGAATAAACCTGACAATATTTTTAACAACGCAGAGGAAAACGTATTTGCAACCTATAGCACTGAATTTCAATTATTAAAAATAATAGTTAAAAATACATTACATAGAGCTAATTGTTTCCACACAGTCTGGAAACTGTTAATGAATATGTTGTGTGGGTCATTTTAATTAACCCTGAACATCAGACCCACCTGACATGGTCTGTGTCCTACATCTAGCATAAAATTCCGATGTGTAAATGATCCACTGCGAAGAAGTTGAAGCTCATAATTATGAACCTTGACCAAGTAGAAACAGACAGTGTGAGTTCACAACTAGGACACATAAGGTAAAAAAAAAAGTAATTATTTTCCAGCAATATGTTTGCTAGTCATGTTATTAAGGATTTTTTTTACTACGCATATTTTAAAGAGGCCTCTAGACACTTTACCCTTTGGGGTTTTCCCCTTCAAAGCTCAAGGAGTGTTTGACTAATTAGCAGGAAGTCGTCCACTTCAATTAATACGTGGTCTATAAGACTCTGGCCAAATGTTCACTCAGCTACAAACAGATTTATTTTCTAACCTTTAAAAGCCGTTTGTGTTATTTATAAATATTTTTCTTTAAAAATTGGCTACAGCTGAAGTAAAGAGACAGCCGTTTGTGTTATTTATAAATATTTTTAAAGCGAAAGTTTTAAGTAACACTAGAGGAATATTTTGTTTCGTAAAGGAAGGAAGCACGGAAGAAAATATTGGAACTCCAAAAAAATATAACTTTTACTCGCCCCCTCCCCTCCCCTATATCAATTTCATTTGATTTCAAGTTATTATTGTCGAAACAAAACAAAAAGGTTGTCATTCAAACATTTTACTGCCGTTACTTAAAAAAAATTACAACCCGGAAAACATTACATGGGCTGTTCTTTTGTCGCCATCTTTTGGTAAAAGTTCAAAATTACAGCTTTTTTCCTTGAACTCCCACCTGTACGATTCTGACCGGAAGTCACGTTCTTAAAAAATAAGTCAAAAATATAAATACAAAACATATCTAAAAGATAGATATTTTATCGTTTTTTGAAACGTGTTCGTTTTTTCGAAAAAATACTTTATATTTTGTAGGAGGTTTAATTTTAAAACTTAGCGTCATGTTTCAAACATAAGTTTAAGGAGGTTGAAAAACAGTGAATTTGTTGTTTTTTCCCCTTCCACACCACCGAGGCAATATTACAAAGTAATTTTTTTTCAACCCTTTTTCATGAATTATATACATAATGATGCCTAAGTAAAGCATGTGTTGTTTTTACAACAGAGGGCGCCAGAGTCAAAATCTATTTTCACATTTATCTTCTATCGCTCAGAGTTCAATAAAGCGATAATTAAAATTGTCAGTGCAATATACAGTAGCATTGTTTAAAACAGTAGTTTGTCTTAAAACTTTCTCAAACACTTACCAAACCCAAATACCAACAGAAGTCAGTATACTACATCCACATTCTTTCTGCCAACAGAGGGAGTATTTCCTCCTCGGGGCAGTGGTGGTTAAGGAAGCGGACTCGGTTTTGGAAGACTTCAGGTTCGAGTCCACCAGCTGCCAAGTTACAACTGAGGTGCTCTGAGCCTGGCACCGTCCTCTCACACTGCTCCCCGGGCTTAAACCAAAGTGAACAGTGGGCAGCTGTGAAGCAGAGGTCACATTTGGTTGTGTGCTGTGTCACAATGACAAGACTTAATTTCTTATAAAGTGCAAAACAGTACCTAGCTTGTACCAATCTGACAACTGTTGGTAAGAAGCTGTCCATGACTCTGTCTTACAAGGGTCAGATCAGTTACCAGTTAGTGTGGGCAAGTGTACAGGCCAGACAGACGTCAATTGAGAAAAAAAACCCAAATTAAAAGCCTTACAGTCAGATTTCTTTCACCAGTTTAATAGCTGTGATTACACATTTTTAATGTAATGACGTTCTCACACAGAGTCAGTGGTGTGACGTGACCCACATTCGTACAATGCCCTGGACAACTGCTGCAGCTAGAAAACAAACTTTAGGTGCATTACCGCCCCCTAGTGGAAGCAAAAGGAAGGAAAAAGGAAAGTGAACTACTTGTCATTGTGCCACAGCACTTCACTGCACACAACCAAACCTCTGTTTTTAACCCATCACCAAAGTGAACAGTGGGCAGCAGTGTGTGGTGACGGTGCCATGCTCAGTGGTAACTTGGCAGCTGGTTGACTCGAACCTGAAGCCTTCCAGACCCAAGCCACCACTGTACTGGAATGGCTGCATCTGTGCCAGGAAATGAGGCATTAAAGGCCAGGTCATACTTTGACTATGGCAAGTCCTTCAGGATGACTGTGTGCAAACAAAACACAAAAACTTTGGAGTTCACTTTAGTGCCAGCAGAGGGCAGACCTCACTTCTACCCTCTTAAAAACAGGTCAGCGGTTGTCCTCAGTGACTGGACATGCACTTGAACCTGTTCCTGAAGTAGAAGACTTCATCATGGAGATTTTTATTGACGTCGGTGGAAGTGTAACGGTAATTTTTATAGGCTTTTTGTGCGTCCGTTTCAGTCCAGGGAAGCTTGATCTTAGAGGCGTGGTCGACGATGACATCACTACAGGAGCCGACGTGGAGAGAGCCCAGGCCGTCGATAAAGAACTCTGCAGCCAGAGATGAAAACATTGTCATGAAGTCGACAGATGCTGGAACTAAACTTGAAGACAGATCTGAAGACTTAGAAAACCTACCCAGATGGGCTTGTCGTGCCAGGCGGGGGTTAAAGCCCACCTGCTGCATCTTGTCTGTACGGGCCATGAAGAAGTTGATGACAGCGTCAGCTACAACACAGTTGGGAAATCCTTCAATGACGTGGTGGTAGCCTTTTCTGATGTGTAGACAGTCACCCTCTTCTCCGCCTTGCTCCACTGAAATAGTGTGACGGTAATATGCAGTGTAACCAGTTACTTCTCTGACAGCGCCACCAACCTGTAGGAATGGGCCATCATATAAGTAAAAAAAACATAGTCTTTTTCTAGGAAAGTTTTTTTGCAGGTAAGCATTCATATTAAAAAAATGGACAGAAAAGAGTTAGTACTATCGACGACAGACAAAAAACATTCACTGCTAGAAAGCCAAATGTCAGTCGTCAGCATTTTGTTAGCAGCAGCTGAACTCGGATTCAAATATCTCACCAGATCCAGAGTAGTCTTCTCCAGTATGTCCACCATCTTCTCCAACTTGGTGTCCGCACTAAATATAAAGTCATCGTCCACCCACAGCACGTACTTGGTGGTCACTTGAGATACTGCCAGGTTTCGTCCAGCGAACCAGCCCTGTGTGTAACACACGAGGGCTCGTAACCATTTAGACACAATAACAGTCACAATTTTAAAGCTAATTTTAAACCACAAAGCCACTTCAAAGGGAAACCCTTAGTGGACCAATTCCTTGAAATTGTCTGTCCGCTCGCTTAATATCTGCGGACTCCAAATGTACAATTGGTTTGATGCTGTATTTTGCGTGATGACATCACACACACGTCCTCCCGAATTTTGTTCAGGACTTTACAAATGATGTGAGGCAAAAGCAGTCTGAAGTGTTGCTACATTTGACAAAAGATATCGCCGAGGCCCTTTGCATGACATGAGCATCGACAATGACAAAGAAAACCAACAACATGCAAAAACGCGGTCTTGCACCACTGCACCACAGGGCAGCACATGCAGCACAGCATTCTCTGTCTTAAATATCCCAGCTATCTCACATCACACTCATCCAGATCCAGGAACACCCATCTGTGTTAACATCATTCATTAACCTGCTTTCACTGCAGTGAGGGAACAATGTCCTTCCTCTGTAACAGCCTTCAGTCTGTGTTGGTAGAGTTAAAACAATTGACCTGTAATTGTTTTCCTAACTGATGCAAATTGTTTGAGGAATTTTATAAATCACATCCCTACTCATACACCTCGGGTCATTTTAGTCCCCAAAGAATACCCCACCACTTGTTTTGGCAATTTAGTCAACAGTCACCTTGGAATAAAGAATAAAACAGAAAATGAATTTTGTCATAACACACTCTAGGGCTCGGCAACGTTTGGCACACGTCCAAGACCAGGAAATTAATAAAACAAACTGGTTCAACAAACAAGACCATGTCAGGTACCACTCCCACAAGAAGAACGTTTCCCTAATCTCTACTCTCTGCTCTCAGATTGTTTTTATCATCCGTCTGCTTTGCTCCTCTCCCTCTCTCTCCCTCTCTCTCTCTCCCTCTCTCTCTTTCTCTGACAACGCCTCCTTACTCCCCTCCCCAACCCGTGAACCTGCACAACAACATCAATACAATGTCATGACCATGACACTACTGTTTGATGTGGTAATTAAACCAAGGATGAAAAGTCTGGATGTTTCTTTAAGTCTCATTGTTCTATTGTTTAGAAATTGCACAAAACGAATGCCCATTCGATCTCCCTCTGGATGTGAACAGAAACAGGTGCAGCGTGCACAGGGAATCAGTTATTAAAAGTCAGTTTGACCACGTTTAAACAGACGTGACACACACGATAATGCACCGTGGTAGTTTAGCGCCAGTTATTCAACATATTTTTTTCTTTTTTGACTGAAGTATCAGTAGCTGGCACCAGCAACCTTTATCAAATACTGATACTTTAAAACGAGGCTGGTATGGGTCCGATACCGATACCTTGCATCAGTACTCGTCCACCCCTATACTGTATAGCAGTATTTTCACTGGTCCTCAATAAGGTATTCGCTGCGCAGCAAAACTGTTTTCGCTCCACGTCTTTGAGCGTGCACACTGCAAAGTAACACACCTCATTCCTTAACTACTACAATGCATTGCTTTTATCTTTTCTCGACATCAGGAACAAATTTCCCACATTGAAATTTTCAGCCAAATGTCAACATTATAGTAGAACAACCTGTTACCGATTGACACGGTTTCATAACTTAGTAAACCAGTAGAGCACTCTCTACTGGAGGCACTGACATTGTCCATTTTTTCTAAATGGTCTTTTAATTCTCAAGTGGAAAAGATTAAAGAACTTGGAAATGATAGTTTCTCATTGTTTACGCCTTTATCCTTTAATGCCTCTAAATTCCCCAGTCATAGAGCACTTTGGGGTTAATTATATCCTTAGGTACAATGTGTTTCATGTCCATGGAGGTTGAACATGTTCTGTTGATTTGGGCTTAAAAAACAAAAAAACAAAGCCATTGAACAAAACATAAAACAGGGCATAAGTAGAATGTAGTGAACTAACTGAAACACAAAGACAGTTCCTAACTCAAAACAAAAACCTGGATCAAACGGTTTACTCTCCACAGCTTCAATGACCAACCAGCACAGTCTGCTCATACAGCCTTGCAGTGCGGCTGATTGCAGCTCATGGACTGTTTTGAGTGCATCAGGCAAAACAGCACAGGTGACCTAAATACATTTGATGAGCAGGTCAGAAGGGAAAGTGACGAGATCCCACAGGTAAACTCTCTTACCTTTGCAAATGGCATGATGTATTGCTCGACGTGAGGTTCGCTCACGGTCTGAGGCTGTTTATTGTCATCCGCTATCACAATGTTGACGGTGGGATAGTAGAGACGAACGCTGTCGATCAGATCTTTGAGTTTGTCGTAGCGCAGAAAAGTCTTGGTGGCAATGGTAACAAGAGCGCTGATATTATACTCTGCAAAAGTAGAATAATAATTTTTAAAAAATTGTCAAATTATTATACACTTGACAACAATATAAATCCTGACAAACCTGTTTGGTGTCCAGAACTGTAAAGTCTGGGCATAAGTCCGTGTCCAACTTTAATGTTAAAAAAAGCTTGGTGACCTTTGGTGGCAAATTTGACTGTAGAGGAATCAAACACACACACATTAGTTGTGGTTTATATCTGTCTATTACACTTTGATTTTGATCACGTTACATTACAACGGAAGGAAGGAAGGAAGGAAGGAGGTGACTGCGAATTATGTCATATTAGTGTGAAAAAAGGGACAAAGCCGAAAGGAAAAAAAAAGTGTGAAAAAATATATATTTTACAAGAAATATATGACTCATGCATTCTTAGACAACAGCTCTCAGATATAACCACACCACATAACACATCTTCTGACTCAATAACACACAACAGAAATTCCGCAACACAACATTTCATTGTTGCTGCTTCTATTGTTGTGTAATTATTGCACTTGGAAATGTATGCAGTTTTTTTAACGTACTTTTTGTGTTTTTTAAGAATCGAGTGGCTCCTACGCTGTACACGTTTAAACACCCTGTTCTATGACTGACATGTGAATTGTTTCATGTAAATCATATCCTCGAAACTTGGTCAAAACATTTTTTTAAAAAACAAAAATACATGACACTAGTAGTATGGGTTAATTTAGCGAGTCTGTTCACAGGAGTGAGAAATCAAAAGACAAGAAACCTCAAGTATAAGTAACAGAGGAGTAATACAAAGGAGTATGACACAAGTGATTAGCTAATGTTAGTGAAGTGCTAGCACACAGGCAGTCTTCACCAGATTGCTTTGCCGAGCTAGCCCAGCTAACACCCACCACATTTGACTTTTCTGGCAAGGGTGCACTCACACGAGGACCAGTTGTTCCTTACCATACTGGAGTGTGAATACAGCTCATCAGACCAGGCTTATGTTTATACCAAAGAGATAACGCAACACCACCTGTTCATAGATTTTGCAAGGCCAAAACCTGTCAGGTTTTATTAGCACTGAAACTTCCCCACACAGGGCACAGGACAGGACAGGACAGGACTTTCATCAGCCCTGTGGTGTAATAAACCAGCCAGCTTAGAGACTAATGTCACAGACTGCTCTGCTCCAACTCTATTTACCAAAGCATAAAGCAGGAGGTTTAACTTCTCAGTTTTACGGCACAAAAGGTTGTTTGTTTTTTTTTAACTACAATATATTCAAATGTGTCCCGGAACCAATTCAACTCCAAACTCACCACATTCACATGTGAATGTAAAATGTAGAGAGAAGAGAGAAGTTGTTTAAATGTATACGGATGGAATGTTCTCATCAACCCATTGTCAAACTGTCAAATCGAGAATTTTATGTTTGGAAGAGGAACTGTCTGAACAGATGTCCCCATTTGCTGAGGTTCACGTGGTTCACCTTGTGTCAGGCAGAGTCAGAAGACAGACTGCCCTGTTTGGGGGTTCAGTGTTGTTACCATGGTTGACTTAATGGCACAGGTAACAGGATACTGTGGGGGACTGTCAGTGGGCTTGACTTCACCTCTGTACCTGTCTTTTTGAAGATAACACAATGGTCTCCTTCTATTCCTACTGTTTAAATAAGCCGACCTATGTTTGTCGAGTCTGTGTTCCCTCCCCACACGCCGTCTAATCTAATAACCTACTATTCTACTAACATCCACTGTTCAGGTTTCCTATATTCATTGACAGTGTGCTGCTACTCATGTTTGTATATAATTGTATTTACCTATTCGTATGTTTTTACTGCTGTTTTGGTGCTGAACTGCTGCTGGAGCCTGTGCAGAACCACATGGTACAAACTTGCATCTCCTCCGTTGATGTTGTTATATGTTAATATTTAGGTGGAAACAGCTGGGGCTGATACTGACACATAGAGGAAGTTCTACTGACACATAGAGGAAGTGACTCTGGCAGGACAGGTTTTTCATTTTTTTTGGTTGAATTTACATACGTTACTTTTCAATTCAAAATATGATGCAAATAGCCGTACCTGTATCTGCCGTCTTTGGATGGAAAATTGTGTTTCTGTAGGTGACAAACTGAAGCTGCCTGTTCAGATTATCAAGGAGAGGACTGGACAGGTTCATGTGCGTCTGTCCTGCTCCTTCCACCGAGACAGCGTCCACTGTAGCAGCAACATTGAACACACCCAGAGTTGCTGTTAAATACACCTGTCATATAGGATACACAAGGCTGTGAGTTAAAAATGTTTTTTTATTTATGCAAAAAAAATGTTAACTAATAAATAAAAACTAAAAATTGATGAAATTACCACATGGTTTGGTTTGATTTTTTCCTTTAAAGCCAAACCTGTAAAAACAATGGAAGAATTTACTGTTTTTGATTCCTGAAAAATTAGAAAAGTTTCACAAATAACTTATAAAAGACGTAAATAAAAATAAAAGCATCATAGAAACAATAGTTTTTTTTTATGCGTGTGTATAATAGGTGATGATGTTATTACCAGGTATAACGATTGTTTTCAGTGGTCGCACCTCAACCCCCTGAGTGGGATACTGCAGGGGACTGTTGGCCTCAGTGATGATTAGAGCATCTGCCGGATTGTACGACCTTAAAGCACAGGATATCAAAAAGACATGGGCATTAGACTAGACTCCACTTCAGCAACATTGTAAAACGTTTTTCAGTAATATAAAAAACCTCAACCACTGTGAGGATTAACCCGGACAGAACAGCTGAACAGAAAGTGAGCGGAGCTTTACACCAACAGCACATTTAAACACCGTCTGCTGCTTTCTAGTAAAGCAACATCTCACATTAATTGTGTGGCACTGTCACAACGTTTCAACGAACAAATTAACACAATGTTGTTTAATGTTTGCGCTTTAGCTAACCTGACATCTGTGCTAATTCTTTAGACCAGCCACAAAAATGCTGAATAACTCTGGGAAACACTGCACTGAGCAACCATATACTGTACTTATGTTATGGCAAGAACAGCAAATAAAGCAGAAATCAAAGATGGTGAACAGACCTGTTGAAACAAGCAGGCTGACACTGAAGAACTGAGATGACGCATGAACTCAGTTCCTAACATCTTTGGAGTTACCTTTTGTCCAGTTTAATCCAGACTGGATTTGTATAGAATTCTCCAACATTTTCTGTGAGAGTATTTTCACACACCAGCATCCAAGACGTGGTGGACAAAGTTGACAAACTTAAAAAAAACTATTGTTTATAAAAATACCACTCACTAAAAAGCTCAATTAGTGGTTGACACACCTGGTCTCTACAACAAGTATGGAGTATAAACAGCTAGCTGTAGCTGTGTACAGTCTTGGTATATGTCAGTTGATCTCAACCACTGCTGTAATACTTGAATGATAAGCCAAGCCTCCAGACACTAGGTGGCAGCAACTCATACACTGGTTTGTACAGACAGAAATGTACATATATGCCCCGATGAGTTGGGGGCCTACGATGGAACACATGATACTTATACTGTATACACAAAACCCACCTCCTCTGAAAGCTGTTGTACTCCTGAGCTCTGTGACGCTTCACGCCCTCAGAGTCATGGTGGGACTCCAGATATGCAGCATCCACGTTGTAGGCCCACACTCGTGGAAAGAGCAGATTAGAGAAGGGCAACTGAAAGGACTCTTTATCAGCCACACACACGCACGAATTCAGAGCCAGCTGACTGTGTCAGAGAGAAAGTGTGAGTAAGTCAATGAGTTAGGTGTACAGACACAGTACATAACTGAGTCTTAGTACGCGACAGATAACACACACCGTGCCACCTCTCCTTTTATGTGGTAGCTGATACCATCGTATCCACGGGTGAAATCCTTTATTTGTTTGGCAATACTGTTTTCTAGTGCACCGCTGTCCCTGGGCAGTATGTCAACTGTTTGGCTGGTTCCACTGGTCCAAGCGTGAAACAAGGCTAGCAGCGCACTCATACAGAAAATAATCAGTCCTAAACACTTCTTTTTGGTTTTCAGCATCTGAAAAAAAAAAACAAAACAGAATTTTACCAACTTTGTTCACAATAATCTATCAAATCCAGATTGCACTGCAGTAATTTAGCTATAACAATAGGTTCCACGTGATTCCTTTGATAGTTATGTATTTAGCTGTAACAATAGGTTCCACGTGATTCCTTTGAAAAGCAAATGCTTCTAAACAAACTATTTTTTTTAACCTGCACAATCATTTTTATTCCCCTAGATGTCCTGAAGGGAACTCCCAAGGCATTCATAGTTCTATCTATCTATCTATCTATCTATCTATCTATCTATCTATCTATCTATCTATCTATCTATCTATCTATCTATAAAAATGTAGGCTAATGTGAGGCAAACCTTAGTAGGTGACACGTAACAATATCCAATATTGTAGCGATAACACAAACTAAATGATACATTATCGTTGGCAATTCTTTTGATTCCAGATGTCTTTTATTTCTTGTTACAATGTCATATAATGTAAGATTCACAAGATGTCTTTTTATAAATAAAAAAATTAAATTAGTTAATTGGGTATTGTGTTTTTAGTAGAGCAACTCTTATCTAATCATGAAGTTAATTATTACAAAGAAACGCAGTGAAATACTGTGGTACAGGTGTGTCTTCAGTATCAGTATAAAAATGCGGTACTACTGAGATAGTACTGAGAAGAGCTAGTGAAAATGGTCCATATCAGTTAAATGTGGTCAGAATTCAGAATGTATTCTTAATGTTTTTCACAAATTTAAAAAATGTCTTTGTAAAAAAGAGCATGTCAAAGCAAGGCGTCATACCCTAAGCCAACGTTTGCCTCCATGATGTAAGGGAGTGTCCTTGGAGTGGACTTGAGCAGGTTTTTACCATAGTTCTTTACTGTTAACTCATCAGTTTTCTTACGTAGCAAAGTTGGTCAATAAAATCTTTATGGCCACTTCACAGACACATAGTCAATTCATTACATATTACATATAACATACCATGGGAAATCTGCTGATATGTATGGCATATTTGACAATAACGTTCTGTGCATTTACAGCCCCTGTTGGGTAGCTAAATACCTCTCACTGACATGTAGTAGGAAATATGGGAGCTTCCTTTTTTTCATTACATTACTGAAAAGGTAGAAAAAGAACTCGTTCATTCTAGGTAACCAGAAACGAAAGTCTATTGAAATGAGTGCAAACAAGAATTCGTAAATGATTGTATTTTAATTACGCAAGAGCAAAGCCTTGTTTTACTATACATATAATTAAATATAATTTAGGTTTATGTAACAAATAAAATAATGTAAAAAATAAAACTCAAAAAATAAAATTAGCAGTGTAGCTAAAAGGGAGACGAGTTAACAAAACCTGCCGTGCCGTTTTATGCTCTCTTTATCGATAAGTCTTTTTTAAAGCTCAACCTGGAGTATCTTCCCATATCAATACCAATACGAAAATGACCTGTGTCTTCCTTAATAAATACCACGTTAAACCTTTGCAAGAAATAAATTTGCTCAATTACTTGGCGAAATAAACTTGACATATTCCTTCAATTGTCAACTCTTAGCTGTGTAGCTTTGAATACAAGCAAATTAAACAGCATTTGATTTCACATTCACATTTTCTCCTTTGATACGGGAGATAATTCAATATTTGTCAAAAGTATTTGGCATTGCATGGCCACGAGGTAAAACCTCAGTAAAGAAATGACACAAGTAGAATAGAGTTTTACTAAGAGTTCCACACTTACCGTTGCTGTAGTGACTTCCGTGGACACTCAAGTCAAATGACAAGCTGAGGGAGAGACAACGTTGCTTATGCTCCACTTCCCGCTGCCTGTCCAAAAATATTGACCTCTGCTCGTCAAAGGCTCATCAACTCAAAATGCAAGTGAAGTAAATCCGTTTTCACATGTCGAAATACTTATATGGATATATTCACAAGAGGCTGCGTGAAGGCAATAGTTTGTCCTGTCTAATCTCTTGTTGCCCAGGTAAACAAAACACTGTTCGGTCGAATATGAGTTCTGCAGAAAAAAAAACGAGTTATATGTGTAATTTGCTAACACAACCAGCTGTTTCAATCATGTGGATTTCCATTAATATGTTAACGTTAATAAAGCTATAAATCTCGACGTGTGCTGATTTTACACTGGTCTGATGGGACATCTAGTGGTCAAAAGGGTGAAAATGCATCACATGATGCAGGCATGAATTTAACTGAATTTTGTCCTTTTGTTGTTTTGTTGTGGCAACCCCTGAAAAAAGGGACAATACCGAAAGAAAAAGAAGAAGTTGTTTCAAAATTAATTTCTAGGCTACATTTTAAAAAACACATTTAAAATGTTACATTAAAATGTTTAACACCTAAATCTATTTTTCTCTTCACAAAACGTTTCACATTATCAAAAAACAAACAAACTGACAAAATGCTACCAATATATGATTTGTATAACCTGTGACCACAATTTCGACTTTTCTTGCTAGCAGAAATTAACGATAAAAAGTATTTATCTACATAACTTGTGGTATGTTCTTTAAAACTGAGATTTCAAGTTTGTCTTTAGCGGGGTGCTGTAAAAATGCGGTTATCAATATGATAAAGGTATATGATAAAATATGATATGATAAAACGACTTAAGCACTGTCTGCTGTGTTATAAGTCCACATTTGTACCTTTTTCCAATCTTTGTCTTGTTTATCTATTCATTTTCAGCCTAAGGGGCGGCTTACGTCACCATCTGGCAGCCAATGAGAGGCGACCTTTTTACTAAGCTAAGATGCTGGCGGATGTCAATCTGCACCGAGGCTTTTTTTTATAAGTACGGCTCGCTGACCGACTCAGCCGCCACTAGAGCTCGACATCGAGGCTTTTTTTAATCGTCTTATTTGACGCGGTAAACAGGGGGCGGGCGAATCAACGTAAAAGACGCCAGTCACGTGATTTCCGGTAGCAGGTGCTCATGTAACGGCATTTGTTGTCGATGCCTTTGGAGTTAAGGGGCATATTGTGCTCACAAATGACTGATCCCCAAGGCCAGGTAAACGGCATACACTTGCAGTATAGACCCAGTTTTATGTCAGTATGTGTTTGTTGGTTGTACATAGACTTAAAGCTGCTGTTCTGCACCAACACAACATTTTTTAGATTGACGTAGATATAGATCTGGTTTCAACATGGCCCTGGCTCTGCTGTCACAGCACTAGGTGTCATTTGTTTCTATGTGTAAACAGACCCTAAGTCTTTATTTGGTTAAGGGGATCAATGGTTACTCAATTTACTTTTTTCTCGGAATTACAGATGAAAAACAGATAGAGATCAGGAAAAAACAGACATTGTACGAACTCAGAAGACTCCCGATTTGTAGGTTAGCTTTTTAATAACCGTGTCGAAAAGTTAGCGCTTGGTGAAATATCTACTGCATCACAGAACAAGGTATTTTTTTAAAGCGAATGAGAAGCCAGATAATTAAACATCCATGTTATTAACAATGTCTAAAAGTCACAATGACACACCCAAAGGTAAGGAAAATAGATCTAATTAAGGTTAGAAATAATGGATGCTCAAATTGTCGGTAAAAGGATAAACTACAATTGTAATAAAATAATAAAAAGAACCAGCTTCCTTAAACAAAGAATATGAAAGTGAAAGTAAATTATTTGGGAAGCAGGGTTTCTGAATTACTGTCAAATAATGTTATTAAAACACAAGTTAATACAAGACTGCTTTAGATTTAGTCTTAAAGGACACACTGTCGAAGGTAAGTAAGGGTTGTTAAAAAAGTCTACATAACCATCCAGGTCAAATTTAGTTCACAGCCATGTGAAGTAGATCTTATTCTGTTGTTTCCCCCTGTAGATCTGGTGCAGCCTGGTCATCAGACAGCCGGACGGTGTGTTAGAATGAAGGCCCTCGGCTCCAGATGCACCTTCTCCCTGGGCTTCTTGGTGGGGGTCTGCAGCTTCTACTTCTTCCTACACCAGGTTTGGTTTGAGCGGAGCTACCCTGTGCTAACAGAGACTCAGGAAAAAGCCAGGTCTACAGACTGGAAGAAGGACGGAGCTGCTCTGCTGACCCTGCTCCACCCCCACCACTCAGGTGCTGTACACAGTTGTATACTTAAACTTGTACAATAATAAAACTAGAAATGTTTTTACTCATGGACAGTCAAAAGACATTGAACACAGAGAAAGGACTTCTCATATGTTCAGAATGCAAAGTCAAGTGCTGTGAAACGTTAACGGCTAAAAATCCCTGATGAGCATCACTACATAGTGAAGAGGAGAGGATTGTGGGTAGTTGTTGGACCCACATGCTGACAGGACTCCACTCGTGTAGGCTTTGCAAATGTCACTTGTTTTAAAATCCCAAACAAAGGCAATTATCCTTTTGGACAACTATAAAACTAAGTGCTTCTAGTGCTACTAGTTTTTGTTTTGTGCTTTGAGATCAATACAAAGTAAAACATGCATGTACATGAAAGTAGAAAGTACAGATGAGTCTATTTGGCAAATATTAGACATGACTGCAAAACTGTATAATTCTGTGTAATATTTAAATATTATGTTTAATAAATAATCACCCATGAATAAAATAACTAAATTGGAACAAAGACTTAATATTTAGTGACACTGGCTGTCAAAATGAATATCTAGAGAGAGTAAAGAAGAAAAGTTATTGGAATGCTGCAAATTTAAACACGGATGAAGTTCAACCGTGCAACGTTTGACATTAAAGTAAACCAATCTGTTTCTGTGTACTTCCAGATGAGGACAGCAGGGCGGCAGACTTGTTGTACAAGAAGGTACGTGTACTCTGCTGGGTGATGACAGGGCCGTATAATCTCCAAAGCAAGGCCCGCCACGTCAAGGCCACCTGGAGTCGCCACTGCAACATGGTGGTGTTCATGAGCTCTGTGGAGGACTCAGACTTTCCAACGGTGGGCCTGGGAACCAAAGAGGGCCGCGACCAGCTCTACTGGAAGACCATCAAAGCCTTCCACTACGTTTATGAACATCATGCGGACGAAGCCGACTGGTTCTTGAAAGCAGATGACGACACCTTTGTGGTGGTGGACAACCTGCGTTGGGTTTTGTCCAACTACACACCTGAGCAGCCCATCTACTTTGGGAAACGCTTTAAGCCTTACACCAAGCAAGGCTACATGAGTGGAGGGGCCGGTTATGTACTCAGTAAAGAAGCCTTGAAGAGGTTTGTGGAAGGTTTTCGGACCAAAGTTTGCACGCACACCACCCCTGTGGAGGACCTGGCTATGGGGCAGTGTTTGGAGAAGATGGGTGTGCTGGCTGGAGACTCCAGGGATACGTTACAACGAGAAACTTTCCATCCATTTGTCCCAGAGCATCACCTGACCGGAAAGTTCTCCAAAAGCTTCTGGTATTGGAGCTACTGTTATTACCCAATTGTCGAGGTAAGACCTGTGTTCGATTGAAATGGTTTTTGCTAATATGGGACGTGACTGGAACCACCAGAGTTACCCTTGTTAAAAATTGTATTTATTAGCCTATATATATATAAAGTAAAACTCTTCTTCATAATCTGTGAAGATGCTCTAGTGGTACAAGGAACAATTAAAACGGACCTGTGTGTGTGTGTGTCAGCTAAAAATCCTCTAATGATATTAACCAACATTGACATTTAACAATTTAACTTATACATTACATTTGATACATTTGAACCAAATGTGTATGTGCTGCCATCAAACACTCACTATGAGAAGAATAGCTAAATAAATAATATAGTTGAACCCTGCAAAGAGCGCGTGAATGCAAATTAAATGAGTTCATTTTAAAGTGGATAATTGCAGCGGCGGCTGAATCCCCTCAACAAAAAGAAAATTGCTCAATTTGTTGTCGATGATGCAACTAATTTATTGTGCTTTGCAATTGAAATGAGGCTGGTCCATTAGTGATGCTGTCAGATGCTGCCCATCATCATCATCATCATCATCATCATCATCATCATCATCACACAAAGCTGTTTCATCCACTGTCTTCAGAAGGAAAGAAAGAAAAATAAACACATTTTTAGCCCCAGGATCATTGTAGGAGCCACCCACCCACATGACACTTTGTTTATTTGAAAGCAGGAGGCAGTATTTTCAATTTTAGTAAATGCTTCAATGGTGTAAAATAGTGACTATCCAATTCAGTATCTCTATCACTCCCGGTGGATGACTGTGGTATAGGTGACAGGAGCCTGACTGATGAAGGCTTCAAATGCTTTTGGTTTCATAATTTAAAAAATATATATATATATATCAACAACACACATCAAATAATAATGTTAGACCTAAACGTGATTTTTGTTTCATTTGATTTGAGTGTCTGGCCCTCAAGGTAGAAAGAAATTGTGTCCTCTGACAAGTTGATGATGGAAAAGCTCTGCTCACTTTCTGTTCAGTTGGTTGTTAACTATGAAGAAAGTCATTTTGTTGTTTTACCCCATCAATCAGTTTTTCTCGTACTAGCCATGAGACACGATCCATCACTGATGGCGAGACTGAACCTGGATTTTCTTTTTATACCCGGTCTTTAGAGTCAAACCTCCTACTGGTTAAGATTAAAAATAGATTTAATTTACAATCTATTTAAATACAGAATAAAGTTTTCCTAACTCCAGTATATGACATGTTTAAACTCATCTTTTTGTATCTTTAATGTTCTAACCATAAAAACTTAACATTGAATGTCATCATCCTGCAACTTTTTCTTCAGAACAAGAAATAGCTGTACTTTCAGAGTGTTCGAAGAAGTATTTTTGGTAAATCTCCTGAGTCAACAAAGCTTATATAAAAGATTTGGTTTAACCCTCAAAAGCTGGTGCTGTGGAAAAAAATCTGTCAGTGTCAGAAATAGTTTCTGAGCTCCTTCTTAGCTGCTGTAATACCTGTGTACGTGTCTACCTGTGTGTACAAGGATGTTCTGACCTGTGTGTCCGTCTTCTGCAGGGTCCACAGTGCTGCTCAGACTTGGCCGTGTCCTTTCATTATGTGGAGGCGGAGCTGATGTACACCCTGGAGTATTACACCTACCATCTGAGGGCGTACGGCTACAGACCGCGCTATCAGCCCTCCCTACACCTGGATATTAACACTGACACTCATTCACAGTCCACTGACGTTAAAGGAGCTCAAGAGGTGACGGATGGAAAAACGGCAAGTGTCTCCACGAGTGGGAACGGAACCAAAGTCACGACAGAGTCTCTGACAGACAAACTGAACCCACAGCTGACGGAGAACAGGACTGCAGTCGGTACCTGACAGATCTGTGTGAATCAGTGTCAGAAAAACATCAACATCTTTGCTCGACAGGATCCACAGCTGTAGGATAGCTACAGTTTC
>NC_024316.1:12585708-12589719 GCF_000523025.1 Cynoglossus semilaevis | reverse complement strand
TCTGATGTCGGACGACGCTCAGATCGACTACTTAACCCCGACATGGCCAGTGTTTGGAATGGAGAAGTCACAATTATATTTTATATTTTTCTCCAAGAGAAGGAAACAAAAGGCACACCTAGTATCAGTTGATTTCAGTTAGTTAAATAACTTCTGGATTTTATTTTTTAATTTTTTAGATCTGTTGTTGACTTTTACCATTCCGATTCTTTATTTTTTTCAATTAGAATATGTCGACACATTGTTTGTTTAATTTTATTTAAGTCAATATCTTACGAGTTGTTTTTAATTTCTGTTCAAATCAACAGTCGGCAGAGATCTTTGTTTTACAGCATAACTAAGCTTTTTGTTTTGGACTGTGAAGTGTTCACCAACTCTCTGTTTGTATTGTCACATATAGTGTTACAGAAAAAGTCAAGTAAATGCTTGGTGTTTCAGTGTTTTTATTAGGGATGCACCAGTATCAATACTGGACTGATGGTTCATTGAAATACTCCTAAAACATGCCAGACCAGAGAGTTGATCCTCCACAACCAGCTGCGTACTGGTTCAGTCAGTGTTGTATGTTTTCCTACTGAAGTTCAGCATCTTGTTAAACTCAAAGGTAGTTTATTTGAGTATTTTGACACTGGGTACAAAGACAAAAACAGGAGCAAAGGATTTTTTATTATAATAATAAAGGCTCACTAAATGACTGTTTTTGAGACTTATTTGACCAACATTGTGTGTTTTCATTTGTTTACTGTTACATAAAAATAGTCCTTCAGTTTAAGTGACACCTGCCTGGAAAACAGGAGACTGTGTTGACATTGGGAATGTGCTATTGGTCCCAAAGCTCGGATCACTTTCTGTTTAGCTGACTGTGTCAACGGTTCAGAAAGTTGAATTAAAAAAAAAAGTTGATTTATAATCTTGTTGCATTGATTTATTGTCTCATATTAATTTGAAAACTTTTTCGTTTAATTCATAGAGATTTGTTTATTTGGACAGAATCAGCCTTGTGTTTACGAAAATAAAATAAAACTGGCTGTTAATGTTTTCCTCCTCGGTGTCATAACTCTGGTCTGGGTTGAGCTAACACCTACGCTCATGTCACTGTTATTTCCCAGAGCAGCGTCACATCTATAACACTGCCTTCAGTTTATTACATATTTAATGAAACTCAGCTGAAGATGTATCAGCGACGTTACTCGGTACCGGCGAATACACTGAACTGAAAATACACATATCAATTTGTAAAGAAAAAAAAGAGTCAGGACGACCCTCCCTTTTATGCCTGGCAACAGTAAATACTGTAACAGACGAGATGGTGTGTACATCTACACCAAAGCTGAAAATCACCCAGAAACCACTGCTGTGAAGGGAGATGTTTGAATGAATAAGTGATGTATAAAAAGTCTCTTTATTTCAACAAAATCCAACAAATAGGTCTCACATCTACTTGTGTTTCGTCTTTACATATGAATCAAATACAATCCATGTAGTTTATGGTCACTTCATGAAGTCAGGTGACGGCGCCCAGGTGGGAATCGCGTGGTTTTTATTGGTTTCCGTGGACATGAACTCCTTCGGTTGTTTTTCTGGGTCGGTCTTTGACAGTCGATGTTGTTGGTTTTTCTACAGACCTTGAAGAAACCTGGAACCCATCACACACATCATCATCATCATCATCATCATGTCATAATAGCTTAAATTCACACACTGAAGAACAAAACAAAAACACAGAGAAACGCCTTTAGGTTCTTTTTTTTTCTCCCCCTCTGTTTCTCACAAACGTTCTTCAAGCCAACATTGCTTTCTAAAACATTTCACCTTGAAAATAATCAATCTTGAGAGTATATTTTTTTCTCTTTTGACCAGATCAAGGTCAAGTGTAAACTCCAATTTTCAAAGTAATGAAAGCTTTGTGTTGGGTTTTTTTACCCTCACAGAAAATGGAGCAGCGGCTCACCTCAGTTTGCACTTGTGCAGAGAAATACCTCTCCTCTCTGGATACGCTCTCCTCCAGGGACCATTATCTGGGAGAGCAACACACATCACACCCCCGACACCCACAATAAAGATGTGCAGTGGATGTTTGATGAGCATAAAAAAAATGCAGGAATAAATTGATATTTGAATTTCGCAGATATCTGCGCTCACCTGACTCTGAACTTCTCCTTCCCATAAGTCCAACAAAAATGTCGTGCATTTCCCCTGAGGAGAATTACAATTTTTAATTCCACAAAATGAAAAAAAAAAAAAAACACTTTATCCTCCCAAAAACAAAAACCACAGGTGTCTTACTTTTTTGTTGTGACTGAAGATTGTTTTCATCTGAAGAGAAATTCAAACAAGAGTTCCAGTTGAATTAAAATCTGAATAAGGTTATAATATAGAACCTTCACAATTGTAACTTTTGAATTAACCCTATCATTATTATAATTTATATCGGGGTTTTTTTAGTTAAGAAAACACTCACCCGTGTTCCTTCTGCCCATCAGACCCACAAAGCTGTCATAATCCCAATCGTTATACCTCTTCAAAATACTCCTCTTGATTTTCTCCAAACCAGTGCTGTGCTGAAGGTTAAAGGCAACAGAAAAACATATTTTAAAAAATATTTTCTATTTATAGAATGTCATGAATCTATTTTATTTTTCGTTTTCGGTCCGCTGAACTCACATCTGAAGTCGATCTGCTCGACTCTGCCTCCTCGCATCTGGACTGGCCGCAGCGAAGTTTGACGACGAGGACCAGAGTCACCAGCAGAAAACCTCTCCTCATTTTTCCAGCACCACCTAAAGTACACGAGAACATGACCACTGGTGTCGTTTCAATAGATTTGGATTTTCAGTAACACATCATCACTGGATGCACCGCCGCCTGCGCGTAAATTTGGTGCGTAATCGGTGCGTAAAAGCGCACGGATTTACAAACACACGTGTAAAACCTGCCAGGTTTTTTATCAAAACATTAACTGCTGAGCCCGACATCTTCATTATACAATAAAATCAATATAAAGAAGACACTACAGGTCATCAGCATTACATCTTCACTCTGAAAAAAAAAATCCGCCAAATTCTCCAATCTGTCAGAACAGAACAAAAATCACTTCTTTTAGGGTTATAAATAACTTTTTTTCCTTTTACCTTATTTCTGTGGAGCAGGTACTGTGGTAACAGAGTCGGCTGTGTGCGCCCTGGTGCGGAGTGCAGTGGATGTGGAGAGATCCCGCAGTGAGTGCACGGAGGATGAAGGAGCCGTTCGGTCTTTGGGAGCAGCGGCTGGATACCTGCGTAACGCCAATCAGCAACTGGTGCGTAGGTGGGGCATCAGGACCTATATCACGACGTCCTGATGGCTACGTCATGTAATTATTAACGGTCGTGGTGCCGTATGTAATACCCCCGACTGAACGACAGGTGCACGCAGTACCCACAGTTGATGAGTAATCAAAGTACGTGGATTTATGGGTGTGAGACTTTGTCTTTAGGGTGTTTGTTGAGCTCCCCCTGTAGTTTACGTGGGTAAAAATGACTGTTAGATTTATTTAATGATGTTTATTGTTTTAAAGAATGGGGAGTGGCGTGTCTTTGTCACCAAGTCCACGCTCATGTTGTTGTCTTTCTGAAGCACTGATCAGTTGTCACCATCGCTCACAAGATCTTAATCTTTTTAGGAAGTAATTATAACAAAGATAGCAGCTGCTTCTTCATCTCCACCCCACACCATGATGACGACGACGACGATGATAATGTTAATGATGGATGTGACCAGACAAACAGCTGCGGATCGCCAGAGGACAAGCCACAAATAAAATAGTTTGACAATATCACCACAGAAAACCTCAGCATCAGCTGATTTAAGATGGAAACCCAGCAGTTAGTGATCATAAACTATCAAACCAAGACTGAAAATTCGAAGTTTTTCATGTATGGCTTTTTATTGGTGTGACATGTGTATTTCCTTTCTGTTTTTCAATCCTTGTAGGATAAGGGAATATATAAATGTATAAATGTTTCATAACAG
>NC_024316.1:12540833-12585670 GCF_000523025.1 Cynoglossus semilaevis | reverse complement strand
ATGTAGCTCTTTAAACCAAGCCTGTCAGTTGTCTTGCAATTATACGAGCAATTAGGCTTACGCTGATGTTTGTGCACACTTCCTGAACCCAAACAGGCATGAATATTTCAGCAAAAACCTGTTAAACCGCGGAGCAGGAAAACGGCACTGCCGTGCATTACTGTGGCCCCCGGAGACGGAGACCTGACACTGAGAGCATGACACCAGCCACAAGATGAAAATGCGAATTGCACTTTTTTTTTAATAAAAGGTAAACTCCCTGTTACAGCCCTGACTTCCATTTGTCATATTTGTGTTTCGACATGTGTGGGCTGCGGTGCAGCAGTGCAGGGATTTGGAGATCTGGTGGAGGTGAGGAAGTCATAAATTGCATTTTTACATTATTGATAAGTGTTTTTTTTCTTTTTCTTTCTCTTGGTAATCAATGGGCCCCCACGTTTGGAAAAGCATTGAACATAAGGAGAGAAACAAGCCACAGGCTGTTTGTTCAGAGGACAGGAGTTGTTTCTCACCTGAGTAAAGTGTACGGAGACACAGGATGTCCAACAGTCCAACAGGCTGCAGCAGTGCTGGCCGAACTCTCTCACCTTTACGGTTGGCATTCGGGCGTCATTCACTGACACGTCGTGACTCTGACATGTCAGCAGGACGTTAATGAGTGGTTTAGTAACAAGCGGTAGGCTGTGACGTCCGTGCCTTCAGGTGTCTGTGTGCATGACAAGTGGATGTGATCAGGAGTAGGAATCGACAGAGTTTGAATCAAAATTGTGACAATATGATTCTCCGGGAAACAAAAACAGGCGTGTTCTATAGAAGCAGCTTTTACATAAAGCCTCAGGAGCCTTCCCAGCTTATATTTCTTCGAGAAATCTTTTAATGTCTCCAGACGGTGAGGGCATCTTAAACACAGAGCCTTTAGTCTTTAATACAGATGTTTGTTATGTTCATATACTGTGACGGGGCTTTGTAAAGGCCAGACTGCAGCACGCACTTCTGCGGATGTTTGTTTCTGTGTCTTATTCAGGTGGATTTAATGCTGCAGTTGCTTTAATTCCCTTTCTTCCCACAGACTAGTTTTCACCTCAACAGGATTCTTACAACAACATCAGGGTTGTTCTGAGACCAGCATTCTCATCTGTGCACCACCTCAAATACCCCCTTCGGTTTCACCATCACTGTGGGGTAGGCGTTGTTTCCGTTCTTCTCAAACACTGCCCCCCCACAGTCCCCCCCTACATGAGTGGTATTAAAGCTGAATTATTTTCTTGGTCTGTAAACTACAATGTTTAATAAATCTTTCTCAGAACACACAGTGAGATAAAGATAATAAAATTCTTCCTTAAATCAAATATAAAGATATTAATTATATAATATATCATTTGGATTGGAAGTTTGGTGGGCCGGATTAAAACCCTGAATGAGCCACATCCGGCCCCTGGGCCTTAGTTTGCCCATGTCTGTTCTATATAATAGACTTAGTACTTTCAAAATAATTTTCTTAGAGGGTCTAATTATTTGCCCCCAGGAGTAATTAGAAATGAACATGTTGCCAAAGATTCATTACTGTTCTGTTCACTAGACTCTCATGAGTTGTTTTGAGCTAAATTATTTGCACATTACGTCCTGAACAGGATGAACAGATTAGGTTGAGAATAATGTGAATGCAATATGGGAAAAGAAATTAATTAAGTTGCCCTGAAAAACACAAACCTAATGGTTAAATTTATAGCCGTGATAAAGACGTGCATGTAAGAAAAAAAGAGGCTGTAGATTAAATTGTCTTTGTCTGTGGATCTGGAACAAGGGGAGGACCAGCAGAGAAATCCAGCCTCAGAGTCAGAGTCCTATTCTACTGCTGTCAGTCTAATGAGGCTGTCAGTCATTCCTCGGAGCAGACGCTCATGGTCTGAGAGGGAGAAGTCTACACCACACCGGCTGCATCCTCAGGAGACGGTGCAGCCCTTGAATGGGAGAGACATCAGTGAGAGCAACAGTGTACAGAGGGAGAGTGAGATTACATTGAGCCTGCTGAGAAATCACAGGGTGGAGGTTTGAGCACAGCTCGGGCTTTCTGTCCACAAAGTCCAAAGGTAATTCTGTCTGTGTAAACACACTAACAGCACCTCACTCACCGAGTGGCCAATCACGGCTGTTTGCCGTAGATTGTGTCCACGCCAGGACCAGTCCGAGCACGGGGCTAGTTTGCTGGAAGAATAGTAGAATTTAGATCGAATGGAATTGCAGTAAAAACACGATTTAATTTAGATTGAATGGAATTGCAGTAAAAACACGATTTATCGGACAGAAGGACAAAAGACCAGTGTTGTTTTTAAAGTCCAAACAAGTTCTATTTGATAAATACAAACATTTTGCAAATTGATACATGAAAAAAAGTTTAAAAAAGGCAGGTTTAAAACTCTGTCACATCCAGTTCACACTTCTTGTTACTTGTAATCAGTCAGGAACTGAATTACAGTAACTGTTAAAGACAAGGATTCTCAATAAAAAATAATATATATATATATATATATCAATATATTTTAGAAATATATATAATACATATATATACAGTATATATATCTTTTTTTACCTGTTATTATGGGACCAGCAGTCCCATAATAACAGGTTTCATTTGAAGTGAGTGGATGAACTTTTTTTTAAAAAAAAGACTGGGTTTGCGACTCTGTTTTCTTGACTCACTCCTGTCACTAATTGAGTGAATGAAGTCAAACGCAGAAAGTTTTACATCGGCTTCACTTTGTTCTTTTCATGGTGATGTGCTGAAATGTCTTTGATCAATGCACATTTATTCAGTACGGTTCCCCCTGGTCTGAAACTTTCGGGGTCCTCCAGTGTCACTTCTATCTAAATATTAATCTGAAAGGCTGGACATGGACAATGATATGCTCTGAGAATATATTTGTACTAGACCAAAGACGGCAGAGTGGACCTGCGGTGTCATCTTTGTTGTTTGGAAAATCTTCTGGATTTGTTTTCCTGCCTCTGCTTCTCTAACATATTTGCTCCCTTTAATCTTCCCCTCGAATCGGCAGTTGGCATCAAGACTCATGGGTGGAAATGAGCCACTCAGATGCCATCATGGCCGCACAATCTCTTTTGGACAGCGGGAGCGTTTCTGTCGAGCAGCTTTGCCTCGTTTCTGCTCATCTTGTTGTGAGAGTACTCTGGTGGACACGTTGGCTTCCCATTGCTCTTCTCCTACGAAACCATTTGCACTCACAGTTGTAGTTGAAATCCAGCGCCAGAAGTGTGTTTTTAGCTTCAAAAAAGTTTTCTATACTTTCTCTCAGTTTCAGTGGGTTTTTTTTTCAATGAATATTTAAATGACTTTGATGAGGAAATATTCAGTCCTGCTCACACTCAGACTGTGTTTCAATGGAAAAGTGTTGTTAGCCTCACAGATCATGATTAAGTGTGTGATGGCATTTTTTCACTGTCAAAACCGTAGAAGCTATTTTGGCAAGACTTATGTTGTGAATTTCAACTATGCTAATTCCCTTTAAAAGCACTTCTTTGATGCTGTTCTCAACCTCAGTGTGGTATACAGTCAGGAAGGGCATTTAACATGCAAATCCAATCCTTTAATTCGGCCCATGATCGGAGCCAAAAGACAAAGGGGAAATATGGTCATATCTACGTTATTAAGATTTTTCATTTCGGTTGGGTGCTAGAGGCCTCCAGTGAGACGTAATGGTTGTCTTCATATGAGATCTGGCCTCCCTTTATTACACTGCTGTAATACTGTTACTCCTCACAGCTCGGATCAGATTCCATTTGAATGTTGTTCTGTGGGTTTTAACCTCACGGCTTTAATCATGTACAACATACAACCTCAGGTCAGAAGAACTGAGCCTCAGCAGATGGGCGGACTTGTAGGAGAGAGAAGGTGAGAGAAGATGGTTGCAACCATCGGACGCAATACACGGAACTGAACTAAAATGAACTAAAAACACTGGAAAAAGAAATAAATTCGATTCCAAATTCACTAGAACACAACAGGCAAAAAGATGAAAGAAAGAATGAAAAACCAAACAAACTCAGAAGATTTGTTATGGAGGAAGATGATCAGGTTCATTATGATCAGCTCCATTATGAGCTCCATGAGGTTTAGGGACCGTAGTTTGCTTCTTTTGATTTTCACAGGGGAAGAAATTAAAAAAAAAAAGTCTTTCTGTAACAACCCCTGGTCGATGCAGTGCTTTAACTGGCATTGTCGTCTGCATGAAGATGTGAAGTGGCCAATAGCGTCATCTGATTGAATGACATCAGTAGCTTTTTTTTTCCCTATAAAAACCCACAGACAGGATGGAATTAAGTCATTATGTTCCTTGACATTTGCTTCTCCACTCATTGTGTTATTAAAGCATACACTTCAAAACCATGAGTAGGAATTTGTTGGTTTGTTTCTACTACATAAAATGGAATACATTATGTACACAAAAAACTAAATGTAAATAAAAATGACAAAGAATTCATGACTTTTAATTTTATATAATTTTTTTTGTGGGTGTCTAGGTGTGTACAGTAACTGTATGTACACACCACAAAAAACAAATATATATATGCACATTATATATATGTACATGTATACATATATGCACATTATATATAGATATACGTAGATATGTACATATATACATATATGCAGATTATATATATATATAGATATGTATATATCTATGTACTGTATATATATTTACACTTTCTGCCACTTTTTTCTATTCTTTTAAATTCAATTCAAATTCATTTCAGTGCTGTTTCCTTGTCTTCATGGATGTAGTAGAGTGTTTCCAGTACACATATGAACACAGGAATAAATTGCACATGCTTTATTACATTCTGATGTGACACATACCCATGGGATGGTGTTGAAAATTTCCCATGACAATGCCAGAAAAACTTAAGGTCACATTGATCTGACCTTTTTCTGCAGCAATTTTCCACTTGCGTCCTGGAGGGGTTTGGATTATCTCGTTGGTCTTGGCTAATGTGACCGGCAGTGGCAGCCGTGTCTGTGTCAGAAAAACAGTTTTAAATGTTTTATCTATTGACAGCTCATGTCTACCGTGCTGCTAATCATCACAATAGTATACATATTATACTGTAGATGGCGGCCATGATAAGACTGGACCAACAGTGACTCCTACATACAAGAACATTCTGAAAAAAAAAAAGAACTTGAAGAAAAAAGAACATGGATTGCCACTGGAGTAGTAGACAATCACTTTGTCTTTTTTTTCACAGGAGACCAAGTCAATGAAACACATTATTCATGGAGCCCTCACCCAATTTGCTGGACCTTGAAGAAACAGCTGTTATTGCTTTCATGATATGAGGGGTCAGACACTGATGGGTTCTGACACGTCAGGACTGTTGGGCAGCTGCAGACACTAACAAACCCCAGGTGACCTGACACCAGCACAGGATCAGGGATGATGAGGATGAGGATGATGATTATTATTTTTAAGTAGTAGTAGTAGTAGTAGTAGTAGTAGTAGTAGTAGTAGTAGTAGTAGTTTTATCAGTTGTATAAGTGTATATATCGTGTTTTTCTCCTTCCACAGAAATAAATCAAGACCAAAACATGCATGAAAACTTTAAATAAAAAAGAAACAAACTTCTATCAGGTTCCTGTTCAGTCTGCCCTCAGCCCTGTGTAAATTCTCAGGCTGGTTTTCGTAAACACGGACCTTGTGTCTACGAAGCTCCAACAAAAGCTCATTAACTTTTATTGATTTCCTGGAGACTTACTCTAACCATAATATTTACGACTACTTTAGCCCTAACATTAAACCCACAATGAACAATGTTTGACTGATCACACACACACACACACACACACACACACACAGACATATTTTTGGGTTTTGTATCTACCTGACACAAACTTATTACAGTATATTCCCTACTCCCTTATTTCAAGTATATAATGAACCTTCATTCTACCCTAACCATAATCAGACACTAATTCTAATCCTAACAACAAACCAAATATTGAACGTCCAAATACTCACTTTTTAGGGACTCGCAAACTGTCCCCACAAGAACATGGGGTCCCATTTCCAAAAGATGTATCCACAAGTACTGCTACATCAGACACACACACACACACACACACACATCTTGTTTTTTGTGTTTAGTGAGCACTTCAAGGAAATAATGTCCCAGCCCATTACCATAACCTGAAAATATTACAGATTTATCCCTCATTAATCCTTACTTCAAATTCACAGCAGGCACACACACACACGTCTTTGTGTTTTGCGTGCACACCGCTTAGAAATAATGCATTTCCGAGCGCCTCACCCTAACATATAAATATATACCTACCTTTTATAACTGATATCTGTAGTCACTCACTGTAAAATATCCCCAAAACAGGGTTCCCACAAGTATTACTACACTAAGACTACACACACACACACACACACACACACCAATGACTGATGGCCCTGGGCTCCTCTCTGTAAATGACAAGTGTCATCCATAACAGGCAGACATTGGCTGGTAAAGTGATTACTTTCATAACGCTGAGTGTCCTGGTAAACACAGCTGGCTCCACGTCTGTCACTCCCAGACATGAAGGCGAAGCGATCAGTCGGCGTTGCATCGGGAACCGTGTTGTAGGTGTTTTCTGAACACACAGTGAGCCATCAGTGACAGAGCGGATGGATGATGTGCACCTTTATTCCACCTCACTTACCAACAATGAGTCTGAGCCAGAGGATGTAGAGGAAGGTCATGTGTGATGCACACCGATAAGATAGTGGGAGTTCTTCATGGGTTCTCGTCAGCACGGGGCGCACATCATAAACTCATTATAAATCACTATCTGATAATTATGTTTCATTATAATCTGCCAAGACTGCATAATGAGATCCCTGTCTGACAGCATCATGTCCTGATTCTAATGACTGAACTGTCATTTGCTTATCATAACATAGAAACTAGAAATACCGCGCATCCTGTCGCTGTAGTCTTAAAGTCGGTTGTTTATTATCCTGTCGCTGGCGCTGTAGTCTTAAAGTCGGTTGTTTATACACCAACCTTGTTAGACCTCATGGAGTCAGTTAGGGGTGTCCGATATCAACCTTTTACCAATATTGTCCAAACACTTAATTTCAGAATCCGATATCGACCGGTATCGACCGGTGTACTGTGTCCCAATGATAATACTATGCTGAATACTAATAATAATTTCACTTTTACTTCAAAACTATTTTAGGTCACATCATCTGGGCGAAACCCAGGCATTGCGTTATCGGGTTTTCATTATCGATAAAACCGATATTACACAATTAAGCTAACATCGGCCGATAGCATCGACAGCAGGAAACAGCTGGGATAGTCCATTCATTTTTCACACTACCATCTGGCTAGTCCTTAGAGTGTAGTTAATTCTGAGTTTAAGATTTTGTTAATTTGTAGTTTGTTTCTTGTGTTGTCTGAAATAAAATAAATGTATAAAATGCTATTATTTTAGGATTGTGGACTCCTTGTTTTGACAGCTTTAGGCTTATTAAAAAACTGCCATCTTTCCAATAACATAAAGTCATGAAGCACTGAAGAGAGCAGCACTGATTGGTGAGAATTAGTTCCATCTCCAAGCAGGTTTTAAATAAGAAGAAGTCAAATGAGTTTGAGGAAATTCATGAATTGGTGAAAACTGAGAATTGGTCAGGCCTGTCGATGCTGTTGTTGCTCTGGCTGCTTAGTTTCAACACCATTTAATTTAAAAAACATTGTTCTCGTTCCCATTTTCATTTGCTGCTGCTTAATGGCAAAAATAATATAATAAGAATGAACTTTTTTATCAGGAGTCAGTTACTGCTGTCTCTGACTTTGGTGGAGAGGCGTTATTACTCTGGACCGTAGGAGACGGAGACACAGATGTCAAAGAACATAAAGATAATTAACGAGTGGCTGTCACAACAGGATACCATTGAATGACAACACTGTTTGTTTCCTTCATCAGTAACTTGTCATCTAATTAAAAACGACACGCTATCCTTCACATTACACCCAGTGTCTCAGCGTCAGTGTCGCTGTTTCCCTGTCTCCCACTCTTCCCACCACTATTCCCTGGAACTCAGTGTGGCCAACACTTCATTTACTGTAGATTTAAATAGAACCTTGTTGGGAAAACATCTGTGACTCACTGTGCCTGATGGGTAATCACGTCAGCAAAGGACAGACACCTGAGTTTCTTTCTCGAATATTTTGAGGCATTGTCTTTAAATGTGTTCTGCAAATTATTTAATTAAAAAATGAAATGTAAAGGCAATTTGAAATAATGAAAATCGGAAAAAAAATTCCATCCGTGTCATTTTACATCACCCACTGGATAAAAAATGTGTTTGATCTTGCCTTTCCAAAAAAGTATTTTGTTTCCTTACCGTGCGTCCGCTTCCCCTCAGTTCAAGGAATCACAAAGAATCTTAAACAGGAAATCAATATGGCTACCCATGGTGCAACTGTAAGTAAGAGCTGTGGTTTCTACTGCATTGGTAGCCATTTGTCATAATCGTGTGGATGCTGTGCTCCATGCTGTGTTACAGTATTGCACTGTGGCCTGTGATCTGTACATTGACAGTAGTTTGTGACCAGCTGTTAAAAAGTCTTTCCAGTATAACCTCACCATCTAACTCACGGAAATAATTTTGCTTAAATGATTATTTATATGAAATTAGAGCTGACAGGACAGATTGACATCTCACTGTAGGTTAAATTAGATGGCTGTCGCTATAGCAACAGCTAACATTGCTGACTCCTAAGGATGTGTATATTGTGCACTAATGGATCAGTTAAGATCATGTTGCTTTCTGTAAGACAGGAATAAGGTGATGTGGAAGCTGTGGCTGAAAACACAGTTAGAACAGAAAACAGCAAAATGCTCACAGCCAGTTTTACTTTTGTTACATTAACAAATGGCTAGCTTAATCTGTTAAGCTAGCCATCTAAGGAGTAAATGAATGAAAACTAAAATAATATATGATGTTAGCAATTGTTGTTGGCTAATATTAGCCATAAAAGCTAGGTAAAACGACAAACCAATTGCCACATTTATAACAAACTACTTAATCTCCGTCTTGTGTAATAGACCAGGACAAAGGAGAGTTAAAAGTTTTTAGTGTTTTGATAAGTGGACCTTAAGCAAAATCAAAGAAAAAATAAAGAGAAAAGTTTACCGTGTGAAATGTGTATATAGATGAGGAGGTGGTAAAAAGTAATAAGCAAAAATAACATGACAGTTGGTCTGAACACATTTTTGTGACTTGTTAAGAAAGAAAGATTACAGATTTGTTTGCTCTGCTGTGTCTGCAGAGCTTGGACTAATTAACTCTGCTGCACTCCAACCTGCCAGCTCATGTTAGTGAAACAGACAGGACAGACAGCCACGACTTTAGAGACACTTTTATTCACTAAAAACTGACGGTGTCCTGTTTGTTCTTTGTTTGTTTTCAACCTTACGTAACAATTGTTTAAAGGGATTTATGTACTTGATCTTTGAGTATGTCGTTTAGGATTTAGCAACATCTAGTGGTAAAGTCAGATAATGTGGTTGAGTGTATCTCAAACCCCATCTCCGTCTGAATTAGGGTGACCAGGTCCAATTCATTAAAATGAGGGAGAAAGATTATAATCGCGTAAGACAGTGTCCTTATTACCTTTGTTCAGTGAAAATATTATTTGGAATGACAGTTTATGGAAACAAATTTCAGTAAAGTTAAGATGCGTTGACGTGAGGTGTTCTGTGAAAAAAGGATACAATTTGAATTTTCTGGATTAAACATTTTAAAAAATTGCAGCCTATATCTACAACCTTTTAAATCTAAATTCCACAGGTCTTTCCTTAAATTACACGAGCTGTGCTCCTTTATGCTACTATTTGTCCCCGCAACTGATTGGAATTTTTTTTATTACACAAAATAGAGAGCCCCTTGTTTTACGATTGCACAAAATAGAGAGCCCCTTGTTTTACGTTTGCCCCCACAGGCTGCACTTCTTTTCTTTTGGTTACTTCCCGTCACTAACTTTCTCTAAAGGGAAGGAATGATCTGGTGTTACTGAACCTACAGTGTGAGTGACATGTGCGTAGTTTCATGACGTCAGTCACAGCCCCGACGGTGTATGACAGCTGACCTTATTATTCTCTCAACCTCTGGATAAAGGTTATAGGTTGTATAAAAGACTAGGTTTTCTCCCTTTTAGAACCTCATGAAACATGTTTGGATGGTCTTTCAACATCAAATATTTTTCTTGCGTCCATTGCTGATTTGAATTCTCATTTACTTCTGTATCATAAAGAAATCATGTATCCTGACAAATATAATGTTCTGAAATATATAAAAGCCTGCCACACATGCTGATGTTCTTATCTCCTACTGTTTGTCTATCTGTTTCATGATCTACCCGCTGGTTTCTTTAGCGTTTTATTCATTTTAGTTCCGATTTTCTTTCTCTGAACCCAGCCAGCCCTAAAAAATGTGTTTAGATTGAAAATGTTTGCACAGACGGCAATTATAATTATTTCAGTCAGGCATAAAATCGATCCAGATTGTTTTATCTCTTTCTCATTACCCTGTGGCTCTAACTGTGTTTCTATTTGGTTTTAGTAAACAAACAACTGTAGCAAGTGTACCACGGTTTGAAAAGCGAAAATAGGCCAGGGAGAGTTTTCTCCTGCGACTCACTTTCACCTCGCACTCGTCACATGTTATGCAGATGTTGCATAAAGAAGAGGCATTGAAAAGAAAAAGATAGACAGGCAGAGAAGGTCCATGGCCAGTACTCTCAGGTGCAGACCTCCATTAAGAGAAAAGTGCAGGTACGTATCTTCACCTCTTCAAATTCCATTTGTAGATCCATCCAATCAGACCATCTCACCATGTCATAGCCACGTCTCAAGGCTCTCAGGCTCTGAGAGGCCTCTCATTTCAAAGCATAGCCAGGCACTGCCATTATACTCAGCTGTTAGGACTTTTCTTTTTAACCATTATCAACAGTGGACGGAAAAAACACAACGTTTATATATATAAAGAACACAGAACTGCAAAAGAGTCTTAAAAAAAAACTCAATACAAGAAAAGTTACATTTGCCGGAGGTCTGTGGTTTGGTTGTTGGGCAAAAACACAGATTATATGTTTGCGAATTAACCTGCTTCCCAGTAATGACAGTGCGGCCATCTAGTGGCCAAACTTTAATACCGTCGCAAAATCCAGGAAATTGATGTCATTGAGATATGAAGGGAAAAAGTCTCTCGCAAAAATAGACGAGGAATTCAGCAGTGCCCTTTAGAACAATGACACATTTCATCAGACAGTACAATGTAGCATCAGTCCTCTGGCTGCATCTGCTGCTCCAAAAGTAGGTCACACGAACTCTTCTGATAATTTGTGAACAATTTCGATCTTTACTTTTGAACAAAACGGGGTGTATTTACATATTTTCTGGGCATTTAGAACCCTTGTTATTAGTATATTACATTGAACCACCAGGTTAAAAGAAACGTCTCTACTGTTTACCCAGGTTTGTAAATGTTGGCCAAATCAAAACAAAACAAAACAAAAGGGTTTGTAAATGTTGTTTAACTCCGGCCAAATCAAAACAAAACAAAACAAAACAAAACAAAACAAAACAAAACAAAACAAAACAACTATCATAAGTGACGTTTAACCCATTTTGTGTTGTTTTCTGAGGGAAAAGTCAATGAAAATTATACGTTAAATAATACTTAGAGTACAAGAAAACTATGGCTGTTGATCTGTAGAGGGCGCTTAGGGGCAATTCAAAATTAACGTGCTGACAGAAAAAACATTACTTGAAAGAAACGAGTGAGTGGCAAAGCACGATAACAATTGGTTATACACAAGAGCAGTATAAATCAACTTCCTGTTTGTCAGGCATCAGCCAATTAAAGGCAACAATAGTCAGGTGAGCTAAGGGTGATTCTTTATTGGTGCGTGGAAGTCCCTCCGTGTTTGGCGTCCTTAATAAGTTTCTTACAATTTTCGTGTTTTGTTTAGTTTTTTGAAAAACTCAACATTGAACAGTTTAACAGTTTACAGGCTACGTAACGGTCGTTTCACTTTATCCTAACCCAATAGTTGTACTGTCAGAGGGAAAGAAGAACATCATGGAAGACGTTACACCGCGCTGTTGAGGAGTTAAGAAAAAGGAGCTACTCATTACAGGACTTGGTGAAGTGATTGTGGGGGTAAGTCAAGTCCTCTTTTATTTTGTGTGTCTAAAACGTTGTGGACAACGACCTGTGTACGGGACTTCAAACACCTGTGCTTCGTACTGAGTTACAGTCCGTGATACGAGTCTGGCTGCTGCTTAACACTGAGGACTCCGTTCACTGTCATTGTACCGGTCAGTGTATACAAGTATTACTGTGATAGGGCAGTAAACAAGGTACTGTTCTATGCACATGCTGTGGTAGTAGCGTTGCTGATGATTATGATTATTTTTGTGGTTGTTTTAATTGAATTATTATTGTTGTTAGCAGTAGGGCTGACATGTTTTTTTATGTAAGGCAAACAACAACAAACTGCTGTGGAATTTTGAAGGACAATCTGGGGTGGTCCTTTCAGATCAGTGCTCCCTAATCTTTGGTATGGATGCAGATGATGGTGTTTTAGGTGTTGTTTGTAATCTGATTTCCATTCCATAAATTATGCCATCAATGTAAATCAAAGTTCAGTGTAAATTAAAGCAATTAAACCAATCCATGTGCTACATAATTATATACTTTAGTTTTAGTCTTGTTAGGAGTTTGTAAGTAATTACCTTGTTCATAAAATCAGTAGAGTAAACATAGTAAACAAACATTAGTGAATGTCTCTGACCATGTCAGATGTAATGTATTGTAAAAAATGACTTCTTCAGAAAAATTTCAACAAATTAGAGACATACACTTGATTCTTATGATTTATTGACATTTATTTTTTTTTCACCATTGTTTCTCTTGATACCAATAGTATTTACCATAAAGTTTCTTTTTCATTTAAATTACATTTATAATGTTTTACTCACATACACATTTATCATTTTATTTTCTTATTGCAATAAACAAGAGTAGCCAGAATGAGTCAGGTATTGCTACAATTCGCGATACAAACTATTTGTCCCCTGTGACAATGAAATTCAAAAATAACTTTATTGGCAAGACAGAATTACTCAACCACCTCTTCGTATCTCTCTTTCTTCTCATTTTCGTCTGTTGGAGAGGCGGAGGGCAAAATAAGGCTAAGGCCTACGGTAGCTTACACACCTTACCAGAAAAAAAGGAAGTTATCTCTTTTTTAAAAATTAAAATAATAACAATGAATCAGTATGAACTAACACCACGTGAAAATGTTACAGAGATTATGATCAAATCTCACGGGGCCCACAAGCCTTTTCACTTGGCCAAATGTACACCAACAACATGCCTTTAGTGGCCCACATCTGGTATGCAGTGGCCCACATCCTGTATCTAGATTTTGGGCTGCATTATTTCGTCTGAAGCCATGTAGGCCCAAACATTGTTTCAGTTTTGATTGAAGTGTTTTGTCAAAAAACCCCATGATTAATTGCTATCCTGTTGGTCGATCATGTAACCTGTTTGGTTGTGTGATCTGTGAAACATTTAGCTATTTTTCAAATAGGTTTGATCATTTATTTAAAAAAAAAATTATTGGGCAATTATTTAATCAACTTATTGTTTGAGGCCACATTATCTTCCGTCCTGCATCTGTCTCTGATAGGTGGAAATTTGAAAGAGCGCTGGTCCCTATTCTCACACATGCCCACACACACACACACACAACTACACATGATTTACACACCGACAGGAGTAAAAGCACTGATTCCAGGATTTATACCTCACGTACCAAATTAACTCTAAAAAGGATATTTCCTCAAGAAACAGAAAATGCACAATGGTGGAAAACACGTCAGCTTGTTCATTAGGTCATGGGGTGACTAATGTTCATCATGGTTTAAACTTTAACACATTTCACACACGGGAAAAAAATGCAAGTCAGGAACTTGAACTCAAAGAAAACTGCTGAACACATCTATCTTTAATCCACTGATACCTGGCATTGTACCCTGTTCCCCAGGCAGAGATTACCATAGTAAAAAGGCCCTTTAATATGAAGGGCCGGGGCCCAGCTGTGTGTCCATCTCTCTCTGTCCCTCGCTCAGTCTCTTTGAGGGTTTTTTCACTCCTCATGGAAGAACAGAAAAGTCTGTCAGCTGGCATGATCCCATTTTGCACATAACTCCACACGACGTGACACATTGAAAACAAGTCACTCAGATAAAAACTGCTCATTGCATTGCAATATTGAAAGAAAAAGTAAGACATTTGAGCTCATTGCTTCTCAGTGAAAGGGCACAGTGTACAATTGGTTTGGAAAATGATGTTTGTAAGCTTTAAGCCACTGAGCAAGACACAAGTTCTGCTGCTGCTCTACTTAGCCTAGCTTAGCTTAGTTTAGCTTAGCTCTGGCTCCCTGCTGAGTCAGGTTTTAACATCATCTCAATTAATCCTCAAACCACTAAATCAACCCTATTTCTGCCTGTCCCTTCATGGGCACAATATTAACATTTTCTACCTACAAAAATATTTTTTAATTATACTTTTTTTATTTTTATTTTTTCATGTGATATAAACACAAACAGTCCAAACCAAACAAAACAAAGTGCTCACCAGTCTTTGTAAAAGAAAACAAATCATGGTGCATTTCATGGCTTTCAGTTATAAGACAGGAATTATTGAGAGATGCTTAGGTTCCATCTTTAGGCTTAGGGCATGGTTGAAACGCCGAGTAATTTCTCCCAGAATGTATTTGGCTTGGCTCCAACAGTCCCTTCTTTAATTTGTTTTCTTTCAGCACATGTATAGCTAACTACGATTGAACCACTACAGTTTATCCATATTAACCTTCAGGGATAGAGGAGGTCAAGAGGAAAGGGCAGGGGTTCAGTAAAGGTTGGTGTAGTAATCCAGAACTCTGGCCCTGCAGGGCCTTCATCCTGGGCTGCATGCAGAAACAGCATCAACACCCCAGTACACTGGTTACTCAAACCTCATTATGTAAATAAAACTGTGACAGGAAGACCAGGGTGATGATAAGGGTGTCAATATTTTTATGTATGACACGTATGCTTTCTTTTTTGTATATCACTTGGGAGAGAATGGTAGTGAACAGCCTTGTTTGCTCTTGACAGTAAGTAGCATCAGGTGGTGTGTTCTATTCTGGTGTCAGATAACATAGACACGAAGGCCAGTCTGTATTTACGTGTAAAACAAATGAAACTCCAGTGAATACAACTGGAAGTTAAATTCCTGAATAATCAATCGTTGTTTCTAGCTTGTCAACTCAAAGAGCCTGAAACTAACAGAAGAGGTGTGTTGCAACCTGCTAATGAGAGTCGGATGTAAATCTTTAAATGTTTATCAATTTCTCCCTCCAGCTTTTGTTTGGTACAAGGACATTTATGTTTTTTTTCTGTAGCTAAGTCCAGCTGTGCATGTAAACCTAGTGGGTGTTCAGAAACACAGCAGTACGGTGTGTACCAGTGTGTGACTGCTGCTGTTCCTCCTGTCATCTCTCCTTTTTGTGACGTATATGAAGTTTGACAATTGTGTCCTGGAGTTACATTTGGTAGCACGCTCTATTTTAAAACAAATTCATTCAGGCCTGTGTGTTTGCATGCTGCCGGAGGTCTGACCATCCACTGACCCATGTCAGCCCGTCCTTCACCGCACAAACACTTTTCTGCCCTCCCCCTCCCAACCAAACACGTTTCACACGTGGCTACAGCCTGCTGGTTAGCCCACGTCATGCTGTGTCTAAGGAGGACCTAGTGTCACGAAGTGAAAAGTTGCCGTCCTCTGCTGCAGAAGGGGACATAAGAGGCCGCACAGCTACATGTGATGCGTACAGCAAAGACAGATGGAAGCAGCTTCCCTACTGACACAACATCATTGTCTTAATTTATTATTTATTTTTGAGGTGCATAGGATGTGGAGAACACACTGAGCCGTTATGACAAAAATCACACCTGGCCCAGAATAATGACGTAACTCTACATGTGGTTAACTCGTTGTAGGAAGGTCTGTACGTGTGTCTTCTGTAGCTATCCAGACAGCCAGGGCCACAGAGCAGGACGGGGAGACCAAGGAAAGTGAGAGGGTGTATGGGGAAGGTAAATGCATAATAAATGTCGTTCCTCTGCTCATTCCAGTCGTAGATCAATCAAAAGTTGCCAAAAAGAAGGGAGAGACTGAAGTAAAGGGTAAAAGACAAACATATACTTCTCCTTCCTGCTTCTCCTTTTAAATTCCTCTCCTCTCAGTTTGATATTTTTTGTTAATGATTGGATTTATTTCTCCCTATCGTTTTCCCATTGATTTATTATGTTTGTATCTTCACAGTGTGCTTTTGGAGTGGCTGTTCCTAACTGGCTCGAAGTCAGTAGGTGATGTGTCAGTAGGGAGAGAACAGGATTGGCCCATGGGTGGTGCGAATGGGGCCTGGGGCGGGTCGTAGGATGGCGTGGCTTAGTGGAGGACCTTGCAAGAGGTGGTGGTGTGGGTGATGCCCAGGAGCTGCTGCTGCACGTAGAGCTAACTGGTTCGAGGAAGCTGCGGCTGCCATCGCTGCAGCAACAGCCAAGGGGCTGGGCAAGAGCCCAGCCCCCAAAGCTTTGGTGAGATCCTTGGAGAAGGTCAGAGATGACTAGAAACAGGAGAGGGTGAGGCACAGACAAGAGGGAAAGAAGAAAACCATAAAAATATATTAGATCCAGATTGTCTTAAAGACAGAGGAACAGATATAGATCTTTTTTATAGCTTCTTTTGATCTGCCATAATGGGGAGCCAAAAACAGAACAATTGGCATTAGAACGGATCAGATCTGCATGCTCAGAACACAAGAAGCCCAACAAGACCAGTCAGCCTTGTCAGGATTTATTTGTTTTATCAATCAATCTCATTTTGTGTTTACTAGTTCATAAGAGAAAAGAAGAAATGAGGTTGAGAGGTTACCGTCAAATCCGCTCCCCTGTGCTTCTTGTGTCGACTGAGGAGTGGGTTAGGTTTGCCTGCCATGCCGTCCCGGTGCCTTCGACTTGATATGTGCTAAAGATACAACATAGATAGAAGTGAGATTGAGTGTCAGGTCTAGATAAAGATGGTCACTGAAACACAGAATCAGACCTAAAAGTGCTCCTGAAAAAGGACCCTAATTGGAGTGAATAAAAATGATCTAGTTACAGGAGTTATTCTTGTCTTTTCTTCTCTAATGTCTGCTGCCAAACACACGGCATTACTTTTCCTGACACAACTGAGCCACATTTCTTCTTCCATGTCTCGGTTGAAACCACCTGTATTTGTCATGAACTTTCGTTTTGGCTTAAAACAGGAAAATATAATTTTAAAAATCACACAATAAGCTCTAAGGCTTGTGAATAATTATTTAAAATATAGTGTATTTACAACTATTTGATTCATGTTATCATTTACTGCTCCTTTAAATAAGAAATGAAAATGTTTTAATGGCTGTGTGTTTTCCTTGGATGGTAAAGGCATCACTGTCGTCCTTTTGCATTCTTGCAATTCTTGCAAATTGGAAACTTTTAATCTCACCTGCTTTAGTTGAAGTTCAGAGTTGACCCGTACGTTGCAGATCTCACAGTGGAAGGTTCTTTCCTGAGTGTTGGGGTCCACTGGGCCACCTCCCTGCTCTCCACTTGGTTTAGGGCCTAAGCGAGGATATGCTTTAATGGGGCCCAGCCCACTGCGAGCCTCTAGAATAGTTTTGTGTTTGGTACCTGACAGATATGGACAAATAGACAGCAAAGTTATTCATCAGGATGAAATGTAATGTAGTATCATTTACAATTATCTCAGTCTGGAAAGTGCTTGGTGCACTAATAGAAAATAATAAACTGCAGTGTCACTTTGGTACCACAAGAGGGCAGCAGTAGAACAGCCGTTCAAAATCCGGATCTGTTGGATGAACCTGGAGCCCTCTCTGGTGTTAATATAGTAATAATGAAGGATTGATGATGTTATCATTCAGTGTGGAGGTTGAAGAAATGTCACAGTTTATCCTCAGTGGTGAAATTCATTCACCACATGTGACCTTATCAATACAAGAGCTGGACCACAGCTTTGTCACTTCTGAAAAGAAATAGTTCTGACCGTAAATGTCAATGAGTGGAGAGTTAAGGGGAGGTCATTATGAAAAGCAGATGTGTACTGGGCTCAGACCTTACAGTAAAAACCACAGTGGGGTTTAATCGTTGTGAAATTTGCCTTTTCCCCCACTTAATATTTATTACTTCATCTTTAACCTTGTGCACAAATAAAAGCATCCATAAAATCAACACTTTGTTGTTGTAAAGGCATTCTTTCACAACCAAATACAATCTGACCTTTGTGATTATCCAATAGAAACTCTAGCAAAACAAAATGAAAAAAAAAATTTAATATTATTTTTAGATGTGCTCATTGAGGGCATGTGAAGAAGGTGATGGGCTACTGATGGTGCATGATGCTGTTTTTTTTTATGGTCTGACTACTCTTGTCTGCGTTTGCCATCGTCTTAATCCAATTACACTTCTGGAAAAAATAAATCATAAATAGAGAGACATTTCGACACACATCTGTCCTGTCAGATGTTGGCAGCAAATGGTGTCCACGTGAAGCAGAGGAATGTGAAATGGAATTCTGAGATTCTGAGTTTGTGTGGATGAGTCATTTATATACAGTACGTTCTTCAGGTCCTTCGTTAGTTTAATTGGTTATATCTTTCAAAAAAAAGGTCAGAGAAAGAGGAAAAAATGCCAGTGTTTTCTTTTCTTCATGTGGTCTGTAAAGCCACACATCACAGTCTGCCAGAGAAAGACTCTCATTAAATAATCACACGTTTTGTTCCTGGCTGAAAGAACGGCTCTGCCTCTGTGCTTTGGAAGTACAGTATCTCCCCCGTCTGACTTTGAATTTGAGTCACATTTTTAGAATCCCCTTTGAAGAGAGTTAAGGTTACAGAGGAGAGCGGAGTCGCCGGGGTCTGGTGATTTGGGAGGAACACAACGACTGTGGGTCCTGCTGGGAAGGAAGAGGCAGGAACTACAGGGTTTCTGTTCTATTTTTGTCTGACAAAGCTTTCCTCGGTGGACTTCTTTGTCATTGTAAGGATTTTTAAGGTGTAGGGGAAAAAAAAAGCAAAGCCAATGAGTAACACATAAAATAAATGAGGGACATTTGCAAAACTGCGAACACAACCCAGGTAGACATGGAAGTGTTGCATAAATATTTAGAAACATTTCAAAGGTTACGTCATCCTTCTGTTTTAGTCCTTTCTGCTGTTCATTCTGTGCCACGCACACGGCTCACGGCCTGTCTGTCTGCACGGCATGTGCTCTCAGTTTTGAAGCCCTGCTAATATTCACCGTATTGAATTTTGACTGATTGCTTCCAGAACGTTTCAGACATGGAGTTTCAATCCTTACTAATCCAGGCCTGGAACTTTGGAGCCAATTAGCTGCCACACGGCTGCGATCATGTTTAGAAGCTGTGATCTCTGGTTGTACTGCATGTGTACGTACACAGTAAATGTGCTGGAGGGCAGATGTAGAACAAATTTATTGTTGTGTGGTTGTTGTCGTAAAATGTTAAAGAATTAATCAGAGCGAGAAAAAGGGTGAAAACTAAAAGGCATCTGCGAATTAGTCTGACCGCTTTTATTGATTAATACTTCGTCCAACAGCAGGATGTATCTATTAGCTGCCGTCTTAATTCTTCAAGGCAAATGGGATAGAGTTTCACTGACGTGGAACCTGTTCTTTGTTGTCCATTGTCCCAGGCAGAGTAGACTTTAACACTAGAGGGAGAAGCAAATAGAACCTGCCCTTGCAGTGGGAAAAAGGTCACACACTGTGGTAAACTGCTGGTTAGTGAAGAATTAAAGCAGTCAAAGTGAACTCTGAGAGTTTCAAGGCCTGAGAAAACGTTCCCTGAAGCTGATTTTTGTGGTGAATTCAACCACATTGTGGTTCATTTTTTCTGTTGTTTTCCTGCAGAGTCCTCACACCACAACAAAATGAGCTCTTATGATGTCAATAAGCAGATAAATCACAGAGACGGAACGTTTTCTTTTCAGCAGTAGTGTGTTTCATACGTTGGTTTGTATTTGTACTGCAGTGTGAGAGCAGGTGAGGCACCTTGACAGAGCTCCTGAAAGCAGGAGATTAGGGCTCTGTTACACTGTCATTGTCAAACAGATCAGTTATCTGCTGATCAGTGTTTCTCAACACCAGCTGCTGGGCTGCAGTGAACTTGAAACACTTAGTCAGGACATTCTCTTGATCGATTTTCATGGACCCAGACAGACGGGCCTTTGCATGCGTTTGTAAGTAGCAGTTTCTTTGCCCAAAATGTCTTTAAATATCCTAAAATACAGCCCACGTTAATGTTAGAGTAACATTTAAACTAATGGAAAAACTTCTAGCTTGTAGCGTGTCTAAAAATCTAAAAACCTAAATGTCCAATAATAGAAGTGCAATGTAAATAACCCATAATGTTAATGAATGAATGATCAAGTAATATTTCATATGTTAATGTGACTCACTTTAACCAAACCATAACGTTTTTAAAATCCCAGATGTTCTTGTTAGACACGATTAATGTCCTGTTTGTTGACATCATACGCACATTTTACTGCTCTCAAACCTTTGAAAAATGATCTTTAATTCAATTTCACCAAATGACGAAATCATATTGAGAGATTCTTGGGACTTTCCTGGCAGCGCACCTCCCTGACACACAGGTCGGAAATTGTTTCCAGTAATAATAACAGCAGTGTTTTAGGAGTGTTTCCAATCACAACTGAATGGGTTATGTAACCCAGTCGAGGTACCAGGGAGAAAGACAGTCCTGCTAGCGTGATTGGCTACTTTAGACCTCACTCACCTTTGTTGTGGGCCTCCAGCTGGGACAGGGAATTGACTGCCACCTTGCAGAGTGAGCAGTACAGCAGCTTTTTGGCCTTGTCTTCCTCTGTCTCTGGGTTGGTAGGGCTGCTGGAGGCCGAGGTGCCGGTGGCTCCCGGTCCAGATCCGGTCTGTTCTGTGTTGATGCTAGCGCTACCACTGCCACAGCCCGGGGAGGTGGAAGTAGGGTGGACCAAGGGTGGAGTCGGGTTGGTCAGGATGGAGCAAACTGATGGTACGGGGGAGTCCATGGGTGGAGTAGGTGGAGTAGTAAGTGTGGGAAGGGGCCCTGTGGTGAGCAGGAGTCCATTTAACTGTGTGGGAGGCTGTGGTTCATCTGATGAAGGAGGAAAATGGGGAAACATTAAAAGAAAACAAAAAAATCTTACCACCACAATTTTACAGTCTGATAAAAGACTTTTACTACACTGGCTTCCTTGTCTTTAAATCTTTTAGTCAACTATGATCCGCTCAGAAAACCCAACATTCAACCACATTGTTAAAAAGCTTCAATTGATTCTTTTAGATCAGACGAGTCAGAACAGAGAACTAGCAATCCAGTGGTTTCTAATTCTGTCTATTATTGGTTAAAAATAGCTCATTTAAATTAAATGCAAAGTGGGTTTGGTTAGAACATGTTGAGGGCATGTGTTTGACATGATGTGACCTCATGATGTTAAGAAATCAGAACCAAAAACCTCGGTTCATGGTTCTACACCTGTTGTTATGAAGAAATCAGAACCAAAAACCTCAGACGGTTCATGGTTCTACACCTGTTGTTATTGGCCCAGGTTGAAGAAAAATTACTTTCAACATCAGGTCAACAGTCTCCTTCCAAAGACAGCATCACTAAGTGAACTCTGCTCTCCTTCACTGTGGCTGCTGTTAAAGTTCATCACAGAACATGTTTGTACATACATCTCCACACATGTTTCTGGTCAGCTACAGCCATACGCAATGCTTTTGGCATTTACAGAGCAATGGGCGTTGGCTGAAAAAAGAACCCAACATTTGGGTGGGGTAATCAGAACCCCAAGCCGAATGAGCTGCAACCTCCGGGGTTCTTTCTTTTAAACTCCCCAGGATGTAGCGCCAAAGACAGACGGTGTAAAAGCTCCACTGGATTATAGTATTAAAGGGATAACATGGAGTATTTCTGGGGGGAAAAGAAATATTGACTTTAGCTGTCCAGTTTCCTTTTAAGGACCACACACTTTGTCACTAGTCACATGACATGTCCCATAGGGGCTGTGATATTTTTATTTTTGCCCTTGACATAATGGATTGTAAATTAACTTGGGTTTGTTTTAGGTTTTTCAAACTAGAGAGTTTTTCTTACTTTAGTATTGATTCACTTCTGCTAAAAAAAAAAAAAAAGGATTTCCATTTCTGTTCTTTGTGAGATCAACATTTCCCCTTGTTGTTTTCTGGAGGTTTCCAGCAGCTGGAAACACTCTGGGTTTAATAAACAGATGTTTAATTAAAAATGAGGAAGAATAACATATTTTTTCTTAGAGTCTTTTATTTTTTAGAGTCTTAGTTCAAATTCTGTGTGAGATTTTCATGACTCATAACGCTCTTATTCTGTCTCAGTGTAACCTAGTTAGTCAGAAAGAATTTCCCCAGAAGAAAAAAAATATATACAAAAGGAATTTCTTTTGACATTTTTATGGGTCAGAGAATGTGTGTGATGGTGCTTTTTTTTGTATTAGCAGTTGTCTTTAGTATATCATTTTTTACAGCTGTCAAACAGATACAGTTTTATTCTGATTAATTAATCACATTCAAAATTTTTAATCAAGATTAATCCTAAATCAACATTCCTAAATTGACCAAAAACCTTTTTTCCACCAAAGTAAGTTTCTAGTATCGCAGTAAAGATTTCTTATGTCCAGTTGGCAACTGCTGGTCAACTTGTTCCATTGAAAAATTATTTGCCTAAGATTAAGGACAAAAAGGTTGTCAAGATCAGTCCACTGAATAATAGCACCCTCTGTAGGATGTGCAGGGAAAACGATATCTTCTTATATTTGTAGACAGAGTAAATTGTTTCACATTTTTACTGTAAGTATTTCTCAAAACTTGTACCTGCAAGTGCAGAAAAGATGAACAGTGGAGAATATTTGTATCCAAAGTCATTGAGGTTTGTGAACGAACCCAACACGCCCACACACACGCACACACACACACATCATATTAAAATGCCGAGAAACAAAAGCAAAATCCACAGCGCCCACAACATGTGGTTTGAGTTAAAATCGAGTGGAGAGAAACTGAGGCTTTGGCCAGATTGAAGTGAGGGATAGCCTGGAGGTCTGCCACGCTGAACCATCACATCCACTAACCATTACACATCATACCACACTGAGTTTAGCCTGCACTCCCTCGTCTCACAACAAGTTCAGCTAAAGGCAAAGCCCTCTGAGGCTGCACAGCCACAGTCGAAGTAACGTGCAGTGTCTCGGCCTCTTAGTCCTTCTGTCACTGAGCAGCAATGTTTTCTATTTGTCACAATAAATGAAAGTCTGCGTAAAATATGCATTTTTTTTCGGTGCATGTTTTGTTATTTTCAATTGGTCTCAAATGAGAAGGATATTTAAAGAGTGTAGGTCTGATTAAAACAGGGATGAGGCCACTTACAAACCTCTGCTCCCCTGCCTCACATCTGAACAAAAGACGGAATTATTCACGGGGAGAGGTCAGCAGAGGGAGATAACTCCGTCCAGATGCTTTACACTACAGCCTGGTGTGTCTGTATTGGCTTAATGTGCTGCAGGAAATTAAAGATATGTATAGTATGTGGTTCATGGGGAGATGTTTCGTTTATAAAGCCATGGGATTTGATACAGTCAATTCAGATTCACACTGAAAGAACGTCCACTATGTTCTCTAAGAGTGGATGTGCTGCCCTGGAGTTTACAGGTTTTTTTTCTTGGGCTACAACAGGAATATCAGGTTGAGGAGCTGGTGCAGAAAAAATAAAGTAAGTTTAAAAATGTCTGTATTAAACAAATGTTTCTACAAGAATGTAACGTAACCACAAAAAGACAAAAGGTCACAAGGAAAGACAGGACGGGAAGTGAATAAACCCAGAGTGTAACTTAGCAAAAATATTGTTGCTGAAACTACTGGACTGTGGTTCTTTTGTTTGGTGGGTTTATTTCAAATGTCAAATGAAAGAAGTGTAATTAAATCAAGGTACAAAGGATTAGGATCAATGTTTATACCATATGCCTTAAAATACCACAAAGTTTAAAATCAAGACATGGCCATCGAACCATGGTCAGTGTTTGCAATTTGTAGGAACAGGTTAGTTTGTGTTTATGTGTGATAGAGAGAGAACAAGAGAGAGAAAGAGAGATCGGGGGTAAGGGTTACCTGGGTGGAATGACTCCATCTGCCACCAGTGCCCTATCAATGCCAAGTCTTAATGATTAACGAGCTACGAAGAGTAATGCAAGACCTGAATCTTATTAATAATGCAGCCGGGAGCTTTTTCCCAGTCTGGACTACCTCTGAACTCCAGGACTCATACACACACCGAAACACACACACACACACACACACACAAGTCATTCTTATGGCTTACTTAAATTTGTGCCAATGGATTTATCAGTGAAGAGTGAGAAATGAGGGCAGAATCTTCCAGAGAAAATACAATCCCAAACCTAACAACTAAAATATTTTGTCCAGAGAAAATACAATTCCAAACCTAACAACTAAAATATTTTGTCCCCATTGTAACTTGATACTACAGTACAGTCACCTCACAGTCATGATACCCTATCCCTCCCTTTAAAGTCATCTGTTTAATTGACCTTGGGTGTGTGCACAGGGCTGTGCAGACTTAAGATTGCTATATTATCAGAGTGGTTTTAACGGTGCCCTTCATTAGAGTGGGAGTGTCAGGCAGGGAGGGAAGAATAGCAAGAATGGGAGAGAGTGGAGTTTCTATCCAAGTAAACAGCGCCCACAGTCACAGCCAAACCCTCGTTCTTCATGCCAAATTCTGCGGAAGCCAAGGGCCTCCTCTTTGAGGACAAAACTGACCACAAACTGTGCAAAGGCCATATAAACCGTGGAAACCTGTTCTGGTTGTCATTATCTAGAAAACAAACAAAAGCAAAAACAAAATATATGTTACCTCCCTCAGTGTTTCCCCCTTCAGCAAGGTCGGCATCTGTTCTATTTATGGCCATTACTGCATTATGACTTGTGCGTGTGAAATAAACACTGTGAAAGACACCATCAGAGCAATTTTAGAATGTACTCCTGCAGAAGTATGGTGATGACTTTTAATCTCCTATCAACAAACCGACCATCGGCAGGAAACATAGGCAGTGTTTGCTGCTCTGTGTTGTAGAGACTGTGTGGGAAAACGCTCTCCCGGTATTTTCTGACATGCCCTCGCCGGTGCATCTGTGTGTACATACATCATGTGGACACGTCAGCGCAACTATGTCCTTTTTAGACAAACTGCCGCTCCTTGACCTCCGTAGTCCAAAATGTCAGTCCTATAGATGCTGCTTTCCCAGTTTAGATCATGCACAGTTGTCTGCTCCCAGAGATCTGTTCCCCAACCAGTGGGACACAGACTCACACAGACCCACAAAGGCACACTCAAGTAAGCAAGCAGGCAGACCAGGAAGGAAAGGGTTCCAGGGTCACGAGAAAAAATCTTGGATGGAAAAAGGCATTCTTTCACATGACGTTGCTCTCAGATCTTAATCATGGCAGAGCAGTTATGGCTCTCTGTGTGCTTGGCGTCCAACTTGTGAAGTCTTACTTACATAAGCGGACTGGTCTGCAGCAGAGATCCCCCAGGAGGTAGACAGACTTTTTGGATTGGTATTCACGTAGCATTATTTTGTTAGTCTAATGAAGATTGGACTTTTGAAATATGTGCAAACATAAAAGTGCAATATATTGGTGGAGAAAGTTGTGGTTGTACCATTTACTCCAACTAGTTTTGTTGTCTTTGCCATAACTCGATGCCATGCTGAGGAACACACGCTTTCTTGTTGCTAACATTACTTGTTTGGATTTTATTATCGTTGGGTGTTCGTCCTAATTATCCATTTAAAATGTAATCCAAGAAATGTATGACTTCACATGAACCTGCATAACTCTACGGTTACTGTTACTTTTGCTCCAAAAAAGTCACAGTCTCTGGCACGGTGCTTGAATATTAGTTGGAAATATCTGGTAAACATTCGGCCTCAGAAACCTTTGTAAATGTCATGAAAACATGCCTGGTCTATCCATCCTCTCATGTTTGATCCAAGGACAGAGTGGTGACTCTGAGGGAATGGAAAAACTCTGAGAGGAGAATGGAGAAGGGTAGAGCCACCCTGTACCCACAATGCCTGAAATAGGATGATGAGCAAGACAGAGAGAGATTAAATAGGACTGGATCAACGAACTGCAGAAGACAGCGCTTTAGACCACTCTGTCACGTCCTCTGTGTGACATGCGTTGTTCTTTCTGTCTTATTGAGTTCCAGTTTTGTGTGGGTTTTTCCGCAACTGAGTCATTTTTGTCCTTCTGTAATTAATACCACACTGTGCTCATCTGAATAACACGGTCTGCTGTGACTGTGTCGCTGAGCTTAGCAATATTTGAGTGAAGATTGCGCAAACAGAGCGGAACACAAGCTACAGAACCATTTTACCTGTCCACAGTCTTCATGGACAACCATCCAGTTTGGGCCAAACAGAAGAAATAATTGCCAAGGTTTCATCACCCTGTGGCCCACAGAACAAAACACTCGTGTCTAGACTAACTTCTCCCTGTGGCTCTCAATACTTCACAAGACACTACAGTAACAATAACCAATAATCCTCTGGCATCAGCGTGCCATTCTGCATTCAATAGAAACTCCTGTGATTTAAAACGGTGATGTATCTGTCACGAAAGGAGAGATTTCTTTCCATTCCTTACAGTAACACAGAACTACTGCTAAACACCAATTATTCATACGCTCAAGTCACTGCCTACCACGAACGTCTTATTTAACAACTCATTAAAGTTTAATTGTCTATGGTCAAAGACAGGGCAATCATTTTAGTTCCAGTGTTATGATCCCTCTCCAAGTAAACACTCAGTCTGTTCATCTGTCATAAACTATATATTAAAATATAAGTCCCTGAAAAATGACATATACTCCAATAGTTTAGAAAGTTACTCTATGTAAATGGACTCGGCTGCTGATTCGATTTGTGGGGAACTATAATAATTTTCCTAAATAATGTGTGGTAGTGATTATCAACTGGTGGCCCGCGGGCCAGTTTCGGCCCGGCCAATGTGGCCTGTGACAGGATTTCAAATTAAACTTCAAATAATACTGTTGTGTGCATTTTACTAGTCACAAAAAAGTGTGTATTGTTGTCTACAAGAACTTGGACTCACACACAAACACACACTTACACATTGTCTGGCAATCCTCAATCATCTAAACTGTTTTTTGAGTCACATTCACAAAAACTAATCAGTGCAGAGCTGCAGAGATTAGATGTTTTTTGTTATTCTTGCACAACTTGTGCTTCATTTTTCAACAAAACAACTCTGGACATATGGTACTGGATTCAATTTTCTTTTTTTCTTTTTTTTTCTGCAACAAAAACTCACCAGCTTTGACCGACTCACTGTCTGAGACAGCGATTGGCGCTCCAGGCGGAGACGGTGAGGTAGGGGGCACACTATAAGGCTTGTCCCCCTCCTGTGGACGACCTTTGGAGGTTTCGATGCCTTTGACTCTCCTGGCGTGACGGTTTCCTTTATAATGTGCTTCTGCCTGGCTCTGAGATAAAACAGTAGAGGACAAAAGTAAAGGGTTATACAGATGCCAAGAGGTGAAGCAGAAATTCCGACGTACACACGTACACACTTACACTTGAACATGTGTATGTCATTATAGCAGCATGTTTTTGGATACAAACTTGGGGCCTAGAGTTACAGACAGTAGGCATGTTTGCAGGATACACAGATAGATTACATCTTAGAAACAAAACCGTGTCGTGAGGACACCTGAGACCCACTTGGACTGAACCTGCTCCAACTGAGACTCAGTCAACTTATTGCTAGGTTTCCAATTTAGTGGCAAGAAACACACTACACATCTTTCATCCACTGAAAAATTACACTCAGCCATGTTCTCTGTGTATAATGCAGTATCTAATGTATATGCAGTAGTATAGGTCTGAGTCCAGAGGCTCTTACATGACAAAGATCCTCCTGCATTCCAGCTGAGAAGAACAGAGCAGACATTTATCACAAGTCCTAGCCACTGTTAGCTTCACAGAACTACAAGCTGATGTGTTTGCTCAGTGGGTAAACAGAGGTGAGTCATCTGACAAGAGACTCCCCTGACAGTCTCTCTCTAATCTGTATACGTTGGTGTGTCTGCACTGAGGTATTTGAGTTGGGGACGCCATGGCCAAAAACTCTCTACGCTGAGCTGTCACCAGAGTTCTTGTGTGGTGACTTTGAAAGAACAACAGAGCCGTACAGAGACACATGTACAAGTATGCAGCAGGGATATATATTATCTTATATTTGCCATCTGTTGGACCGTTCTTCATCGGCTCTTCTTCAGTTAGATGGAATCTTGCAGTCTCCACTGGCACAGCGCGAGTGGTTGTGCCGTTCCCCTTTGTATCGCAGGTCTCAGCGACAAATATGATTATCAAGCACTTGGATTGCTTTAGTGGCCAGCGTCAGTGAGAATGGTAGTGTTGAAGCGCGGCTGACAGCTGCTGTATCTGCTGAAAGGTTTCGGAGAATCTAACAGACACCTGGGACTCATTCTGACCGCGGGATCAGAGGTGACGATAGACTGGCTTGTAAAGGAGGCAGAGGGTGATGAGTTACGTATGCGGGGCCACTTGTATACAGTAGACACTATTTGCTCAACAAGGACATCAGCTGCCACGATCAAGCTCTCGGTCTGTTTGTTCACTGCAGGAGTTGCCACAGTGGCTCCTCTACTGTCCTCGTTACTCTTAGTTTAACAGAGTAAAATGTTAAAACTAGCCTAGCTAGCACTCTCAGTCACATAAAAAATCATGCATTACACTCTCTCCCAAGTCTTGCTTCTTCCTGCTTTTTTTTTTAATAGAGCCACTGTCTCCAGACGATACATCGCAGGATGTCTCCATCCTGTCTAATAAACCTTTGCTCTAACTCTTCCTGCTCCACTATTGTCATACATCACCTCTACCATTGTCACCACCCACTGCACTCTGCCTGCACCTGATTTGTGCACTGTTGTTTGATTTAAAACTCATTTATCTTTACCACATTTCCTCTCACTGGTGTGAACAGAGTAGCATAAAAAAAGTACTCTTTCATTTTTATTTATCTCAATGGTTTTATAAAGATGCTTTATGCCTTAGAGGTAAAGGCAAAGAGAGGTGTTTGAAGAATGAGACAACACTATGGACACGCTGTGATCATGTACATCTGGTATTATCAATTGGTGCCACCCAAAAAACCCTGACCCCTGATGTACAAGCACGATGCAGGACACATTCAGAAAAATAATAACCAAGGTCTGAAGACATGGAGGCAGAGAAAACGGTCTCGTCTGCTGAATGGCAGAGGGAACACATAAGCTTTCTTAACCTCTTCCATCATGCCAATGCGGATCAACTGACAAGCTGCTGAATGTCAGCTTTGAAGTCCTGGATGAAGGAGAGGAAAAAGGATGAAGGGAAGATGAAGGGTCCGTCGTTCAGACCACAGAACTACAAGTACAGGAAGGTGATATTATGTGCTGGTCTGAGATTAGTAATGATGTACAGGAGTAAGAAGAAAAGCTGCAACACATCAGCGCGTGATGCTCATATTTCATTATCCAGGTGGTTCAAACTAAAGAAGAGTTTTCCAGCATGACTTTGATTTTTCGGGGGTGAGCTTGTGATGTTACAGCTGCGGCTGTAGCTGTGATGAGCACCAGAAGGAGAGAAGGAAAAACATGTGAGAAAATTAATAATGAGGCATAATAATAGAAAGGAAATGGATTGAGCCAAGAGAATAAGCAAGAATGAGGAAACGGCCTGAGTAGAACTGATAGAGAAGGCGGAGAAGGATTCGGGGCGGAAGAATAAAATCGGTGATGCCTATCAGCCAACCTCTTGCCGCAGCAGCTGTGACGTTGGTCAGTGCGGTGCAACAGAAGCTGTGATGTCATTAATGCAGCACACCTTCAAGGTTATTCTGCATAAAACCAGGGTTTAACAGCTCACACCACCATGCAACACAAGGACAGTGGGACTCAAACTCTCCCCCATCCTGTCCTGTCCTCTCCCCTCTTCTGTCCTTTCCCTTCAAGCCTTCCTTCACCCACTCTCCCACAACGCACTGGGGCAGACAGAAGGAGACTCTAATACATGACCCTGATAAATGCATCTTATAATAAGTACTGGCAGGCAATTTCGGACATTTCCAAACTGTAAATAATGCAGCATGATGGAGGGTGAGCGATGGAGAGGACAGAGATAGTTGCTGGGAGAGAAGCGGCTACAGAAAGGGAGAGGCAGGGAGGAGGGAGATCAAACAGGATGCATGAATGATGGTAAAATTGTGTGTGAAATGAGGGCAGCACGGCGCAGGAACAGGGCAAATACAGTGATTATGATTTTTCATGGCCACCACACAACTGTATGTGACCTTTGCTACACAATTGAGTCAGATTTGATTGAGAAGGCAGATTCTAAATTTAGAAATACAGCCCTCACTCTGGAGTTCTGAAATAGTCACACTGTTAAAAAAGGGAAACTAGAATAAAAAGGAAACTGCGTGGGCGGAATGTAATCTTATGGCAATATGGACTCCAGTTTTCCTCCTGCAGCGCATCCTTGGATATTTTAGACGAAGCCTGCTGCAACACTGATACCACTGACACACTATACTGCAGTGGAATCAGTTTTCTTTTTTTTAGCTCACTGGCAGTGACAATGACAGCAGGGGGGCGGTGTTGTCCTGCAGTCCCTTATACACAATATGCATTCTTCCTCACCTCGTCGTATAAACAGTGCCTTATCAGAAATAATGTAGGTTTTTATTTGTATTGAGCAGAGCCATTTGGTACAGTATAGGCTCAGGTCAGGGTGTCCTTGAAAGATTTGGGACAGTAATGAAAGGAGTCATTTTAAGTGTAACATATAAATAAAAAGGTGTAGAATGATATGAATGGTGTCATGGTATCTTTCTTGATCAAGAAAAGAGGAGAATTTTAAAGCTCGGAGCTGCTCGGTCTGTCATAATTCAAACAACAACATTGTACTGCTAACTCAAAATGATTATATTAAACCCTGATTTACTGCATATACATCAGGGATACATATTGGGTAAAGTTCAGCAGCAGCATTTCACTACGTATGTCTCAGTGTAAACATCTTGGTCTAACTGTTTCCTGTACAAAGGAAGAAATACAGCAGACAACTAAGTAAACTGCAGAGTGCAGATCACAGCCCTGCAGCTCCCTGACCACATGGAAACCATGATTGTAGACCTGACAAGTATTTATAGTAGCAGTGCACTCCTTAATGTTGTGTATGGTGGATGGAAGTACGCCCTAGACCTGGAGTTTGTAGCCGTCACCCAAATTATACACTGCACATTTGGAACTGACGTTGTCATGTGTCTGTATTTTTTTGTCCTCAGCAAAAAAAAAAACTAAAAACTAAACAGGATTGACCAAAACGGCAACAAATGATATAAAATCTTGGTGTTTGACCAAAATGGCAACAAATGATATAAAATCTTGGTGTTCACTAATTTGTCATCAGTCGTGTATGTGAGCTCTCCTGAGGGGAAATCATGCCGTTAAACTCCCATTATGACTCCTAATAAACTGCACCATATGGAAAAACAGATGAGGTCTCTGCTTGTTTGAAATTATGCAAAAGCGTTAGAAAAAGCAACATGGTGCAGTCAGCACTGCAGGTAATGTAACCGCATGACTACATGAGTTTAAATTCCATGTCCTCTAGATCCTAATCTGGCTTGAGGAAGAGAGGGAGAGAGAGAGAGAGTCCTCTAAATTACAGATAAATAAAAATCCCATCTATCCGTCCTCGCCTCTGTGGCACTTTCTTCAGGCTTTGTGCTGCAGCGATTATTGCTTTTTCTCCACACTGTCTGAAATCAAATAGATTTCACTCGGGTCACAACTGTCAAAACACAGCCTTAACAAATAGTCCACATCGTCTGTGTCCGTACCTGTTCACCAGAGAACAAATAACAAAGCAAATTCAAAAGAAAACAACTTTCAGGAAGAGCAGCATCCACCATGTTTAGGTCCACGTGGGACATTGAGACATTGTGAGGTAATAACGGCCAACATGCCTGGTAATAAATGGTTAATGCTGTGCCTGTACCTCAGAGTTGAAGCGGATCTGGCAGACGTTACAGGAGATGACAGGTCGCTTGGTTTTGACCAGAGGAACTCCAAAAGTGTGGTTGATCACGGCCTTCTGCACCGGGTCCATCTGAGTGGACATGACAAGGATGGGGACAAGGACAAAAAAAAACCAGAGCGTTAGAGGGACTTTCTGAGCCGTCAGTTAGTGATTAATCACTATGCTGGCCAGACATTATTGTTTTGTGTGTTCCTGCAGGGTCAGGGACAGCTAGGTCTGAAGTTGGCAGAAAAACGCTGGTGTTTTCTTCACCATTCTTCAATAATGAAACTGTGATATTAGAGGCTATAATTACATTTGATACACTGCATTTTGACATGTGCAATAAGCGCAAAACATGTGCTTTTGTTTAAGTTGAAATGTAATTACATTTTATAACACTGACAACCAGCTGCAGCAGGCTGTACCATAGGTCTATTTCTCACATGGTAGACAGCTGCGATACAAACACAAAAGGATTAAAAACAATGACATCATAGAGATGTTAATTAAAGAACTTACAACAGGAACAAATTAGATACAGAAAAGAAAGATTTGCATAGTTAGAGATGTAAAAACATAATAACAGATTTACATATCACAGCTGCAATTAGAGGGATCAGATCATATCATCATATTTCTAAAATGTTCAAAAAGGATGCTTTAAAACTCAAAGGCAAGTGTCATTAGGGCTTAGTCTGGTGGAACCATAACAAAGAAATGACAGTAAAAAGACAGTGGGAGACTGACGTCATTACTGTTGAGGAACAAACCAGCCTAAAGTCAAATCCACTAGGTATAGCCAAAAATTTAGAACGTTAGCCATAAAAAACTCCAAAATTTCACCAACTCTTGCAAAAATAGGTTGTAGATCTGTACTTCATGTACTGAAAAAAGATCTGACGACAAACAGCAGATACTACAGATACTACAAAAGGACAAAATTGTTGACCACGAAAAATAAAGTGCTGTGAGTGATCCACTGGAGAGCATTTGGACATACCTGGATTACACCGACATCCAGATGGAGTGGACAGATTGAAAGGTTTTAGTCTCCATCCAGTATTTATTGTAGGACTGTGTTTAGCAGACAGTCAGCAGCGTTGACAGACTGTTGCTACAACTGCGCCACCTGCTGCAGTCTAACCCCAACCCAAGCCCAGACTCGTGATCCTGACAAAGGTTTAGCCTCACACTATCCCGGACTTTGTGCTAATTGTTTCAGCTACAGCACGTCCATCATCTGACGCGTTAAGCCCCATGTGTAAATTTAACTGACTTTCTTTAGCGCGAGTCTGTGGCTAAGCCTCCGACTTACATCCTGTCCACAGACCAAAGGCCCGGTCTGTAATATTCTAAAAGGGCTTCGTTACAGTTATTTATCTGTGTTTGAAGCAGAGTTGAACCAGTGATCGTCATCAAAGGACCTTAGCATTAGTGTGGAGTCGATGGCTGAGTTGGATTTTCACCACAGACAACTGTCTGGCACTGTGTCTGTAGGCAGAGCAGGCGGTGTAATATGGTGACGGTGCATAAAGAATGACAATGTTTTTTCAGCCTAAGAATGAATGTGCACACGGGTGTGTTTATGTTTTGTGTTGATAAGGCAGACTGGAATGTAACGCTGTTGGTTTGTGTAACAAATGTGAAGTGACTCAGTTTGGCTCGTTGGTGTGTTTAACCTGGCCCTGTACCAGGTTTAAGCTATACTACACTCAGCTTAAGACTTGGCCTGAGGAGTGATGAAGTGTTAAAGAAAATCTGAAATGGTTTTGTCTTAACTCGAGCACAACCCCTGTTACTCAGCAACTCTGGAGGAACAGAGTAAACAGTAAAAGAACGAAAATGGGAGGAGGCCCAGGACATTAAGCTGGGTGACAGGACACACAGAGACAGAGACAGACCATCTGGAGCAGCGAGAAGAGAGGGAGAGGGAGATGAAGCGGGACGTAGTAAGAAAAAAGTGGGATGGGGGGGGGGGAAACAGAAACAGTGAGGCCCAGGTCGGACGATCTCACGTCACACATTCTTATCTCATTTGGCTCTTTTTACTTTTACTCCTCATTCCAAATGTTTGCCATCTACATCTCTGGAACCTTCAAGAATGAATACTTTGCAACTTTTGGATGTAGTCAGTCATGCCCCAAATCCTATCCCCCTAGTGGTTGCACTGTTATTTATCTAAGGTCTGATCTTGCTTTTCAACAGGTACACCATCCAACCAAATATTAATTACTTCAAACATGTTCATTAGAAGTCATTAAAATATTTCCTCCAGACATACAGAAGTGTATCATGGTGTTCCCCAGGGTTCAGTATTTGGCCCTATATGATTTTCTTTAAATATTCCTTGCTTTAAAAGAATAACAAACACGTAACGTTATGCGGACGACACGCTTCACATTTAAGGAACATTTGAAATGTTATTATACTTGTGATTCAGTCTTCTTAAAACAACAGTAGCTCTTTGCTATCAGACTAAGTTAATACAAATTAGAACAGCAGCGCCCCCTGTCTCTTCCATTTTTATTTCTCTTTCTTGCTCCGTATGTAACTCCATAGACTGCGGTACATTCTTTAATAACCTTTCCCTCTTGTCACTCTTGTACTTTTACTTGGTATATGTGGGCGATAACTGCAGCAGTAAATCGTTGCTCGAGTCCAGCAGAACGGCCCATAAACACATGAAATGAAATACAATATGAACCCAGTACAGATCACATCATGTTCATGTGACCCATCATCACTCATCTGAGAGCCGTCCTGATGGAATGACTTAACATGTGGATCAGGGGCATTTCCACAGACGATCCCACAGTGTGGGTGTGGGTCAGCTATGATCCATCCAGTTGTTTCAGCTGCGAATGCCTCCCCGCAGCTGCCAACAAGCCTATTTGGATGGCTGCTCTCATGGACCCCAACCAGAGATTATCTCCAAAACATGTCCTCATAAAATAGGAGTGGAGCACAGTGACGTAATTGAAGGGGAAGTTTCCAAAATGATGTTGTCCGGCTGAGAGTGTTTCTTCAGAAAAAAGAGCATACCAAACTGGAAACTATGCATTTTCTCGTGTTAATTATTTCCATTAGGGTCTTAAAAAAGCAATCAGTGCACAACATGTGGATAAAATGTATTTGTTTTGATTGAGTAAGACTCCGGGCTGAGGAAGTTTTGGAAACGTCCGTGTTAGCTGGAGCGTGTTGAATGGATGTCTAAATGTGGTGAGAGAGCAAGCAGATGTGAATAAACCGCACACATCAGTGACTTTAGCATCAACCGGCATTCATATAAACAAAACCACAGAGTCTCTGTTGTGGAGAATGAACTTAAATAGAAGCCAGGGCCGTCCTGGCTCTGCCTGTTGATTTGTCTAAAGGCTCCACTCTGGTGTCAAACCTCCTTTTTTAGCATTCATTTGTCTTCTCTCTCTCTCTCTCTCTCTCTCTCTTTTCCTCTCCACCTCTCTGCCTTTGATTATTTTACTTTAACAATGTTTAGAATCGCTGAATTCCATCGATGGGGAACTCACGCCTGCACGAGTCTCGGTGTGACCACGCTGTGGCAGCCAGCTACAGGAAAGTCTGCGCGCTGCCAGATCAAAACGGCCTTTGAAGATGAACACCGAGTCTGAGCCGTGCACGGATCAAACCGGTGTTTAGGTACTCACCGTCTTCTCCTCTGATTCTGCAGACGTTTGGAGCTGCATTGGTCCAGTGTTTGTGCTACTGGCCAGGCTGTGTTTGTTGGTCTCAGCATGTGTGAGACTGGAAGCATGTGTTGCACCTTCCTCACTCATTCAGCCTCCTGGTCAGTTGTCATCAACTTACAAACAAAAATAAACCCTACAACCAGCTTCTCCTTGCTGCTGCACATTAGTCTCCACCCGTCTCTCTCTGAACAAAGTCTTTGAGGCTCCGTGAAGAGAATGTCTTTGATAGGAAAGTCTTCAGTCTCTCTCTTTCACACTGACACATCAGCTAACAAGTGCCTGTCTTTGTCCAGCCTCTTCTTCAACTCAACTCAGTTGCTCTGTTTTCTCTCTGCCTCATGCTTCCCTGTAGTACATTTCCCCCACTGTGCTTTCCACATTTTTTCTCCCTCCCCTCTCTCTCTCTCTCTCTCTCTCCCTCTCCCTCTCTCTCTCCGTGCTCTCTGTGTCCAGATGCACTCAGGATTGTGTGTCCCGCACACTTTGCTGCTCAACTTTTAACTTCCTTTAAAGTTCACAGCATTTATTAAATGTCAGAGTCGGTCAGGTGCCGTAACTCTGCCCCGCTACACCTGTCGTCCATGCATGAACAATAACAACTTCCTCTGGTTCCTACTGTGGTTTTAAGACAGTGGGAGACTGTGTCACATGTGGTTGGACCAGGACTGTCAAATAAATGTTAGTAGGTTTACTGAAGCAGACAGAATAATCCAAATAATTAACTTATTTATACGGGAAAAAATCTCAAGAAATTTTTTTTAAAATATTTGTTGGATTTTAGTCGTTACTGTTAAAGTTCACAGTTAGCAATTTAAGCTTTTCATTAAAACCTAGCATTGAATCGTAGAGACAAATTATATTGCAGTAATATTCAAACTTTGCCACCAGTAAAACATATTTAATTGATAAAACTAGTATTGCTGTCTGTCAAATCTATATCCACAGCCACATGATGGTCTTGTCCTATTATCATTTTTCAGTATATATTTTTAACGTTTTATTCCCCGGCACTCTCTGTGTTAAAGAAGACAGGTTTGGACACAGCCGGACCAACAGCAGCTGCAGCTTTAATAAACCATGTGAACGGCTCAACTTATTTTGACAGTTTCATTAGGAATTCCTGACTTTGCTGAACTTGAACAAGTCCACGTCAGAGAATGGAGCTGAGGCGCACGTCATTTAGATATGCATCTATATCAGGACCAGCTTCTGCAGATAAATAATTCAGCCTTGTCACTGTCCAGAGGCACATTTGGACAGACAGTCAGGTAGATGGAGAATGACATAAAAGGCCTATTAAAGCAGTATATGGCGTTAGGAGAGGCAGCTCCTCTGCTGCGAGGATAATAACCCTCAACGTGAAGTAAGGCCTCATTAAAGCTGTACAAATTCAGCACAGATCACTTATTAAGGGAGAATGATAAAATAACTAGCTGCCAGCTCCGGGCACAGACATTTCTCATTGTTATAGCTGAAAATGTGCTGCGCTTTCATTGTAATACTGTGGATATCCATAATTATGGTAGTGGGCCAGTGCAGGTGGACACTGGGATGCATCCCCGATCCTTCTTTAATAGAGTTCTCTCTTTGTTTACACAGCTCTGTGTTGGAAAAAAACAAACAAAGCATGATCCAATTTGTACAAACATTCTTTCTCCCTAAAAACCAAACAAGCCGTAAATTACTATCACTGACGTAAACACAACCGCAAACATTCACTCTTTTTTCCTGTGTGAATGTACTTAACTGCGAGCACTAAATTGAAAAGAAAACCAATCTCCAAAAGCAGACGACCGTGACTGCCTCTGCGTTAAAAAAAAACATCCCGGAGTTTAATGGTTGTAATTCTTTAAAAAAACCCAGAAATATATTTTGGCATTTTGCAGCTTTTCGTTGACACGCCACGTGTGAAAGGGCTCCACTTACAGACGGTTTCATGTTAAACAACAGCCGAGCAGCACTGAAGCACTCGGTCACCACTGCAGCAAAAGCTGTTAAGCTGCGTGCAGTCGTATGTGCCACTCTGCGGTGCAGCTGTAAGGTCGTTATGTCCTTCCAAACCTCTCCTATGGCCCCATCTCCTGGCCGGGGGGTTGCAAAACACCAGTCACCCAGAGCTGATCAGTGATTAGCAGCTCTGTCGATTAACATTCACAGCCCGTTGTAGACCATCAGAGGCGGCTAGCGTTCAGGGGGTGAAGTCACGTTAAGGACTCTTACAGGATGAAGGAGACAGACAGAAAAACTCAGTGAGTGTTGCAGAGGCAGGAAGTCAAATGAAGAAGGAACAATACAAACAGACGTGTGAGAGGAAACCGAGCGTCGGCTTAATCCCATTAATCCACGTCTGATGGCCACGCTGCGGTTTTAACCACAGGCGCTTATGTCACGGCCCATGGAGGCCAATTAAAATGACTGCATCTTCACAATGTGTTTAATAACGTCTGGACGCCTGTTACTGTCCTCGGAGCACCACGCCTGATCAGACCACATGCACAGGCCAGATATTCCCAATTAGCAACAAGAGGATTCCTATGGCCAAACATACCAGTCTGACACACACACACACACACTGAACTCTGGTGCAGCAGACAGTGTCCTTTAATAGCACTGCATACAAAGTACATTGAGAGTTCACTTATTTTACATAATTCAGATGAGAGGCGTGCAGATATTCCCACATGCAGTCTGGAGGAGCGGAGCACATTATGCTGACTTGGTGAAATGCCAAATGTCTACTCTGTAATCGAAATTATAAGAGATTATTCAAAGCCCGGGGAAGCAGGAAAATCCTGCTCTATTAAAACAAATACCACATCAAACAAAGTGTAATGTTTGAAGTACAATACTCCGAGAAAGGCCTTAGGACTGTGCTTTTTTTTCTTTTTCTTTTTCTTTTTTTTTTTTTTGATTTATTAGCGATTGACTGTGAGAATGTGTGCACAAGATAAATTACAGCCTTAGCCAAGTACCACGTACGTGCCATATAGGATACATTTTTAAAGTGAGTGCAGCAGCTCTTTAACAGGGAGGAGGCTTTGGGTTCAGTGAAACATTAATAATGTAAAGCTCAGGGTTTGAGCTGTCACCTAGGAAGGTAGCTCTGCAAAAAAACTTTTTACCTGAGGGAAATGTTGTTGTTGTTGAGTCTAATAAAGTTAAAGGATGTGAAAGTGATGAGAACTGGAATAAGATGATTTACAAAGATGTCCAAAATCAGGTATTTTAAAGGCTCCTGGATCATTTCAAACTGTATCTTACCTGACATATCCACTTGACTAACATTTAGCAAACTTTGCTCTCAGTTGTGATGTTTCCTTTGGCATAGTTTTGGGTTAATTGATGTTATTTTTGTTCTTATTTTTTAAGGTATTTAAAATCTTATATAATTTATAGTCACTGTTTACTAAACATGTATTTGTCTCATAGCTAATTTAATGCTATTTTGGCTAACATTTTCAGTTTTAGCAACTTTGGATACATTTACCTTTCCTTTCCTTTAGTAATTCTTGTTTTTTCTTTTTTTTTAAATATTTTTGCAGTGCATTTCTAGTCCAACTTGTTTTCTATTTTTGATTAATTTTACAGTATTTTGCTGGACACATTTCTAATCAACAAATGCTGCTGTTTTATATTTTTATTAGCACTATTTTTAAAGTAAAAATGTGTAGGAAGTTTCTACAAATGTAGTCATGCCTCTTTTTTTCTATTTTTTTCTCTTTCTTTTAGATTAGATAACTTTTTTAAGCTATTTTATGTATAATGTGTGTCCACTATTGTATAACGCTACACTGTACGTAGCTGGTGACAACATCTTCATGTTGACCAACACAGCTAAGAGTAAAGTTGTGTGTGTGTGTGTGTGTTAACAAAGAAAGAATCTCTCAGATGAAAACAGACTGCGGTCTGTCTGTCAGGCTCTGTTTGTTTGTGTCTGCATCAACTCTCACCGTGCTGAAGTTATGGAAGAGGTTCATGCTGTGTGGAGGAGGTGGGGTCTCCATAGGAAACTGCAGGAAGGGCTTCATGTCTAGGTGAGGCTGGATCATCGTGGGGGTCCGCAGGAACGTGGGCACCGCTGCCCCAGCTCTGTTTATGCCTCCTACGCAGACACACGGGAAGACAGAGAGAGATGCGTTTAAAAGCTATTCTTAGGTCTGGAGCGCTGGTTAAATCAATGCAGCACAACTGCTCTGCAACGCTAATAATTCCACTGTGTGTTTCCCCAGTAGTGAAAAAAAGCAGGATATGGGTTGGTGAAGGAAGAGCATTGAGATGTATTTATATAAAGGTCGTTCCTCACGGCATTTACTGTGATCTGAACACACTCAGACCTTTACATGTTTCCTCTGTGGTTAAGATGATCACCACTGCAGGTGCAGTACTGCTAGTGTGTACAGTAGGTGGCAGCATTACAGCTCATGGTCTGTCATCTGCTGTTAAAGTCATAGAAGAAGGAGTGGAGAAAAAAAAAACTTTTTGAAGAGACCTGTGCTTAAGAACAGAGTAATTGTAATTGTGCTTTCCCCTACAGGAGGAAAGGTAGAATTACACCCTCTATGTTTACAAATGGTATTAACTCAAAACTCCTGAAAGCTCTACCTTCACTGGAAATTATGAAACAGAAATACCACAATGATCTGTTTCCCTCTCTTCTCTCCATCCCTCCCATCCTTTTCTCTCCCTGTCTCCCCCCTCTCCTCCCCTCTACTGTCCTCTGAGCTCCTCTTCAGTCCTCTCCTCTGGGAGACATCTGCAGCTTGATGATAATACATTTGGTCTCAGCATGTGTTTCTTTATGTCATCCAAACCCGTGCAGCAGACTTGGATTACTTGGTTGTGTCTAATTATAGAACCAATCACAGACTCTGATTCCTCTGCTTCACTTCTTATTCAGACTGACTGACTTCTACTGAATCCATCGGCTGTTTGAACTGCAGTGCCGGGCTACACACACACACACACACACACACACTCAGTGTTGTCATGAAGAGACACAGCCCCCTCTCCTTGTCTCCTCGTCTCCTCGTCTCCTCGTCTCCTCGTCTCCTCGTCGTCTCCTTACACCCCTACTCCAGTCTAACCTCTGTCAAGGATGATAGTGATGGGACCCACGCAGCAAACCTCAGCCTCAGCCAGCTCTTAGATTAAGCCTCTTAATATCCGCAGCTGGATTTCTGTGGCTTTTAAATTCCCCTGAGACTTAAAGGCTCTGCTGCTCTTCTTTTGGGGGACTGCGTTAAGCTGCTCTCGCACTTCATTTCACCGTCCTTCGCTCTGCCGTCCGTGGCGATTTGTTTTACCCATAATTCTGCTTCACAGTTTGGCTATTTTTCCACACCTTGACACTTTCTGCTGACGGAATGTGATGCGGAGAATAATGTGGCAGTACGATGGAGAAACACTGTGGAGGAGTGGGAGATGCAGTCTCTAAAGTGTGGAAATGAGAGAGTGGGAGAGAGAGAGGCTGAAGTTGTCAGAGAGAGTGAAAGTGCTGGCTCAGCAGAAACACAGCTAACTTTGGTGGTGGTGTCTGGAGATGCAGAAGACTGCGTCATTACACCTTCTTTTTTCCCACTTAACACAACAGTACACCAGTGCAATAACACGTAAAAATCCAACCTCATTTGAACTACACCTTGATTAAGTGTTAAGTGCTCAAAGTCTGGCCCGGGGGCCAATCAGGGTCAGTTAGCTTAAATTCACTAATTTCTTTATGGCTTGCCATGATGTGAGAACGGTCAGAAAAGTACGACACTTATCAGACTGAAAATGCAAGAGAAAGTGTCTGCAAATGAATAATATCTGTGCCAAACTGCTGAGCGTAAATTAAATCCCATTTCCAGTCAGTATTTATTTAAATACCATACATTTGTCTGTCAACTACTGTAATGACAGTCTTCAGCTCTACAGGCGGAGCTGTTGGCCGGGGGATGTTCCAGACACACCTCACCTGCTGGTCTGATCAGAGTCAATGGGAGGTTCTACCTCCATGACTGATAAAGGCAGCTGGGGGGGGGGGCACTGAAGACATGACTAATGCTCTTCCTCCTGAATGCATTTCTTCAGGACTGCGTGCACACGTGTTCATACAGAGCCTCACGTGTCGCGGCTCTTTGTCCGAGCCTGCGAGCGCCTGCACGTCGGCTCTTCTTCTTTGAAGCAGTGACACAGCTGCAGTTAGATGGAGTCGTACCGGCAGCTCCCCAGTGAGTGTGCACTGGAACATGGAGGCCGTGGCTGGCAGTGGACCAAGCTGCCTGTGGCACGTAGAGACAAACAGAGAGTGACCAGAGAACAGCAGCCTCTGCAGCAGCAGCAGGAGCTGAAGGAGGAGAGGAGGAGCAGTCGTCCTTGAAGAATTCGGTGTGTGTGTGTGTGTGTGTGTGTGTCAGTGTGGTTTGTTTCTTCTCCAACTGTATAATCACTACATTAATTTAAAGCTCTCTTCAGGGACCTTCTAACAGTACAAATCAAACACAGCTCGGCTCAGTATGGTGGAACCGCGTGTGTGGAGGAGGTGTGACCTGCACACTTTTTTCTCCCTGTGTGTGTGCGTGTGTGTATACATTTGTGTGTGTTCCCACCAGGCTGTTCTCAGCTCTGCTGGACCCAGGGTTAATAAAACGTACACCTGTTAACACCAGTGCTGTGTGTCATATCTGATCATCAGTCTGGACGGCTGTCGGCTCAACAAAACTGTGATAATATTCAGGTTCAGGAAAGTGAAATGGACTTTTTTGGCATCTTTTGTGACATTTCATGGACTACTGGATTACACAGTTGAAAACGATTAGGCACATAACAGGAATAATACTGACGAATGCAGTCGTGTCATGTCATATTTTCTGCATCTGTCTGTTTTTTTTTTGGATCCAGATCTGTGTGCTGTCTAACAGACAGGCCAGTCTGGAAGAGTCCAGGACTCGGACAGAGAGTTGGAGACTGTTCCTCCGTCTGACGAGCCAGGGCGTCAGGCCTCAGGCCCAAATTTAAATATGTGAGCGTGAGCTACCTCCACCAACCAGACAGAGACCGTAAACTGGACACAACCTGTGTCATCGTGACGGTCGGACATTAATAGCACTAACAAAAAAGACGTGCATTTTAGGCAAACTGCAGATGAGACGTAGTGCAGTAGAGTCAGACTGATGGAAGGAGGAAGGAAGGAAGGAGCGAGAGAGAGGGAGAGAGAGGGGGAGAGAGGAAGAGAGGAGGAGAGAGAGAGAGGGGGGGGGAGCTGGCAGCAGCAGAGAGATCAAAGAGGAGTGACGAGCTCCCAAAGTTGAAATAATTTGCCAGTCTGCACAAACCTGATAAATGTGTTAGTGGTGTTATCACTGCCTCCAAACCACAAAACATTAACAGATACATACTGTACATGTGTGTGTGTGTGTATCTATATGTGTGTGTTTTCATTGTTCTTTGATCACTTGAACAAGCAGTAAGACATTTTTTAATTTTTTTATACATTAACCAGTGTGTCACAGCAAATCAACAAGGATATTGAATTAGATTGTAAAATATTTTGGCTAATATTAAAAAATATTAAATGTTTTACAGTTTTATTTTGGTTTAAGAAACTGGCAAATAATCTTAATGACACATTGATATTATTATATATATATTAAAAAATATGAATATTCAAATTTTAGATGTTAAATTTAACGGAGGTGTTTAGCATATCACTGCTGTAGATGCAATCAGGGGGAAGAGCTGGTTGGCACATGGTACTCTGGGCAAGCACAGATGTGTCAGGGCTGTTGGCAGCAGAGGGAGGGAGAACGGGGATGGCAACAGCCAACGTGCCAACTGGCCTTTCTTCAGGACTGTGGAGCGGACACTTGTCCTCCACACAGCCCAGAGGCAGAGCTGACAACGCTGCGAGCTCTGGGCCATTTCTGTCAATCTGCTGAAAGGACAGCAGCACACACACACACACACACACACACACACCCGGATCTGCAGCACCTGGAAGTGGAACCTGCCCTCAACCTTTATGTATTCCTGACAGAACCAGAGCTCCACCGACCTGGACTGGAGGAGCATCATAAACAGGACCTCAGATGTAATCAGACGGGTCGGGAGACGCTGTCTGTCTGCACCTTGAAAAGGCACTGATGGAGACACGGACTGAGACCGGACTATTTCACCACCACTGAAGAGCAGAAATTGCATGACCAAAAGGACTGACATATTTTTATTACAATAATGTGTGTGGTCAGACGGAGCTGTCAGACTTCTGTGGCACCGTCTTTCTCTGCTGCGGCTCTGGACGGGCCGTGGTGTGTGACGGACGGCCGGCCGACCAGCTGTCTGTCCGTCCCTCTCCATTTCTTTGACCATCTTTCTCCCTCATTCTGAATGTGGTTCTTTCACTCCATCATGATCAGCTCAGTGTATTCTGTGCTGTACACAGCTGTGCCCAGAAATAGCCATTTTATATCAGAAGTGGAGCGGGAGGACGTGAGGGAGAGAGAGGGAGAGGGAGAGGGAGAGAGGGAATAAAAATTGGGCCTGTTCCATTCAGCATTCCCTTCCAGTGATTGGCTCAGCAGGACATTGTTCTTTCACTCAGCTAAACATTAGCACAATCAACAGGATCACAGGCCTGGCTGAGAGCCCTGCTGTCCTGGACAAAGAACACAGCATCAACACACACCTGTTTGAGTGTGTGAGAGACATGTATCTGTGTGTGTGTGTGTGTGT
>NC_024316.1:12534806-12540623 GCF_000523025.1 Cynoglossus semilaevis | reverse complement strand
CACACACACACACACACACACACACACGGATCTGCAGCACCTGGAAGTGGAACCTGCCCTCAACCTTTATGTATTCCTGACAGAACCAGAGCTCCGCCGACCTGGACTGGAGGAGCATCATAAACAGGACCTCAGATGTAATCAGACGGGTCGGGAGACGCTGTCTGTCTGCACCTTGAAAAGGCACTGATGGAGACACGGACTGAGACCGGACTATTTCACCACCACTGAAGAGCAGAAATTGCATGACCAAAAGGACTGACATATTTTTATTACAATAATGTGTGTGGTCAGACGGAGCTGTCAGACTTCTGTGGCACCGTCTTTCTCTGCTGCGGCTCTGGACGGGCCGTGGTGTGTGACGGACGGCCGGCCGACCAGCTGTCTGTCCGTCCCTCTCCATTTCTTTGACCATCTTTCTCCCTCATTCTGAATGTGGTTCTTTCACTCCATCATGATCAGCTCAGTGTATTCTGTGCTGTACACAGCTGTGCCCAGAAATAGCCATTTTATATCAGAAGTGGAGCGGGAGGACGTGAGGGAGGGAGAGGGAGTGGGAGAGCGGGAATAAAAATTGGGCCTGTTCCATTCAGCATTCCCTTCCAGTGATTGGCTCAGCAGGACATTGTTCTTTCACTCAGCTAAACATTAGCACAATCAACAGGATCACAGGCCTGGCTGAGAGCCCTGCTGTCCTGGACAAAGAACACAGCATCAACACACACCTGTTTGAGTGTGTGAGAGACATGTATCTGTGTGTGTGTGTGTGTGTTAGGCTGACAAATTTACACATTAACATCTGGCGTTATTCCTAGGATGGTGTCCACGCATACTAACAGTGGATAGATATGGTATTGGACAATGGGACGGATCCTCGATCCCTGAACTCTTTACCCGAGTTCCATTTTTAAGGCATGTGCGTCCTGCGTTACGCGGGTGTGTCAGTAGACAGAAAACGCAGCTCAGTCTTTGGGAAACAATGCTTTAAAGGAAGCCGGAAAAGGTGTTTGAATTATCCTGGATTTTACATGTCAGTGGAGGTTCCACCACCTGTGGACTCCTTAAGTCCAGGACCAGTTTTCCACTGTGACTACAACAGATAATAGAAAAATTCAAAGATGTAAAATCAATGAGCTTCACCTCCTGCAGCCCTCGTACTGTATGTTCTCTCTTCCTGTTTTACCATTTTCATTTTCTAAATGTTTACGAGGAACTTTTATTTCTGTTTAGTTTATTAACTTTATGTAGTCAGTTAGGAGTGATTAAGTTTACTGCCAGTTTCCACTGTTTTGCTTTACTTTGGATTTAATTTCCTGTTTGCACGATATATTTACAAAGCAGTTTGTTTCAGTTCTCCTTTAAGTAGTTTCTGGTGCAAATGTATTTAAATTTTTAATATTTGGTTTATAATTCATCATTTATTTTAAAACTGAATTTCTTGTCAGTGAATTTCTTTTTATATATATGCACATTTTTACATTTACATTTTGTCCTAAAAACATCTCACAAAGATAGGAAAACTGTGTTTTGGTCATGTTTATACCATAAACACTATTTCCTTTGTTTTCTGAAGGGAACTCCCGAGGGATTCATTATCTATCTATCTGTTGGTATCAGGTATCAGCCAATAGGCAAAGGCCTGGTATCAGTTGTTGCTTTGCGACGTGCAGCTGCATCCAGACTGTGGATTTTGCCCTAAAGTTTAATCTTCGTTTCCTAAAGTTTTTATGGACACTCCACCTACAGGTAGTGATGCACTGTTTATGTTCATAAACACGTGGTGACCACTAGAGTGTGCTGCTGAGTCCATCTGCAGACATGAAAGCAGTAACCATGAGGGCAGGCTGAAAATATACCTGCATCGTGCCTTTAAACTAGCGCTATGCTAATTTAGAGTTTCCGGTGAAGGTGGTGGATGGAGATAAAGATCTGTTCACACTTGGCTGCTGGGAAATGCTGCTGTTATGACACGCTGTAACGAGGAGTTCTATGTGGCGAAAGCTGGAAACTGCGTGATTGCGTGTTGGCTTCACTGTTTTTTGTCGGTGTTGCATGTGAGGTATGTGTTTTTGGGTGGGTGTGGCCGGGGACTGCAGACCCAAAGTAAGAAGGATATTTTGGTCTTTTCAAGGTGAGGAATTTGATTTAGGGCAAGTGTTGGGCGTTGGAACTTGAACAAATTGAATCACTTAGGGTTTGGTGAAGTTCTGTGGGAGGTTTGGAATGCGTGATGTCACGGAGCGCTCCTAATAGGATGTTGGTTTGTGTTGCGGTGCGTGTGTCTTCATGACAGGGTGTAAGAAAACAGTCGTCAGAAGTGCTGACTTTGTACAGTCTGATCCAGCCGTGACGGCTGATTTAGTTTGACTGTTGTGTGTGTGTGTGTGTTGTTGTTTTTAGCTCCTGTGAAGCAGCGTGTTTGTGTCGTGTGTACATTTATCTGCTCCTCAGGAAGGGTGTTAAACCTTTCCCTCTAATTGTAGGTCTCCTGCATTTTACCCAACCTACCAATTTTGAGAGCTGCAATTTAAACTTATTTCATTGTACTGTTAAGTACAGCCTGCAGCACGTGTGGTATCGCCCTCTGAGGCAGGAGAAAAAAAAAATAGATATAAAAAACTCCAGTTCCAACACTGGCTCTGAATTGAAGGTCAAATAAAGCTAAAACTGCTACAACACACACACACACACACACACACACACTTGTTATTCTCAGCTTCCCTCCTTTTACACAAACACTGACTGAATGTTCACACAGGCTTCTCTCAAAGGAATGTTTAATTCCAACACAGTATATTCAGCTCTAATATAAGAAGCAAAAAAGTTGGATCGCTCGCAGATATTCACTGCTGTACTTAGAGTAAGCCGGGGTAAAACCTTCAGCGTCCTCCGCCGTGCCTAATGACAGAGGGGAAGGGAGTGGTAATGACACCCTTCTGAGATGGGGCAAGCCATTAAAAGCCCCCCCCAGAATCCTTGCTTGATCTCTTTTAAGCAAATCAGGACTGGGTGCTGGGGGGGGGGGGGGTTAATTGCAGCTCTGTCTGGTTGGTAGGCTGCTGCCAGGGGATTCCAGAAGAGTCAGAGTGAAGAAAGACGGGAGGCAGGGAGAGAGAGAGAAGGCAGCATGTGACTATAACACGGTGGGATGAGGGTGAAGACAACCTGTCACTGAAGCCCCTGCCTTCAGAACCTGACAGTCATCAGCCGGGGTCCACACCAACAGAGGGGACGCACCTCCACTGTGGTCCTAGAGATAAATCTGCGGCTGGTTATTTGTCCTGCAGCAGGTGAACCTTTAGGGACGTGAACCTCGTAGTTAACAGTCAATAAACCATTTTAAACCCTGGTATAAATGCAGTTTATGAGAGCGGTTAGTTCTGTTTAATTGGGATTCACTACCAGGTCAAATGACTTCATAAAGTACCAGGGTTTATTTTTTGGTATTTAGCCTTAATTGTCTCTATTTACTATTTACTACTACAACCGTTTTGTTTTTCAAACATTTAACTGTAATTCAATCAGTTTTTTAATTGAAAAAAAAAGAAAACATTTTACTGTTTACATCAATAAACCTCCTTCCTGCCTTGGCCCGTGGGCTGAGTGCACTGTTAAATACAGCTGAAGCCTTTCAGCCAATCACTAACAGCCTATTGACAACACTCCTTCAAGGCTTGGCTGCCGTCGTCTGATTGGCTCTCCTCACTTCTGTGTATTTGGGTTTTATTGGCATTGGAGATACTTGACAGATATTTTCTTCTCCTTTTTTTTTCACTGCAAAAATACAACAGGAAGTCAAAAATTGTTAAGATTAATGGTGTGATCTCTGACCTACATACATGGCCCCAATTAATTTAAATAGAAAATAAATTTATTTTTATTTAATTATTTTAGCTGTTTTTGTTCGACTATTTGGTCAAATGACTGACTATACAGTAAACTGTTCAGTCTGTGACAGTATCAAGTATAACATCATCGTCGTCGAGTATTGTGTTGCTTTTTTTGACATGGGACAAGCTGATGTTAGACTGAGAGAGTCCCACTGACTGTGGGAACACCTGGATCATAAATCCACTAATTTCAGTGGGAATAGAAGTATTACTGTATCATTGGAGGCTGAGGGATAAAAACACGGACGTGCCTCCACACACACAGACAGATTTAGTCGCCTGAACTCTGTGACCTTCCTAACCAGCTCTGTGAAGCCAAATCCGTTGACATAATAATTTACTTTTCCTTCTATTTATATCTCCTCTGTATAAGATGTTTATCCCAGATAAATTAAGTAAAATGATACAAGTGTTTTTTTTTTGTTTTTTGCACAGGGCTGATCTCCTGTCTCTGCTTCAGTTTAAATCAATGACAGCACTGATCAGGATGAAAAAAGCCGTATGGAGGTTTTAATTTTCAACGTGTATCAACTTTTTCAGGGCAGGTTTGATAGAAAAAAAAAAAGCTGAATTGGCCTGAGCCTCATTACATTCCAGTGTGACTTATAGCTCTTTAGCACCTGATGTCGTGACAGAATACTGTGTAATTAAGTTAGAACTACAGTGAAGGCAAATAATAGTTTTGCAGTGGCATGGCTGTGTGTGTGTGTGTGTGTGAGGGGTGTGTGTTGACGGAGAGTGTTTTTGCTGTTTTGAGGTCAGTAATGTCAGACAAATAGCTGTCAGGGCTAATGGAAGAGGACAGCCAGGAATGATGTGAACACAGACGGAGCAGTAAGCACGGCTCGGCGCAGGTCGGCTGCAGAGATGAGGAACCCCAGCGGGGGCGCTGCGCCACAATGAGTGCACAAAACAAACACTGGAATGTGAACAAACAAACGCCCACCTGAGCGAGCGTTCGACAGCGCACAGGCTATTCATCCAGTCTCTGTCTTTAACCTCTTCCTAACCCACACAGTGACACAGACCGTCAAGGTGTGACAATAATCCTAATACACCTGGCCTTTGGGAGGAATATAAAATTGAAAGCTTTTTTTTTTCTTTAAGAGTTTATGAAATCGTAGCTTAGCAAGCTAACCACCTATTTAGCTTGCCAGCTCTGTTTTATGTAATGACTAAACAGACAAAAGACAGAGTTTCTTTACATTGTCCTTTTTTAGACAATCAAAAAAAAAAAAATCCCCCAACCTCAGCTCACTTCCATTCTCAAATTTCCATCTTTTTATGTATGTCATGAATCTCAGGTTCCTCCTTTGGTTGAAGTTCTCGTCAGTCTGTAAGATGATCAGACAGTTGTCCACACAAGAGACAGAACGTCTGAATGTCAGTGGCTCAGGGCAATATGTCAGTGATGGATAGACTGTAATGGAATGCAATGGAGAAGCTGTGTCTTTGTTGTGTCTACGCGGTGATGGTGATGGTGACGGTGATGGTGATGGTGATGGTGACGGTGATGGTGATCCACGGCAGCAGAGAGAGACTCTACAGCTGTGGAGTAAAGAAGGTCAGAGGTGGAAAAAAGACGGAGGGAGAAAAAAAAGCAGGTCAGGGAAGGAAACAAGAGGACAAGGTGACATTGTTAGCCAACACACCTGAACACGGCGCCCCCTCTTCCAACCCGTCTCACCACCCAGCCCCCGCCAAACCCACATTCCCCCCCCCCCTCTCCCTGGTTCAAGGCTGTGGACACACGCCCAGGAAGAACAATAGACAGTGACTTTGTTCCCAGGCACCTCCCAGAAACCTGTGCCCTCAGGTATGGAATTCTATCACTCAGCCACAAACAGGTGGATCAACCCAAATACACTACGGAGGGGGAGCAACAAAGGCACCAGATTCTCTCTGAGATTAAACCACCAGCAGCCCT
>NC_024316.1:12526015-12534770 GCF_000523025.1 Cynoglossus semilaevis | reverse complement strand
GTGGGGGTTGGCAGCTGGAGGTTGGGGATTTAAAGAAAATCTCTACCTTTTTAAAAAACATCAACCTTAATATACCTCTGTGCCGGGTGTGTGCCAGTCCATTTCATTTCTTCCGTTCCCTTAGGAGGGTAGAGGGCAACACGCTATCAGCCAAATAGAGTGGGGGGAGGAGCCTCTGTGGTCGATGACCGCTGTGGTCACTGCAGCCCTGCACTGCATTATCTATGAATATGGAGGAGCCAAACAAACGAGAGTGTCCTCTAACACACTGTTCTCTGTTCATCCTTGGACAGTTCAACCCACGGCCCAATCTCTTTAAGTGCTGTGGGCGTGGGGGGGGGGGGGGGGGGTTCTTTCTTATTGCTTTTTGGTCTTGTGTGACCACAAATGACACTTTTGTTTAGATCAGCATCCATCATAAAGAACGCCCGGCACCTGGGGAGGTGTGTGTGTGTGTGTGTGTGTGTGTGTGTGTGTGCACTCAGAGAATCAGAGCAAGCATTTTTAAAGGTTAAAGCATGAGATGTTTTTTTAAAACGCTGGGCCAAAACAGTGCACCACCATAGTAGGATCCAGTCGTGGTGAGTCAGGGAGGAGAGAGTTCCCCCATGGCTGCTGCCCCCCCGGGGGCAGCTCATTATATGAAAAGAGGGAAACCGCCTTGAACTCAGCTGGAGCTCATTTGTCAGGAAGAGGGCGATGCGTCTTCTCCTTTGTCTCGTGCCTTGAACCACTGAGAGCAACCTTTTTGTTGTTTCAGAACTACCTTACTTTTGAGCTGGGCTGAGGCACATTCAGCATATATTTTTTGCACAGTAGCAGGAGATGCATTATTCAGTAGGTTCTGGTTGATCTTGGTTGAAATAAATTCCTCGTCTTTACTTATGTGGACATAGAGCTTCCCCTCCCAAAACCAGAAAAAGAATGCTACATTCTCCAGCACCGATGAAGCGTGACACTGATAAAAGTGAGCACCTATGAATCACAGCTCCGTGGAGAGATCTTAAACAGAGCAGACAGCGGATGAAAGGAGCCGCGGGCTTTTGAAAAACTAGCCGTAGCACCGCGTTAATGAGAGTAATGACATCAGCGCTCTGACGTGGTGCAATACGCTTGTTTAATATGACAAAAGAATTACATCAGACCTTTGTCCCTGTGAATCAAACCACTGCTGACTAACACTGACACGATCAAAACACCACTGAGACCAGAACAACATGTGTTCCTCAACGTTCCCTCAGTTCTCACCGTAGACGTGGGAGAGCGGCGAGCGCTCGTCCGCCCCGGCCAATAAACCGCTGTGATGTTGTTTAAATAGAATATTGATCATCACTTCACGTCATATTATGGCTTTTAATTACATGGTTAGTTGAGTTCAGCAAAATTAGATCGTAATCAGACAGTTAATGCTCGGTTGAAATAGTGACTGGTCCTCCTGCTGGAAGGTCGAGAGTTCGATCCCGCATAGTCTTCAATCAGATTCGGTCGATTGCAAGTGAGGTCACGAGAAATTAATTGGCAGTTTTTTTTTTTATTGGTTCCTTGCTGATCTTGTTTTAATTAGGTTAGGAAGGTTAAAATACAAATAATAAAAATCAGGCTGGAGTCAAAGCGTGCCAGCAGTTAAGTCAAGCTGAGACAGTCGGTGATCCAGATTAAGGTTAGATTTTATTTACTTAGTAGTTATCTGAGCGTGTGAACTGTCAGGACTGTGACGTCTCTAAATGCACAGTATTTATTTGGTACTGGTTTTGACTGTGTTAATGGCACGTCTGGACTCGTCTATGAAAAAGTCAAATGAAACAAATTCAAACCAACTTTTATCTTCTTAAGTTTTGAGCTGTCACGTTTTTATTTGACTCTAAAATAGGAAATTTTAAACTCAGAGCAAAGACCCAATCTTATTGATTTTTTTATTATTATTATTATCCCAAAAACTGAGAGAGTTGAAAATAATTCAAATTTTTAAATTGTGTCTGTAGTTGAGGTAAAGACGCAGGTTTCGACCAGGTGCTGAGGACATCACTGCGTTCTCCTCCAGCTTCTGTTCCACGTTCTTCTTCACACCCACGCCTGTTTAACAACCGTTGGACCAGTCGGTGTCTCTGAACGTCTGACATCAGAAACGTACTGCGACGCCCAGCGACTGCCTTCAGCTGCTGTTTACCACCGCAGCCCAGGTTCTGCTGTTAGTTCTATTTGTTTTTTAATGAGCAGCGCTAGCCTTCCCTCTGCCATACAAAGGCCTGATTGAATCTGGCGTTGCATTAGCATGTTAAAGAGGCCCGGCTTCATCTGTGAGCTGCTGACTGACAGTGGATATCATCTCTGTAATTGCTCCATGTACTGAAGCCAGAGCCAGTGAGTGAGAGGGCACACACTCCCAGGGAGTGAGAGGCTGTGGAGGAGGGGGATTTACAGAAGGATGTGGGAGGAGGGATTAGAATTTTTTTTTTTTTTTTTAAAGTGGGGGTGCAGAAAAGTGGGATAAAACTGACAAGAGGAGCTGGCTGTATCTCAATCTGGTATTCTAGAGACCCCATGCAGAGAGTTTGGAATATTCTCTTTGAATATGTTTTTGAGGATCTGCTCACAGTCTGTGACATTTATCAAAGAAGAAACAGAGGCAGTCCTTTCAGAACAGCAGTGGAGCTCTGATCCACAAGAATCATGTAGCAACAATTTGATGTCTTTCCTTTTTTTTATGTGATGTGGGTCCCAGTGTGGTAGCTAGGATTGTCGTATTCCCTTGGATTAGATCACAGTCTGGGTTATGGACAAAGAAGTTGAATTCCTCTGGCCCCGACCTTCAGCCCGCACCGTTAACTAACCCGTGTGGTTGTGCTGTTTTTGTCTCCAAATCTGGCTGAAACACGCGGTGCATTTCAAAGATTGGAATCGATCTAATGCAGGACAGTAATGTGTCAACAGATCAACACCAGAATTAAAAAAAACAAAAACAAATGAATGAATTCTCAGTGTTTTGGCTTTTCTTTCTTTCCTTATTTTTTAGCTCTGCACCACAGCTCGTGTTTTGGCTTTTCTTTCTTTTCTTATTTTTTAGCTCTGCACCACAGCTCACCCTGTTCCTCGTCCTCTTCTCTCTCTCTCTCTCTCTCTCTCTCACTGGCTGATGTTAACAGATTGTTTGTGTTTTCTCTTCCTCTGGCTTGCTTCCCCTACATTTTTCTACCCTGGTCTATTTTCTCCAACTCCTTCAAATCTACTTCCTCATCCCCTGCATCACTGAGCACCTTCTCCTCCTCTCCTTCTGTCGCCCGTGCTCTTTCCTTTCCCTGCACTCTCTCACTCTCTCACTCTTCCTCACCTGTTTTCCAATTCCTTCCTCTGAAGCAAAAGGCAATTCAACCAACAGTGTTAGTAGAGCTGCAAAAAGATGGTTATCCTGACTCCACCAGCCATGAACCAACACTGATCTACTCCCTCTGTGACGTGGACTGTACTGTGTCTAACCATGTTGTTTTTAAACCTCTGAAAAATCTTCGTCATCTGCGTCAACGTCAGGCCTGAATGATCCCAGCAGACGAGGACAGCTGCAGGTACAAGTCTGGACGATCCCCATCCATCTCTCATGTGTCCTCAGTTCAGATCACACACAAAACGACATTCAAAGATATCAGGAGGCTGAGTACAGTATGGCCACATTCCTGAGCATGCATGAACTCGGCATGTCTGTTATAAGGACTGATTAGCATCGATGTCCTTATCTGACGTCTTGATGCAGTTCAGCTCATGTCTCTTTTCTGTTCATTTACTTTGTTTTTTACCTGTAATCACTTCTGACTCAGTGTGTCTGTGTGGTGTAGGTAAATAAAAAAAAGTCAATATAAATCCTATGCTAACAAAAGTATTAAACTCTTTATTTTGCTATTTTAACAAAACCCTTGTATTTTAAGGTCACCAACTGGTCAATATGGGTTGGTACAGAGCATTTAACCTAACGGTGGCGGCCTATCAACAAAACCCTTGTATTATAAGGTCACCATAGCATTTAACCTAACGGTGGCGGCCTATGAATTATAAATTATAGCACCCCAGCTATAATTTATCAACTATTTAATAAGTCTAATATATTAACCTTAAACACAAGTCATTACAGTTTCAAGACTAATGATGACTGTTTGTATTTAAGTGTGAACCTGCAGACACATCGTCTCACCTCGGTGACTTCACTGGGTTCTGGACTGTTCATCTGTGTGGGGTTAGAACTGTGAACGTACTATTCTCCAGGAAGTTGATTTGAATTGTATTGGCAATTACGATAAAGATTTTATTTTGAAAATCTTGGCCCAACCCCATCCCTTTACATCTGACATCCTGTGATTTGCAAAACAAATTAAAAAGAGAAAACACAGAAAGGCGACGGCATCCTTCCCGATCAACAAAACACTATTAAAGGCTAATTAACAACAGCTAACGACGTTAATTTGCTGTGGCGCTGTGCTTAATTTTGTAAAAAAAAAAAAAGAATGCTACGCTAACGATAATAATGATGACAAAACAAACAAAACAAACCGCTCTGTTAAGGTTAATTTTCCAATCGTTATGACAACCTCTGTCCACACCTCGTCCTGTTTTTCTTTCTCACCTTCTGGTTGAGATCCATTTCAGGCACAATTTATAAACAAAATAAAACACACACACACACACACAGCACCTCAAACCCCCGAAAATGTAGAAAGAAACCCACAAACCCAGTCCTCCTCCTTCTGCTTCAGGCGATCCCCGCTCCAGTAACACACCATGAAATCTCTCACACTCACAGCACATTTACATTTACATGACATTACTGCTGAAGCGCTGTAAAATGTGTGCCTGAATAGCAACTGCTAACATGCTCTGTGTGTGTGTGTGTGTGTGTGTCTGTGTGTGTGCGTATGTGCGTACGTTTGGCTAAAAGCGCATGCACTTGGCAAAACACAACAGGAGTTCAGCAACCAGTCGCACGAGGCAGATTATGGAGACATACCATTTAGTAAAGGCCCAGATAAGTGACAAACAGTAGCATGTGTTTGTGTGACTCCACCAGTCTCTCTCTCTCTCTCTCTCTCTCTCTCTCTCTCTGTGAGTTCAGATCATATTCGAGTCAATTCGATTCTGCTGCGACTCCTGCGTGAGGCTGGTAATCATGGAACATGTTGACACACACTGTTTGTCAGATGGACGCGTTTGTTTGAGCGACGCGGGGACACGCAGCTTAACACACAGACTGTCTGCGTTAGCCACTTGCTGCTAATCTGAGCGTTATTGTCCCACCTCCCCCCCCCTGCATCTCTGCGCCTCCTCACATGTTTTATTCAGATGCCACTGCGTCCAGTCGTAAAGTGGTGAAATCTACCACTGTTACTTTGCCTCACGCAAATCCTCGCTTCCAATCAATGTGACTGTGTCTGAGGAGGTAGTTTATCATGGACAATTACACTCTGAGAAATACCCCCCCCCCTTACCTCCCCTCCCCCCATGTCTGTCTACCACCAGGCAAATGGAACAGGTCAAAATTTAAACTTCAATAAATATTGATGGAGCCCCGTGGGGCCGATGCAGACGTATACTGCAGTGTGTGTACACTGTGTGTGTGTGTGTATGCTGTGTGTGTATGTTTGTTAAATGTGTCCAAAGAGCATCAGCTGGTGGAACGGATCGTACTGTATCCACAATAATACAAACAGCCACAGGAAAAAACAGTCAGCAGAATCGTTGTTTCCCTCTGATAGTTGCCAGGATTCTGTAATAAAATGTCATTCACTGCAGAGTGGAGCGCACACGTTAGGATCCACGCACGGTTTACAAAACTATTTGCAAATATATATAAAAAAAAGTAAATATTTCTGCTATTAATTACCAATTATCAAAAAAAGTTATATTTCTGCTATTAATTACCAATTATCTTTTGCATGTTTATCTTTTTTTTTCATGTTATTAAAGTCCTTCTCAGAAAATAGTTTTATAAAAATATTATTACATGCTATTTCACATGTCGCCTGTTGAGTTCAGCCCCAAACTGTTACAGAGCTGCTCCTGTTGTTTAGCAACAGTTCCATGATTCCCTGATATATTATCTTCGTCTCCTGACATTCTGACTGCATTTCAACCAAATAGTTCAAAGTTGGACTTTTACATTTGGACGTTGGACTCTTTGGACATTGATCAGATTGCGTGTATTTTTTACAGAGCTAATCTGGAGGCCCAGGTGACCTATTGAATTGTTTTCATGATGCACGATCTTGTCCAGTGACGTTTTAGGGAAACACAAATAAGCAACGGTTGTCGGTTAGAATTTTTGTTTAATCAAGTGTTGTTATTGTTATTGTTATTGTTATCGCACTGCAGTTTTAGACCAAGTCCAGTTCTGACTGGTCCTGACTCTGTGTTCTACATCTCTGTTCAGCTGCAGCTGTTACACAGCTTTAAAATCACCTGTGGTGTTTCTTCTCCACTCGACTGATGATGAAGGGATGTTTGCATGACTTTACCCGTCACCGTGTGTGTGTGTGTGTGTGTGAGCGTCGGCCGTGGCTGCGGCGCCACAGTGATGCTGTTGGCCTGCTGCCAGTGACGCACAGCTTAGCCGCACCGTTGGGCGATGCAGATAAAAGGACGACAGATGTGACGCTGCGCTGACGATGACAACAAAACATTTTCCTGCTTTCTGCATTTCAGCCACGCATGGTGCACCTTCTTCCCCCCCCCCCCCCCCCCCCTCCCCCTTCCCCCCCCTCCCCCACTCCCCCGAGTCCCCGACTGCGGCAGTACGGGGCACTGAGACGGAAAATGTAGTGATTGTTTCTGGCGGTGATAGAGGGGCTTGGTGAGATGGTAAATTAGAGAAGAAAGAGAGAGGGAGAGTCAAAAATGACCAAAAATGGGGGAGAAAACCGAAAAAGGAAGGGCTGAGGAGAGGTTCACGAGAGTCACGTCTCCACTGAGACCTCCGAAATTGTGTATATTTAAGGGAGTGAAAGGATGAAGAGACAAGAGAGTGTGTGTGAGAGAGAGGGAGAGAGAGAGAGAACTATTAAAGGTCTCACCTTGTTCTGCACCATGCACACACAGCAGCACAGCTGTCTTGCCTCTCTTTCTCCATCAGTGCAGTTGGAGGACATGCATCATTCATGAGGGGGAGGGCGGGAGGGGGGGGGGGTTTTTTTTACGGAGGGCCCTACCTCACGACCTTGCCTGTCAATAACTTTTTTTTTCTGGCCCTGAGTGGATTTCAGAGTCCGTTGACAGTGACAAATGTCCGTCCAGCAGCACTTCCACTAATACAGAGCCACCGTATATTCTCTGACGTTGTTGAAAGTCCCGCAAAATGACAGATATTGAAGAAGTTCCAGAGGCTTAAAACACAAGCCGAATCCAAACACGTCAGACTGAGGAACTGTGGCTCTGGATTTGAATGGATGGTTTTCATCCGTCTGACATGAAAACCTTCATTATTTTAGGAAAGGAGTTTGACAAAAGACTGTACACCACTGATTCTGTTTCGAGAAAGATGAAGCTTTAATATGAGAAACTAAATGTCTCAGAACTCCTGTGTCCTGCCCCCAGCACTCATTTGGCTCAGTCTGTCCACTTTGCTGAGCGGCTGTGTGTCGCAGGCTGCCTGCTGTGAAGGTCACCCTCCCTGCAGCTATGGATTACACAGGCGGGCAGAGACAGGCAGAATACGATACTGCCCTTCAGGGGAGGTCTGAGGCTCCCGCTGGCAGGAGTGGGGCCTGAAAACTAGAGACGCCGCCGTCCGTCCACCCACCCATCGATACGTCCATCCCTTCCATAAATCTGTGTCATCGTGCGTCACTACATCGTGTACACAGTGAATGATGGTCACATCCACTCCCATCATAAAGAGCCAACGCCTCACGTTACTTTAAGTTCACTTCAGTTTAATCTCTTCTTACATGTTTTGGTCAATGATCTACAGCAACAATTTCAACTTAACGTATCGTTCAGATTTATTTGTCTATTGAATTATTCAATGTTTTATTGACTTCATCGGAGACCACGAGGCATAGATACTCCTCCGGACGGTGTAGAGGAATGTGAGGAAGGAGTGACAAACATGAGAGTGAGCATCAATCACACTGTAGTGTAATGAAGTAATGAAGCACAAACTAAACTTTAACAGTGAAGCCAACAGTAGTTTTCCCAAGTGGACAACACTTCAGTCAAAAACCAGACGTCCATCCAGTCTCCAGTCATTCCTCACCGACACCAGATTCCTTCTCTGCAACAGTCAACAGTTGATTTGGTCAGAAATAGCGCCCTCTATGATGTTTCTCACTGAGGTGTCCCCCGGGGGTCAGTACTTGACCCTCCTTCTGTTTGTCTTGTACTTATTTCTCTTTAGAAACATAACGTCACATCACCACTTGTACACTCATGTCAAAAAAAAAATTCTGCCACTTCCTTCAACACAATTGTGACAAATCAGAAATAATCATTACAATTCCCACGTCTTTCGACGACTCTACAGGTGGTTCCTCGAAGCAGTCAGTTCAGGTCTTTCCGTCTTCTCTTTGTCATGTCTCTATTTGAGGTATATTTTTCAACAACAATTCCACCTTTGAACACCGTATCAGTCATCTTCCTATTACTGCCTCCTCCCTGCCGTCGTTCTTCACATTCTTTCACTTCTGCGCAAACGTTTTGTTCTCCCTGTCTTTCAACGTATGTTTATGGTCGATACGCTCTTTAAAATGCAATAAAAACTGAAATAGTTGTTGTATCCGTC
>NC_024316.1:12514246-12516884 GCF_000523025.1 Cynoglossus semilaevis | reverse complement strand
CCCCGTCCGCCCACCCACCCATCGATACGTCCATCCCTTCCATAAATCTGTGTCATCGTGCGTCACTACATCGTGTACACAGTGAATGTGTACCCCTCCGCCCCCCCAGGACTCATTGACATTTAAAGAACTAATACAAACTCACCTTCTGAAATTGGCTACAACCTGTAACGTCCGCCTTATTGCTTGATATTTTTGTCCTGCTCTTGTTTTTCAAACCTTTTTTGACCTGCCGTAAAAGTGCTATAAAAATAAATGTATTATTATGGGATGGGCCTCCAACAATACTGGATCAATTACATTTCTTCCAGCAAGAACGAGAAGAAATCAAAGCCTGTCTATCAGGCGATATCAAAGAGACTTCAAAACAGAATTTCTCACTCTTGTTACTTTGTCGGAGTTCAAAGATTTCACTTTCACCATGCAATGAATTGCAATAGGAGCAGACTTCCTTTTGGCGGGACGAGAGCCATTTGACAATTTTCTTTTCTCTACAGCTGTGCCAATTCTTAGAGGTCAGAGCGAAGACAGAACTAAGCATATTATACAAACGTGCACTTGGCAGATCAAGATGTCCTCCGCTGCCTCGCCGTCTCCCCGCCGTGACCTTAATTTGTTTGGTCTTGAGTACGAGTGCCTACCGGGCAGTCGATGTCAAGGTAACAAACTGACAGATTGTGTTGGCACGCTGTACGTGCAGATTCAAGCATGTGTGAATCAAACACGGAGACGTAATAGGATGAGAGGAGGAGGAGGAGGAGGGCACACACACATCATCATAAAAGCTCATATTAAAAGAAGGTGTGTGTGTGTGTTTGTGTGTTTGTGTTTGTGTGTTTGTTGTGTCTGTGACGGCCACCTTCCCATGTGAGCCGCAGTCTGGCCAGACTGCAAATCTGAAAGTGCTGTGTGCTGGGCCACCAGTGAAGGTAAAAGAACACAAGCTGTCTCCCTGCTGGCTAATCCTCTAATGAAGATTTGTGGCGGCGGCTGCTGGCTGCTGATTATTGGCGCAGCAGAGAGAGAAAACCGGCTTCAGCGCTACTGTAAATACAATCTCTCACATTTAAACAAGCTATCACCGGCCCAAATGAGACAGCAGTGATTTTACAATATTTACACACCGGCTGGACAGGACTGTGTCACAACGACTGAAGACGCTACACCAGTTAATAACCCACAAGATCAGGAGCTGAAACACTACTGAACAGTTTGGATGTAGATCTGATCCACTGAGGATGAACCAAACATTTGATTCCAAAAGTGACTTTTCTGATGTTCTTTTCCTGGATTCGTCTGACTTCAGTTCAGTCTTTGTGATCACAGTCAGATCAAAGATATTTTCAGTCCACGCAGCGTAACATTTTTTTTTTTCTGACACGGACCCATCAACAGCCAATCCGAGTCCAGACATGTCCACGGCGGAAAAAAACTTTGTGTGTAAACATGTCAGAATACTTTCAGTGCTACTGTACATCTCCACAGGTTGAAGTACAGTACGTGGTACCACCGTGGATGTGAGTTTATGACTTCTCTGTTGAATCACATTATATTTTTAGTTTCCAACCTCAAAATTCAAAATTTTGAATTTGAAAAAAGTATAATCTATCACAGGTTTTATACCAAATATAAGGTCAACATATAACTATACAACATACATAACTAAAACAGCAGACTCTCCACACACCTGTGTGAGTCCATTATCGTCCATGAATTTCTTTTTTTAAACCTTGAAGTCGAACAAATCAAACACCAAAGTCAGAACAGGAGACAAAGGTGAAGACACAGAGTTAAAGGTGGTGACGTGGGTGACCTCAGAGACCACGTCACCCCTGTGTCCCTGACAGCCCACTAATCCGCACCTCTGGCACCCTGCCTTCATGATCTTCCCTTTCTCCTCCCCCACTGCCCCAGGCCGGGGCAGGGAGCCGTGGAGCAGGTCCCGGCAGAGCCCCTGTTCTCCTCCCTCCCTCTCCCTGCTTCTCTCTTTCTCTCTGCGGGGCAGGGCCACTTGTTCAGGAAGAACTTGTGTAGAGACAGGTGTGCATACCAGACGCCTGCTCTAAGCCCCACGCCGCGCCGATCCCAGAACTACCTGCTAGCGAGAACTCCTCGGCTCCAGTCCAGCATCAACTACTGGAAGAATTTCCAACGAGAACGTTTGCTGGCTGACGCTGTTATGATTAGGCAAGATGCCACGGGAGGCAGGTCCAACTCTAACCCTAATACCACCTTTCTAATCACCGTGTCATTATACATGCCATTCAAACGGAGCGGAAGAGGTTTTGATGGGAGAGGGAAGGCGTCGGGGGAGGAGATTTGGGCTATTTTGAGCTGTTCATGTAACATTAAGGATTACAAACAGGCTCTGAGCTTCTTGAACACAACCCTGTGGTTCATGGAGTCTGTGCGACTCTCTAACCTGTGCCATAAGAAGCAGCATTTGGAGCAGATGAGGTCACAGCGAGGAAGAATCCTCCAGGCCGATCTGGAGGATGACGTCCAACTCTGTGTCAGATATTCTGCTCATCTTTCGTCTTCGCATGAGTCAGACGATACAGAGGGATGTTGAATAGAGAAGATTCAGTTTCTCCCCATGGGCCAGTGAGAACAGAAGGAAAGGCCTTCCCACCTCACA
>NC_024316.1:12509368-12514160 GCF_000523025.1 Cynoglossus semilaevis | reverse complement strand
TTTTTCCGCCCCCCCCCCCCCCCCCCCCCCCCCCCGCAGCTCCCTCGTCCGTAGCCACCCTTCCATCGACTGACCTTGTAGCATCTCAAGGAGAATTGATTTCCCTTTTTTTTTGCTCTTTGTATGAAACCCAATCTGAACAGCACTCAAAGGAATGTCCTCTTTCCCAAAGCTGAATGAAGGTAATTCTCTGTCATGAGGACACTTCACTCCATTTCATATCTGCCTCCCTCCCTCGTCCTCCCTCTGACTCTCTGCCTCCCCCTCCACTGCCGATCCTCACGTGTGAGCACACAGAAATAGAAACAACATGATTAATGCAACATCTTTGCTGCTAAATGTTAGCTTTGCTCAAATGCTTTTACACTTGGCAGCTGTTTGGAAAAATGTTTCAGGCGCATCCGAAGAATATTACCGAGTTATTACATCGGTGGATAATTGAAGTCTTTTGACGTTTTTATATTTAAACAAGCAGGGCAGCTGTGATTGGCTCCATCTTACCATGTGACTTATAATGAGATTGAACAACAGCTGAATGAAAGAATGTGTGTGTGTGTGTGTGGGGGGGGGTGAAACTAAGCAGTTTCCTTAATGCTTCAAATTGTTTTCAAGATTTGGAAGATTTGAGGGGAAAGGTCTTTGGTAACGATGTTTCAAATATACCAACGGGTGCAGCTGTGAACTGATTCATATTAAAACTAAATCAGTTACACTTTAGTGCCCCCACAGGGATTCTCTTCCAAAGTGCTACAGAAGCTGTAGAACACGGCTACGCAGTAGGCTGCACTAAAATAACGAAATCAGCGTCGAAGAATTTTGTCAGTTTAAATCAATTGAACTAAAATGACAGAAAAAAAAACAGTAGAAAGGTTATCAGTTAGCCAGGAGGGTTTAGGGTTCAAACCCAGGCTCCTTTAGTCTACATACCAATGTGTCCTGTCTACGCTGTTGGACATACTGTGCATGGAGGAAAAGCTTGTTTTATATTTATAAGCTCTTCACTCTCCGTCTGGAGCCAACAATACATTTTCTTCACTCGGAATGTCTGAAGTGTTGATGTAAATTCTAATTGGTTATTGTTAAAACACTCAACACACACAGATGGCCTCGAGGGATTGAGCAGCTCATCATTAGGATTCAGGAACTGGCAGACAAAGACCTGCAGTCGGAAAGAGGCTTCCATTAAAATGCCACAGACTTTTTTTTTTTTTTTTTTTACATTCTAAAACGTCCTGATCGAAAAACTCTTAAAACAAATGAAACCTTGTTGCTCCGAGAATGTATCTGCATAAAATGTCATAAATGTGTGTCTCCGTTTCAAGCGAGCGAGCAGGTCACTGAAGTCTGAAGATGTTTAATAGCAAACTCTTTGAAAATGTCTTTCGAGGGATTAGGATCTCGTTGCTAGCAGAAGTAGAATCTGTTCGCTCGTCAATGACTTTGTTTTGTTTTTTCTTCACTATACTCCAACGTCATTCCAAGCCTGTCACATCTTGCTCTTGTTTTGTAAAGGTCAAGAGCAGTTTTAAGTAAAGGGCAACCTGAGGCTGATGCTGCCGATTTTTACAACTGAGGCAGAGTTGATGTTCGGTGCAGATCGTTTTGGCCGATTTATAATGAGCCGACACAAAGATGATACATAAAAACTCTTAAATTTTTTTTAAAAATCGTAGACAGTAAGAGCATGTGTTTCATTCAAATGGTTGTTTTGGTTTATTTAGTCTGATTAGTATGATTTGAAAGAAACTGGTTGAAACCGGTTACATGATCAGTGAGGATCATGTATCATTGAGGCAACAGCAACGTCCGTCAGCTGAGAAAGAAACGAGCTTTTCAATTCAGCAGCATCACGTCTCAACATTTTACTTCTACTTTCAATTAAAAACAAAACAAAACTCAAAATTCACAAAAGTATCACTCATTCAAATAATTGTTCTGCTGTTCATTTCTATAAGGCGAGTTTCTCCAAAACAGCTTTGATGTTTCAATGACAAGGAAAACTTTGTATCGGCTTTGAAAAGCTAAAAGCAGCGGTGAATCGATGTTTCAATGACAAGGAAAACTTTGAAAAGCTAAAAGCAGCGGTGAATAACAGCAGTTTGAAGTGAATGTTTTACTTGTGAAAGACACTTTTGTAAAAACCTGAAGAGTCGCAGTGCGAGGAATGATCTGTTCCTGTTTCCACCATGTGATCAGAGCGACCGTTCAGGCGTGCACCGCGGTTTCAAGGTTTCGACTCCCAGGTGTGTCGGAGCCCAATGATTCCCAATGAGCAGTCAGCCGGGCCGCTCAGGTGGTTCTGCTAATGTGACATCATAATCACTCACAGGTGCATTTCTGTGCTTCACCGATCAACAGCATAGAGCTGCTGCTGCTGCTGCTGCTGCTGCTGCTGCAGGTGTCTGTGTCTGTCTGTGGTTGTGTGTGTTTGTGTGTAAATTATAGCTAACATTTTAGTTCAAGTGCATTTAAGCACCAGAACAACAGCGTGGTGTTTACACGTAGACCTCGTCGCAGCTGGTGAAGCCTTGTTTGCTCTGGTGTCCTGACGCTCTTTACTCCTAATGAATGGTCATTGACGGAGGCCACTGCAGCAGTGGGAGTTCTCAGGAACAGACACCTCCACCACCCTCTGCTCTGCAGTACAACACACACACTCACACATTCACTCACAGACACAATGGGTTGCCCTCCCACCAGTCAGTCCAATAACAGACCTATTTATTAGAGTCTCTCACAGACAGTATTGACAACCTGCTGACATAGAGTCACTCCAGCATAAACAAATGGAGCAAAAGGAAGGAGCAGAGGAGGTGGAGGAGGTGGAGGAGACCTGGTCTAGTTGTCTACGGACCCAGGATTCCTTCCTGCCAGACCTGGAGTCAGACAGATGTGGAGAAGGAGCCTCTCACTCCGCACGAAATGTGTCAAAATCATGTGGCACCACGAGGTCTCCGCAGAGGATTCTCCAGTGATGACGTTTTTCAGATCAGGAGTTTTCAGAGTGTCCTCAGGTTGTGACTGAAGACACACAGGAAGATCATGTGGCTTTCCATATGGAAAGACTAGGGATTGAACCCCAAACCAATGGAAACGTCATTCCTGACAATATAACTAGGTCCTGTTATTGTGCCCACATTTGGGTCGTGACCCACAACATTAAAGAATTCTATATATTTATTAAGTTAATATAGTACTTCCTGTCAAAGGCTAACCTGTTAAAACACAGAACAGGAAACCTGTTGCACCTGCAGTTATTTGCAATAATAAATTTTAAAAAATAAATAAATAAACTCAAAGAGCATTTGTAGATGTAGTTGTCAAGTATTTTTTTTTTTTAGTTACAATCAGTTACAAGGCATTGGTCCATTAAATACTGAAAGGTTTAAAAAGCCTTAATGTTACTTGAAACTAAAACTCATTAATTTATATAGGGAAGATCAACCAATTGTAGACATTTTATTTTTCTACTGTAGTATATATATTTTTTTTTTACTATGTTCTGCCAAACTAAATTTGAAAATGCGGTTCCTTCTGAATGAACCCTATCAGTTGTAAATTATAGCTAACATTTTAGTTCAAGTGCATTTAAGCACCAGAACAACAGCGTGGTGTTTACACGTAGACCTCGTCGCAGCTGGTGAAGCCTTGTTTGCTCTGGTGTCCTGACGCTCTTTACTCCTAATGAATGGTCATTGACGGAGGCCACTGCAGCAGTGGGAGTTCTCAGGAACAGACACCTCCACCACCCTCTGCTCTGCAGTACAACACACACACTCACACACACACATTCACTCACGGACACAATGGGTTGCCCTCCCACCTCACAGTCCAATAACAGACCTATTTATTAGAGTCTCTCACAGACAGTATTGACAACCTGCTGACATAGAGTCACTCCAGCATAAACAAATGGAGCAAAAGGAAGGAGCAGAGGAGGTGGAGGAGGTGGAGGAGACCTGGTCTAGTTGTCTACGGACCCAGGATTCCTTCCTGCCAGACCTGGAGTCAGACAGATGTGGAGAAGGAGCCTCTCACTCCGCACGAAATGTGTCAAAATCATGTGGCACCACGAGGTCTCCGCAGAGGATTCTCCAGTGATGACGTTTTTCAGATCAGGAGTTTTCAGAGTGTCCTCAGGTTGTGACTGAAGACACACAGGAAGATCACGTGGCTTTCCATATGGAAATTGAACCCCAAACCAATGGAAACGTCATTCCTGACAATATAACTAGGTCCTGTTATTGTGCCCACATTTGGGTCGTGACCCACAACATTAAAGAATTCTATATATTTATTAAGTTAATATAGTACTTCCTGTCAAAGGCTAACCTGTTAAAACACAGAACAGGAAACCTGTTGCACCTGCAGTTATTTGCAATAATAAATTTAAAAAAAATAAAAAAATAAACTCAAAGAGCATTTGTAGATGTAGTTGTCAAGTTTTTTTTTTTTAATCAGTTACAAGGCATTGGTCCATTAAATACTGAAAGGTTTAAAAAGCCTTAATGTTACTTGAAACTAAAACTCATTAATTTATATAGGGAAGATCAACCAATTGTAGACATTTCATTTTTCCACTGTAGTATAATTTTTTTTTTTACCATGTTCTGCCAAACTAAATTTGAAAATGCGGTTCCTTCTGAATGAACCCTATCAGTTGTGGTTGTAGGAGTGAGAGAGAGCAGAGTGCTTTATTGATTTATTATCTGAAGGTTCTGCTCATTTCTTATGATTCAAATCATGGAATTCCCACAGACACATGTCGAGCTGCAGGATTTACACTCCTTGG
>NC_024316.1:12508588-12509311 GCF_000523025.1 Cynoglossus semilaevis | reverse complement strand
CATACCAGATATCACGCTCATTAAAAGGAAATAATTACTCTGTCACTTTGACATAAACAAAGAGAGCAGAGCCGTCATGGGGGAAATAAAGACAAGGGGCAGTGGGGGGGGGGTGATCCTCTGAAAGACATTTTCAAAGGTGGCTCTGAGTTCAGCTGTCCAGCCAGGTGAGTGCACAGGCAGGCCAGGAGCTGGATGAATGGGATGAGCAACAGCCTTGCAGTCAGGTCAACACAGAGACGACTAATATGAAGACAGACGAGACAGGAGTGGACAGGCAGAGACAAAGACACAGATAAACTGCGTGGCCGTGAGCTCCAGAGGTCAGTTCTGACCCAAACATCTCAGGCAGGAGACAGGAAATGACATCCAGAGTTAAAGTCATGTGACACTTTTTTTTAACACATCACGGTGAGTGATCTCAGTAACATCGCTGCCTTTATAAGACTGGTAAAAAAAAATTACAATGACCTGCTGGGGGACTGGGTAAAAGCTCCGCTCACTTTATGCAGGAAGTCTGATTTCATTTATCTTATCATTGTCACTGCTGTTATTGTTTGTTTGTTTGTTTTTAGTACAAATCGGATGCTTGTCTCACTACTGCCCCCTGTCTTCTCTGTAGCTGAGCCACTGGTCCAACAGCAGATACACCTGGTTATTTCAATGTGAAACAGGTATTGGTTTACCTTTGTCCTTCTTTGCTCTGTTCTCTGTCCAGATAAC
>NC_024316.1:12505051-12508094 GCF_000523025.1 Cynoglossus semilaevis | reverse complement strand
CCCCCCGCCGCACCACCCCCTCCCCCCGCACCAGCAGCCTCAGCCTCAGCAGCAGCAGCCTGATAGCCCTAACTTGGTGCAGAGCCCGTGTCAGTCTGAGCTAATCTACCTCCCCGCTGCTTTGTATAGAACACAACACGACCACATTATTATCAGCATCAGGTCTGTCGTCGCCGAGACTTCGGCCAAAGACGCTGCCCGGCCCGTGGACTGCCTGCCTGGGCCGACAGTTAACGTGGATTTGTGAAAACGGCAGCGCCGGAAATGTTTGCTCAAGGTCAGGCAAAACAAAGGCAAAGGGACAGACACAGCAAGAAACATGTCCGGCGTAAGCATTTTTTTTTTTTTAAAGGACATACCCTGTCATTTGTCAGAAATGCGTTATCACGGCTCTGTGATCTGAATTGGTCAATTTTGCTGATCGGAGGTCCAGATCTGGCAGTGCAAGAATTCTAAAGGTCATCACAATGACATTAACCTTTTCAGGAGGGAAAAAAAAGCAGAAATGTCAAATCACTCAGCTGCTGCCTCATCATGTAGATGGAGCAGAATATTAGGAGTCTCTGTGTTCAGACAGAAACAACAGATACCAAAGATACCGATCTGGCTGACGAGTTAATGTGGCGCGGCCGGGGTCAGCGTTTGAAGGCGGCGTGAAGACAGAACATATCTGCAGACCGTTAGAGGTGCTGAAAAACACAAGGAGTCTGGCGTGTCTGAGCTACAGTACATTATCACTGTTTTAACACCACTCAGCCTGGTGTAAATATGGGCCGTACGTGCGCTGAATTGACAAAGACAGCATTCACTCAGCGTTCCCACAGATAGTGAAAACACATTCCTTGCTTTATTACTTGGACCACAATTGTTGTGGCGTACATTTTAAAATACAAAAAAAAAAAAAAACCTTCACTCGGTGAAAATGACGTCCCAGCTGCAGCTGAGTGTAAATGATGTTGTTGACATGTTCTGGCCAAAAACCATTTGCAACACAGTCTCCCACCTGCAGGCCGATCAAGACGGTGCTTGTCTAACAGCTAAGGGAGGCTGGGAGTTTGTTTCTTAATGAGGAGTAAAAATGTAACGTCAGTGTAAAACAAAGAAGAGAAAAGTTAAGAGAGTGTAAAAAAAAAAAAAAGGTCCTGGTGTAGAACGTGTTCTGATGGAACTTCACAGATCTGCGACTCACGGGACTCTTTCTCTACAATAAGCCGACTTCACACACACACACGCTCAGACACACACACCTATGACTGTACGATTCCCTATAATCATTAGAGGTGTCTGTTTAAAAAACATGCCTGTGGGGAGGCTGGAGGGGGAGGAGGTGGGGGCAGCGCCTGAATCAGCCCAGGCATGCGTTAACACAAAGCAGTTTCTCTGGCAGTGGAGCTCACATCAACAAGGGCACACACTCACACAACAACAACCGCAAACATTTACAGGGACATGACCATAAACAAATGAAATGACTTTCACCAGCCGGCGTGCACTGACACCCGCCTTCACTCACACAGACAAACACACAACAACACACTGTCTGTGACTTGACTTGGAGGACATCTTCCTTTTCTGCCTGTTTTTTTTTCTTCCATGCAGACTTTATAGAGTCCAGAGACCACACAGAGTCCCCCTCTCTCTCTGTTAGACTCAGCCTACTGGACGAGACTGGAATACTAAAGAAGAAAGTGCAGGCTGACTCAGAACAGCAATCCTCTCTGATAACTAAAAACAAGAGTCTGCTGAGAGCAAAGCCAAAAAGCATGAGTAGATTTTATTTGTTTTTTTTCTTCCCGTCTGCTCGGTCACCATGTGTCACACGTACGTTCATGACTGAGAAGGAAAAGTTCAGATAGAGATGTTGACAGTAACCCTGACCCTACGGAGGAACAGTCTTTCTTCCACACACTGTAATCGTCAGCATACGTTTGCATTTCAGTGGTTGCCAATAAAGGCAGGCGACGGCTCCGCTGGACTGGGGTCACGTGACCAAACAGCCCATAATGATACAGTCCACTTTGACCTTCCCTGTCATTACTCACACCTGCCACTATTAAGTGCCTCACTATAACTGTAATCACGCACACGCTGAGCGTGATTTACGAGAGCAGGACTGAGGGGAGAAGATCAGATGCTGGAGGAGAAGTTCAGGAGCAGATGAGTGTGACGGCAGAGACAACTCACCTAAAATCATCCTCCGTCTGCTGCCTTTGGTATCCCTGGGTTGGACAAGTTATCCCTCAATGCCCTTGACTGTCCTCCTGCTCTCTGTCAGGGGACGACGGCTCCAAAACTGTCTCTGCAGAGTTCTTCTCCACAAACTGTCCACAAACAGGCTGCTCAGAGGGGCAGCACTTGGTGTGTGGAGACACTGCTGCTGCTGCTGCTGCTGCTGCTGCTGCTGCTGCTGCTGCACATGTCCTCCCTGCTGCTGCCTTCTCCAGGTGAAAAGCTGAGTTTCTGTGTATGGCTGAGTGAGTGTGTGTGTGTGAGAGAGGGAGAGAAAGTGTGTGTGGAAGAGCTTGCCCAGCCGTTCTGCAGTTGAGGCTCAGGTAAGTCTGAGGACGGTGTGGAAGGGGTTGAAGCAGAGAGGGGGGGGGGGGGGAGAGAGGAGGGGGGGGGGAGGGGGGGGGGAGGAGGGGGAGCCTAAAGTCTGAGAGCCAATCAGAAACAGCCAATATCTTCTCCTCCACAGCAGCCTGGAGGAATTGCAGCGTTCTCCAGCAAACAGCTGACGAGCAGTTTCTCCTCAAATGTTTTATTTCACAGGGACGTTCTTCAGAGCAGTGTAAAGTCTGCGTCTCCTTTTGCTTCTCCCCCACTCTCTCTCTCTCTCTCTCTCTCTCTGCTTCTTGGTTTTTGGGGCTGGGTATAACCTAAAGGCACCTTTACATGCCTCCACTCTGATTGGTCGCAGCCTTCACCAATGGGAACGGCGGCAAACACTTGTCATCATGCAGAGTGCGTGGAAGTCGTGAAGGAGACACAGAGCAGGACTGAAAACGCCGCCTCCTCACCCCTGCAGCTTCAAACACGCTGACCG
>NC_024316.1:12487795-12505000 GCF_000523025.1 Cynoglossus semilaevis | reverse complement strand
TTCCCCTGTATGAGGACTTGTTAAAGGATTAACCTTTTATCTGTGTCTCTGTCTCCTTCCCCTCCTTACCCATTCCATCTCATAACCTGCCCAGGCAAGGTTACAATTTTTATCAACCTTCCATCCCCTTTTTCGTCAAAGGGATGGAATTTGGACTGGGAGTGGAGCAGGGAGTGAAGGGGGGAGGGAGGTGGCAGTCGACAACAAAAAAAAGACAAAATGGAAAGTGACAGAGCAGAGGAAGCCAGAGAAGGAGGGGGAGGGGGGGGGGATTCAACTAAATGCAAACTGACAGAGGGATGAAGAGACGTGGGTGACGACAAGAGACAACTGGGAGGACGGAGACAAAGACGGGTCAGTCAGTCAGAGAAGTGGCGCTGCAGAGGAGTCAACACCAAGACGAGCTTCATGACCAGCCTATCACGGTCCACTTCCTGTGAACCAAGAAGCCTCTTCCAGCCAGGTCTGCTGTCATGTCCAAGGAGCGTCCTCTGTCTCTGTCTCTGTCTCTGTCTCTGTGTCACAGTGAGGCAGCAACAGAAACACAGAGAGCAACCTTTTTGACAATCACACCAGCACAACGTTACTGAGAATCTCAGCGCTGCAGAGGAGGCTTAACATAGCTGTCAAAAAATTAATCCCCTTGGACAGGCACACACACACACACACACACACACACACACACACACACACAAATACAAACACGTGAGCCTGAGGCTGGAGAAAACGCTGCTGCCTGATGTTCAAGGCCCCTCCTCTTCTCCTCTCTCTCTCTCTCTCTCTCTCTCTCTCCCTCTCTCTCTCTCTCTCTCCATTCCCCTTTTCTATTTCTATCCCCCGCCCTTCTCACGCTGTCAGGCTGAGGCTGTGAGTCACAGGGTGTTGAAGTGAATACTAAGGAGTCTGGTCCACACCACCAATCCCACTCTCCACAGCAGCTCAACTCACACATTTAATCCATTGTCTATAAATGGAGGGACAGGCTGAGGGACCACTGACATCCTCCAACAGTCCCACAGGTTAGAGGTTGGAGTGAAACTTCAAGAAATCAGAAGAAGAAAAAAAAGAAGCTGCTGGATGTAGATGGTTTGTTGAAATTGACTGCGGCAAAAGTTTAAATCCACCAAAATATAATGACATGTCTATTTTTTAAACGATGGTATGATGAAGCAAGATGACAGTGAGAACTTTGACCCAGTGAGTATTTTTACTAAAAACTCATCAGATCGACCATAGATCGTTGTTTCCTAAAGACTGGGTCGCGACCCTCAGGTGGGTCGCAAGAGATTTTTTTTGGGGCTCGTCTCACATCATGTTACCCAGGAGTTTATGAATAATGTCTATTGACTTGGGTCTCGAAGGTTTGTGACTTTTATAACATGGGTCCCCAGAAAAAAGGTTTGGGAAACACTGCCATTCATCAATCACCATGTGTGTGTTTTTGTGTGTGTGTGTTTGTCAGCAAAAGAGCCAAGATAAGGTTTCCTCATTAGTTGTGTTTGTATCAATAATTCAGAGCTGGTCCTTGTTGGCGTTCAATGGGCCGAGTGCTAATGTGCTGTCGGGCCAACGGGGGCCCAGGGCCCAGCGCCACTTTAATGGGTGTCATGATGAGAGGGTGAAATCGGAGCAGGAAGATCCAGTATCATCCATAGGAAAGAAGAAGCAGTGAGAACAGGGCAGAGGAGGAGAAGACGGGGGGGGGGGGGGGGGCACTGGAGGAGAGGACAGATGGCATTTCTGGACAGGTATGTGAACAGAGGGGTGATGGAGACAAACAAAGGAAAAGGTGAACTGGGTTATTCTGGTCTCCTTGTTTGCCTCTGGCTGCTAATCAATCATCGTGACGATGATGTGCTGACCTCTGTGACCTCTGTGACCTCCAGATGACGGGACACTGCAGGAAACATATTTAGGGACAAGAGCTGGAATATTAGAAATGAATAATGGAGTTGACTTCTATTGTTAGGTGTTTACTGTGGTTGTTAGCACCACTTGCTAACAATTAGCTTGTACATGTCGATTTAATCGCAAGGAAAACATTAAAAGGGTTTAGATACGATGTCTTAATTAATAACATTTTCTAATCTGATGAATCAAGCTGTTGTGGTATCACAAATAATCATGATCGTAATTCATTACAATTACAATAATCATTCCTAAAATGCTTTTTTTCAGTATATTGAACAGAGTAACTGCAGTAACTGCAGTAACTGCAGCTCAATATCTGTGTTTTCACATTGATTTTTATTCTTGTCACAATTATTTCTATACAAAAGATCAAATTTTCTGCACAGTGAGCAGGCAGCTGAACAGAAAGTGAGCAGAGCTTTTACAGCAAAAGTGAACAGCGTAGCACCATCTCCTGGTTTTAATAAACAAACTCACACACACAGTGTTAGCTAACGTGTCTACTATGTCGTTCAAACCAGAGTTTCCCAAACATTTTCTCTGGGGACCCATATTTTAAAAGTCACAAACCTTCACGACCCAAGTCAACTTCTGGGAAACATGATGCGAGACGACCCAAAACAAGTCACTTGTTACCCCCCTGAGGGTCGCGACCCAGTCTTTGGGAAACAATGGTTTAAACAGATGAGAGACATTAGCATAGTCAGAGCTAAGGCTCGTCTCCAAGTATCAGTCCAGACACTGATGCTGGTACCATATATGTCCCACACAGTTGGCCCTGAGGACACTGTTGGACATGAGTCTTCTGACCACTGGTACATTTAATTGAATCTGTCAAACCATAAAACACATAAATCCTGTATTATACAGGGAAGCAAAAGAACAAATATATTTAAAAAATGTATTTAAACCAAATGTAGTGAATCTGCTTCATGGTAGAGGCCGTGATCGCAAAACCTCCAAACCCCATGAGCTCCAGCCTGGTTCTTGAGGCGATGAACATGTGCTGATGTTCAGTCGTTGGAGACCACGGTGGGCTAAAGAGCTGAAGCAGCTCAGAGACGTTCAAATGTCCTCGGGAGAATTTTAAATCCATTCTCTTCCTCACATGGACACACTGGGAAAAAATAATCTGTACCATCGTAGCTCAGTTCAACCAGTGACAGTCGCTGGTGTGAACACAGGACCAGGCAGTGTTTTATTTTTATCCCAGGGTCAAAGATTCTGTTGAACAGATTCTGCCTCAAACACAATTTATTTTTCCATTCTTTACTGGTGTAAAATGAATGCATCACCCAAAAATGTCCATCAATCGTCGCTCTCGACCAATCAGGATGTTTTATTTGGTAAACAAACCGTAACCACGTGTGGCTCAGACACTCAACCTACTATAAAGTCATGGCCTTTTCCCACTGGCTGCGAATACAAAAGACGAAACTGTCGAGCACACATCTGAACTGTGTGCTAAGCCACACCGCCCTCTGCTGGTGCAAATAAAATCTTACAATATGAGCTCCTCTATGAGTGACTCAGTTAAAGATTTGATCACAGAACAACAGCCACACGAAAATGACACCATAATGAAAAATGATCTCATACCAGTGAGTGTGTGTGTGTGTGTGTGTGTATCAGCAGATCCATGTCAACACACTCTGGTAAATACGGGAACAACAGTGAAAACCCTGAGGCAGCAGGAAAAGACTTCCACATGAACCAAAAAAATAAAAAAATCAGATTTTTGTCCTGCTGTTAATACACATTGATTTACATTAAAAACACGACTGTCTGAGTCTGAGTATTTTCTGAGTGCAAAACTGAGGCTACAGTGCTGCAGTGGAAGGATTCCAGATCCCTGACTGCCATACAAAACATCTTGATTTGCTTCCAGTGCCAGCCGTGGGTGGCATCAGGAAGGGCAGCCAGGGGCAAAACTGTGAAAAAGTCCCATAATCCCTTTGTGGTCTGTCACTAGGATAAAGGGAAAATTAGTTAAAGATAAACAGCATACAGAGTAGGCAGTTCCTTCTTTGTCACTTCATTAGTTTGAGGCTCCTTGGCCAATGGTAACCAGTTCAAATATAATCAACCGGTTAATCTGCAAAAACGCCGCCATAGTCCATGTGAGGACGTCCAAAATTCAAAACCAGTCACCTCAGAGTGTGAATAATCTGAGGACGTTGGAGCTTCGAACCTGAGCAAAGAGAGACTCCACCAATTATGTAATGTTCTAATCTGTCTTCATTCACCGCTGCAGGGGAAGTACGCCGTAAATCTCCGCTCTGGAATCCACCAGACACACTCTTAACTCATTTCCTCACACGAGCACAAAGGCAGAATGAGAAAACTGCTTTCCTCGATCATAAATTTTAGTACCGTTTTCATGAATCGTGGCGTAGAAACACTTCAAGCGAGTCCAGAAATGTTAGATTAGCTCTGAGCTGCTGCACTATCTGCCTGTTCACACACAGCCTGCACAGTCTGGCTCGTAGATCATGCCCCGGGTGACTCCTGGCACCGGGGTGGTGAATTTAGAGAGAGTCTTCGAAGGTTAAAGGTAAGGAGGCCAGGCAGACATGAAAACACGTCTGTGCTTCCATCCGTGATGTAACTAATCGTTTAATGATTAAAGGTTAGAAAAGTCATTCTGTCTCCTTACACAAACCGAGTATGACGTGGAAAAAAAACTGCATTGTCCTTGAACAGGCCTGAGTCTGCAACTCTGACAGTTTTCAGCGTATCGGTTTGCAAAAGTGAGGGATAATCATCTCTCTAACTTTAGACTATTGATCAGATGTGGATCTGAGCAGGAAATGTGGACGACTTTACTGGACATTTCTGTACATTCAACCCTCACAGAAGAAGAAGAAGAAGAAATGAAACAAAATAACGTGGAGCAGAGTGAAGTCTGGCTGATTTAGTTTTCATCAAACATGAGAACATTAATCAGTAGGATTAATTACAGTGGTTCATTACAACGTGTAATTAAGTGTCTGTTGTACATATGAAACCGATGCTGTTAAACAAACTCTTGTTTCTGTGTTTGGGAATCTCTAAAGACAAATCATTACTTTGAAAAGAATCTGTTCCATCAGTTACAAATGTTTTTTCTTCTTTCTTTGTGTTAATGTCTGTAGAAATGATATTTATTTATTAGAGTTTACAGTTTATTTCTAAACTGCCCCACATGTCTTATCCTGTTATTTTTAGCTAAGAATTCAAGAATTCATTTTTCTTCATCTCATCACTGAACTCATTTTTAATCATGGTTGGACCAACTTGTTTTCAGATCTTTAGTTGTGGCCACTGTGCTGTTCAGCTTCATGTTGATCAGCTAATGCGCACAAAACTGGGGAGACCAAAGAGAAGACACGGTTGTGTGGACACAGGTGGGTGTGTCTGTCCTGTAAACCCCGGCTTGTCTCACAGATGGAGAATGTCGATGTTGACTGTCACACTCTCGCACTCAGCTGACGATTTGACACCAGCACCACAGGGCGGAGGGTCATTCTCTCCAAACACAGCTAACTCACACGTCTGCTGTAGAACCGCCTCCTGTTCATACATGTTTGAAAAAAAAAAAAAAAAAAAAAAACCCTCACTAACCTGAGTCTTTTAGTCAGACTTAATATTCCTGCGGGTCGGTGGGCTGATAAATCAGAGGATCAACTAATGTCAACTATTTCTGGACTCTGCATGCACGCAGTCAAACATACATGTACTCAAAAAAATGTGCTTGTGAAATCAGGGAGTGCCGGCAGCGGAGGACAGGTGGAGCTGTCAGGACAGTTGTCAGCTCCGTGATCACACGTGCTGTACATGTTCCAGCTAGAATTAGTCTGCTCGACCAGAGAGAGTTTAAAAAAGAGTTCAAATAAGACTGGGAACACGGTCACGTTAACTCAACATCCCAGACCAAAACATTTGTTGTACAGTGTGTCCTTGTCTGTACTGGGACACCTCTGTACCACAGTACAGACAGTACTGTAGTACTGTAGTACTGTCTGTCCCTCAATACGGTACAGCAGTAAACAATATAAACACAGAGTGTTTATGAAAATGTTTCATTTCTTACCTGAGCTCCACATCTGATCCACTTGATTTCCTTCCGTCTCTGCAGACTGGGACCAATCTCCAAACATACACAAAAAGTTTTTTTCCCTCAAAACCTAAAAGCAACCTTTATTCCTTAAGTGAAAATAAAAGAGACGACAAAGGAAAAGAAAGAAAAAAAACGGTCTTAGAAATCCCAGGTTTATGTCATTAATTTAAAGAGATTCCATCTACTCTGAACAACGGAGCCACAAATGCATCGTGAAGGACATGACGGACCATGAACACACCACCTCTGTTGCCTCCCCTCTACTTTTCTACATCCTATCTCCTTCCTAGCATCCCCCCTCACCCCCTCCCTCTCTCTCACCCCCTCTCTCCCTCTCTTATTCTCAGCCATGTGTGAAAACAAAGTCAGAGCAGGAGATTCCAGCAGCTAATCGTGGCAGAACTTAATAAGAGAAGGCACTTGTGTCAGAGGAAGAAAAGAGTGGAAGGAAGGAAGGCAGGGAGGCTACGGGGCAGAAGGGGAGAGGAGTCAAATGTCAATAAAGTGCACAGAGAGGAGACACCTTGGAGAAGATGATTGGTGCTACAGCAGAGTTCTTCAAATGTCTCCACACAGGTTTGCGTTAGCAAACCGGGCTAATTGCAGTGAATTAGCATTTTATGCTGCACTGCAAAAAAATGGAAACAGTAACAAACACTTGTGGAAGTAGGTGGCGCTCTCCTGTGCCCACACTGTATGAACAGTAAATGTCATGTGATGTACAGTAGACGTCCTGTCCACTGCTGGCCTGTGGCTCAGTGAGCACAGAGCTGCCAACTACTAGAGTTTCAGTCACTGGGCCTAAAACAAATCCGTCATTCCCGACCAGTTGAGCGGACACACTGTGTCTCGGCATCGTACTGTACAGCACGCAGCAGTACACGCTGCAGGAAGATGAGGTTAGCAGGAGAACAGGACAGCAGTTTGAGGGTGTAAGCACATTTTAGAACTGAGTGGCCTGAGGGATAGAGTTACAGAGACAGACAAGAACTGTGCCTGTCCCTCAGTCTGATTAATACCCTGGAAACATGATTATACCAACAAAAAAACACAACTCCATTTGATCTGCTGCCTGTATCCCCAAACATTTATTGAAATGTTTCAGCTAAAAATAGTTTAAATTTGACACAGCACATTCATATTTTTGATAAGTAGAGTGTAAATAAAATTCTCAAAGTAAAATAAGTAGGAAAAAACATTTTAAAATGTATTACAGTCCCCCCCCCCCCCAAAAAAAACCCCGTCAATACTTAAGAACCGGCAGAGCTTCGTTTAATGCTCCGCTAACTAGCTTGCTTATTCAATGTCGTTTAATTACCAGTAGAGGGAGACAAACTCACAGGTTTAAAAAAGAAATACCTGCTCTGTGTCAGGTTGGATGATTGATCTTAAAAGACAGCGAAGTTGTCTTTCTTTTTGTTTTTGTTTTTTGTAATGTAATTAATTAATTCCTCTGGTTTGGTGTTACAGTCAACCAAATGTGAAAGTAGTTGTTATTATCTGTGTTTTTAAGACCTTATATTTAGTTTTTAGAGAATTCGAGGCTGTCAACTTTAAAGTTTAAGACATTCGATGCTAAGCTAGCGTCTTTGCTGGACGTTATATGTCAATAGCCCCGCCCAGTTCCCTCCACAGCCCCGCCCTCCATCATCACCAGAGTGATCAGACAAAGGTGAAACACCTGTGCAGTGTTGAGAGCATGCCGAAACATTTCCACTGTGTGAAGCTAACAGACACAGACAGAAACAGACAGACAGTCTGTGGTTTGCTGCAGACATGGCCAACATTGAAGTGTTAAACAGCAGGTTCAGCCTTTATGACAAAATGTACAGCCATGAGTTACGAGAGCACAGCTTTGCCGACTGGCCTTTCAGAGCAGAGTGTAGCTGCACACCTGACAAGGTAAGGTGTCGGAAAAACAGAGAGGGTTTTTATTTACACTGCCATGTCTTACTGTTTGGAAAGTGAAATGTTTAAGTTTAAAGATATATATATATATATATATAATTTTAGATTTATGACATCCAGCTGTTTAATATGGTGGTTAAATGTTGTCACCTGACTGTTCAAACATGGAGGAGAAATAACTTTCAAAATGTGTAAACACAAAATAATAATTAGTTTCTGTCCTCTGGGTGATTGGAAAACATGAGTTTCACTGATCATCAAGTATCGTCTGGAGAACATTCTGTTTTAGAGAAAAAAAGAAAAAAAAAATTTTTTTTTTAAAGTCCACATTTTTAAGATAAATCCCACTTCAACCAATAGAAGTCTGAAAAAGTTGAGTACAGTGTTGTTGTTTTTTTGTTTTTTAAATACAGAAAACAACAACACAATCGACCCCCTTCACGGTGTGTGTCCATTCACAGGTAGCCAACTGTGTCAGACCAGGTCCAGGTTCACATTACAGTCTAATCCTGTTTTTATCCACATCTGTGACAAGTGTTGATTTACAGTTAAGCAGGTGTCCAGTCCACAGCCCCTTACATTTGCTCACTCCTGCCCCCTGATGGATGAGCTGCTGACAGTTCACTGAATCAGTCACACTATGACCTCTTGTTACCGGCTCGTAATCACCCCGGGAGCCAAACGCGGATCATGCTGTGGTTGAATTCCCACTGCGGCTCATCTTCATTCAGCTCTGCCTGTCATATCAACCCCACCTTCACGTCTCAGCTCTCTGTGACTCAGTGTTTAGATCAGTGAAAGTTTTTGTCTTTGTCTTCACAGATGGCCAAGGCCGGGTTTGTCCACTGTCCCAGTGAGAATGAACCTGATGTCGTTTGCTGTTTCTTCTGTCTGATTGAGTTGGAGGGCTGGGAACCAGATGATGACCCATGGTGAGAAGGTCATGTCTGCTTACCTGTGATTTAACCACATTTATATGGGCATTAAGCCAGTAGAGGGCGTTGTTTTACCAAGTGCCATACATCAGTTGAAATTGAAAATCAGTGACTACATATAGTGATTTATTTATTTATTTTTAAACCTACACACATCACCTGTGACCTACAGTGTGTTGTGACCTTTTGGAAAGCATAAATATTAATAAAATAAAAAGTGAAAACAAATATTATTCTGTCATTTAGAATTTTCAATATCCCCAATTTTTTCCCATTTTTTTTCTTTTCTTTTTTTTTTTTTTTTTTCCTTTTCATTTTCAGGACTGAACACAAGAAACGTTCCCCTAACTGTGGCTTTCTGACCATGAAGAAAGACTTCACTGAGCTGACGGTGGCAGAGTTCTTCAGCATGGAGAAAGAGAGGCTGAAGATCTACCTGGTCAGTGTCATCTTTGTGAATTGTTCATTGTTGTTTTTCCTTCTTTTTATATTCTGCTCTTTTTTTTTCTTTTTTTTTTACGTCTTGTAGAGAAAGGTTTCTCATAAGAAGATGGCCTATTTCAGGGACGAGATAGACCACATCTTAGAGAGTCTAAATTCCCAGCTGGACTCTCTGTGACTGTTATTAATCTCATTAATTTAATACTCCGATCTCCCCTAATGCCACTACAAATTAAATTAATAAAGCTTTGCTAACTTTTTACTCATTGCTTGCAGTATTGTATTGGACCGCAAGGGGGTGCTTTAGCATTAAAGAATTGATTTCCTTATATCACAGTGTATGGAGTTCCTCGTTGTATACATCATCTTGACAAAGGCCAACAGGAGTGCAGGAGCACATTGAACAGAATCACAAAGAATCACTTTATTCTCCTCACAAACAAATACTTACTATTTTTCTTGAACGTGCCACCATCTCTGCTGCGTCTTTTCAAACCTTGACCCTGGACAGATGGCCTGAAGCCCCTCCCTTTCAATACCAACTGTTGCCCCAGTAACATCTGTTACATGTAGAGAGACGGTGTGTGTGCTGTGAGGGCTCACCAGGACGCAGGCCTCGTCCTGGAGGGAGGACTGAGATTTACGGAAACACTGGGCGATCCAACAGTTCCTGAACAACTACATTAAAAGAAAAGAAAAAAAATCTGTGGCCCAATAATCACTGACCGTTCTTAATGAGTCATTAAAAAAACTAAAGGTTTAGCACTGAATCAGTTGGTATAAAATCTTTACACACATTTATGTTTACATTTATGAGGGTGTGTCAGAAACAATAACTAGAACTGTGTGTGTGTGTGTCCTGGACTGATGAAAGGCTGGCCTGGATGGAGTCCAGGATTAAAGGATCCTGTTGCTGTTCCGAGTTTCCACGGACCAGGATTAATGTCTAATGTAACGCTCCAGCCACTGAGCCCAGATCAGCTGCTTAATTCTCTTTCATCAACTCCCCTGTACAGCAAATGAAGAACAAAAAATTTAGCCAAAAAAGTCAACTGTGGTCATGGAACATTTGATCAAATTTGGTCAAATGAACAAAACACGTTTTCTAGATGGAACATTTCTATGGTCAAATGAACAAAACACGTTTTCTAGCCAAAATGCAAAAAAGGCTAAGCAATAATAATAATAAACAAAAACTGTCACTATTGGTAATAAACAGCTCCATCATAGGCACATGTTTATGGGTAATGGACCACCACCAACTAAAGAAGTGTCTGTATATAATGTACATGTATGTTTATTAAATATGGACATATATGTATGTATATACATATACTGTTTGTATAAATATATATATATGTTTATATATAGTGTATATATCTTGTGTAAATAGGTGTGTACACCTACAAATATATGAGTTGAGGCATATGGTCACATCTGCAGATTCTAACTCCCAATTCGTCTGTTTTCATTTAAAGGTCAAAGGTCGACATGTTGAACGTGATACGAATCAGAGCAGGAGTCACGGTAGGAAACTGCAGTGTTAGTAAATGTGAAATCCCTGTGTTAATTACCACATTGTTTACATGTATGTGTCTAGAAATATTGAACATTTGCGTGTTAGTTTTTACTTATGTTATGGACCTAATATTGAAGAGAATTGGGCTTCAGCTAGAATATGTCTGGGATTGTGCATCAGTGTGGACTGGCCTGCCTGTAGTCCAGATTAATTTCCCACTGACGTGTGATAATCCAAGTCTTAAAATCTGCACTGATCAAAATCACATTTTCTGTAATTGCTAATGTGAGAGTTCTCAGCGTTGACTCTCACGTGCTGCATCAATCCACTTATCTGTGCTCCAGAAAATAATGAACAAAGACAACAGCACGCCACGACTCAGAGTGTCCCAGAGTGGCACAGATGTGATAAATATTATCTGTGGGAATGGAGCGGAGCTGTTGATTTGATTGAATCATGAGTGAGTTGAGAGATGATTTCACGTGTTTTCCCATCCCGGTTTCTAACGCAGTTCTAATTAAAAATCCCTTAAACAGTACTTCAAATAAATCATTTAGCTAATTGGAATCTGCATTTCACCACTGCACGCAGATTAGACTCTTTGGTTCTCGTTAATATACTGTGACAAAGGCCTCATCTGCAGCTTGATTTTAATTAACGAGTTTCTGCTGAACAAACTGTAAACAGCCAGTGTAGCAGATGGACAAATGGACAGATGTTACCAACAGAAAGTTTACAACCTGAGCTCTCCATCAGGCCCCATCTGTTGCTCCTCTGACTGGTACCTCCCTCTGCCCTCCTCCAATGCGTCTCCTCTGTCCTCATCAGCATCTATCACAGGAACGCCACACACACTGGCCTCAATAAATGACTTCAGTATTTAGTCTCTCACCTGACCTTTTACTTTGGGGAAAAACATTTAAGCAACGCTCAAGAGTGCATTACAGTCGATTCCGTGTTAAAGCAGTCGATGCAGTGTTGAGGCCGACCGAGCCTCAGCTGCGGCTCCTCCAGCAGAACAATGTCTGCAGGTCGTGATGAATTTCAGACAGATTACAGGGGAACACACTGAGCTTCTCCGGCTCTTGCATCACAATTACTTGGAAAATAAAATCCCCTTTCAGTTTTATTTCTCCCTCCTCCACCTCCTTATGCTCTCCCATGTCCCTCGCCGTGCGCCTTGCTGGCTGCGCGCTCTCTCAGACACCACGGCCCTCCTACCTCGGCTGTTTTTTGTGCCCTCTTCCAAAGGGACCTCCATCTGTCCCCACACTCAGCCCATTGTGGCGGCCCAGAGCCGTGCAACTTCTACAATGTAGGGGGCGTGCGTGGGGAGGGGTGCAAAGTAAACACAACAGCATCCAGATCCCATTAGAAGCTCTTTAACTCCTACACCCTAATACTCTCAGAGAACTCAGGGTGGGAGAAGGCCCACCCCTCATCCTCACCTTCCTCACCCTCTCTCCCCCCGTAGGTAATGAGAGTGCAAGCTGCCAGTGTGCAGCTTCTTTGACCCCTCACTCTTTGTTGTTAGTGTTGATGTTGATGAAGAGAATCAGATATAACATGAATTATTAACTATAACAGATACAACTGGTACAGAGAATTTAATAAATATTATATGACACTTCAATATAACCTCTGGTACAGACCTGGGCAAACTAAGGCCCGTGGGCCAGATACGGCCCAGTAGTAAAATAAGTAACAAGTAATAAAGACTGACGTTGTTTCTTCTGTTTCATGCAGTACAACGAATCGACTGTAATTTCAGTTGATGCCACTAAATGGCAGCAGACATCAGAAGTGCCAAATTATTTCTAAACCAGCCGCCGGTCAATTTTTGAACTTCATTCTGGCTGTTCTGGCCAAAATGTTTATAGTTTAGTTTCCTTTTTGATTAAATTATTATTCAACAAGGTCATGATTTACTTTTTCAAATCTATTTCAAACTCAGAGTTTATTTCCTAACCCAACATTGAGACACATTATCATAACACTGACCTCATCATCATCATCATCATCATCATCATCATCATCTTCTTCTTCTTCTTACAGCTGCTGAAGTTCAGGCCGCTCCAACTTTTCAATTTGGACTTGTAGATCCCTTTGCTGGCCTCAAAGGTGTGTGTGAGTGTTTGTGTACATGCTTGAGACTGTGACACACACACACATACACACACTTTGACCCGAGAGGGGGATCACTGTATTGGGCCCAGCTTAAAGGCAGAGGGATTAGCGGCACAGACACTGATTAAAGCCGTCCAGCCTCCTACCGTCCCATTAATACAATCTTAATCACAATGCTTTATCCCTCCATCCAGCTCCTATGGATCAGGACCTTTCATTTTAGCTCCGGCAACTCGTGTTTGGCCGGTGGATTAAGCTCTGCTGCACAAGAGCTAAAATATAGCAGCACAAAGGAGACGGAGCAGAGAGAGAGAGAGAGAGAGAGAGAGCAAACGAGAGAGAGGGAGAGACCTTTTTCTATGGCTCCAAAAATGAACTCAGATTGTAGTCAAATTAGATTGAACTGAGTAATGTTGGTCTGTACCACCTGAGAAAACACTGAGCTCTCTGAGTACCACCATGACGACCAACAGTAGAATTAGCTTCCACCACAGGAGAGATGTTTATGTTTAAATGTTGGATTAATTGTGCATGGTATCTTTCAGATTTATTCAATTGAAAATGTAAATTTTCCCCACGTACCACTAGAGAGCGCTCGTGTAGAAAATATAGTGTTTAATTGTTTTTTCTTGATTCTGTTTTTTTTCTGTTGTTGTAAAAAGAATTCATAAAACACATTTATATTCTACGTACATTTTCTTTTTTTTATCCAAATTCATTTTTTTTTCACTTGTTTATTTTTTAACCCGTGTCCTCTGACCTCGAAGCCTCCTCTGGATGTCCTGTATTCTGTAATCTTTTATTAAGAGTTAATTTGTGTGGATTACGTTCACATCCACCTCGTGTCTCTGGACTCCGGAGGATAATCCACATCCTCCGCCCAAAATGCGATCACACGAAGAGCGAGTACAGCAGCTAAGGTTCTCACAACCAAATATCAGCCCATGTGTGAAGCTATGCCACACACACACACACACACACACACACAGGGGAGAGATTTGTGAATGAGGAGCAGGGACCTCGCTCACCTCCTCTGCCCTTCTCCTCCTCACTGCTCTTCCCATTTCCACCCAAAACACTGGCTCCCCTTTCCCTCTCTCTCTCCTCCATCTCCCTCTCTCTCCTCTCTTTGCAAATTGGCCCAGCTGTCCGTCAGCCCCCCCGCAGTCCCCCCAGCTGTCTGCCCTCCCCGAACCGCCAACCCCACAACAATGCAGGTCACAGGTCAAGAGAAAGAACAGGCTGCGTTCACAATGGACCAGTGGCGCCCAGTAAAACAATCGCTCCCTTTTTCTCTCCTCGGTCCGTTCTTCCCCGTTGCCAGAACTGGAAAAGACAAACCTTTGGAGAGGTGAGCTGAGGAGGGGGACGCTCCTGTTACACAACAGGCACATTCCCGTCCTCACAATGGCCTGAAAGACCCCAATAATAAACACACTTGTACACACCAGTGCTTCCTCTCACCACTTCATCTCTGCCACTCTGCCGCCCTCTTGTTGGAGCATTAGGGCCCATCATGTCCTTCAGCTCCGTCATTAAAGTCAAACATCAGACTTTTGTCAATAACTGAGTGATGTAACTGTGGTAGGAACCTCACTGCTGCTGCTGCTGCTGCTGGAGGAAAATGAAAATGAAAGAGTGAAAATGAAAGAGTAAACACGGCCTCTGAAACACCAACTTGTTTTTGTTCCTCTTTGAAGTTAATGTCCATGAATTCTTTACAAATCGACTTTTTGCCCTACAGTGTTTTGGCATGAGGTGGATGGGAAAGTGAGACATGTGTGAGAGCGGAGCAGGGATCAGGAGTCAGAAAGGCCTCGGTGACACATTCACCTGTTCCTCAGAGCTGTTTTTCCCATGGTCAACAACAGCCTCCTGCCTGACCTGACAGAAACCCTGCAGTGAGCCTCTCAATGACATCACACACGCACACACACACACACACGCACACACACACACTCACACTACACAAATCCCTATTTAACATAGTTTTCCGTGTCACTGTGCAGTTAGCTAACATTAGCATGGAACACTCTTAAATTAGTTTGCTTGTGTACACACACGTGCACATCATATACATGTACTACTTGTATATAGTATAATACTTGCATGCAATCATTTTCTTGTTTCTGGACAAGATGCTCAAATTCCCGTAGCGGCTGCTGTTTGTTGTTTTTATGAAATGACCTAAAATATGAAATCACGATAGTTGTCTTTAGATGACGTCTTGATTTCAGTTTCCTCTCTTGTTGGTTTCCTTGTCTTTTTATTGTAATAGTGAAGTTTTTTTTTAAGTTTCTGTATGAGCCTCAGTGGTTTTGCTTTATTTTTAGCAATTGTTTCTATACAAAAAAACAGAGATATTTGATGTCTCCTTAGGGTTATTAGTTTCTAAGCTTTTACTACACCCCCCTGCCCCCCCCCCCTTTACAGATAGGACTATTGCCCCCCCTCGATCCCCCCATGTCAATATTCCTTCAAACCCCTAAAAAAATTCAGTATATCTTTCTTTGAGCACCCGTCAGTCTAAAACAATAGAAACAAACAAAATTGTTATCATATAAAATAAGAATATTTATTCAATTAAGTGCGAAACAGCAAAATATTTACAACAGTACAATGTGACAAATATTTGTGACACCAAATGAAGTTCCTGAAAGACCCAAAAAATAAATAATTTAAATACAGTACAGCCTCCAGTGACTGACGACAGTGAAGACAGGGCAACAAAAACACTGTGCTGAAAATCCAAAAAAAAAGAGAGGACAAAACCTAATCAAAATAAATATTAAATACAGATATAAATAAATGTATTGCTTCAGGTTTGGCCAGACAGACACTGGCCGTCGGCCTCAGTGCGGAATTTAGCATTTGTGACTCTTTTGATCTCTTTTATATATGTTAATGTGCAGAACTCTGAGGATAAAAAGTCGTCGTTATGGAAATTTGGTAAAAAAAAAAATCTTTAGTTTCACTTTGACTGATGGGCAACATTTACAGACATAACATAAAAACAGAATAAATAAAATAATAAAAGGTGGGGTGCATGTTTGGATCAGGTAGATCAGGTTGAGGTGATCACTCTCTCTCTCTCTCTGTGTCTCTCTCTCTCTCTCTCATAAATCCAATCCACTTCTTCCTACTCTGTCCAAACCTCGGCCTCTGTTTGGGAACAACATTTTTCCACAGTCAGTTTCCGTTCCTTCCGTGTTGCTCGGTCAGATGTTTCCCATCTGAGAGGTGACCAAGTGAGACGGAGCGAAGGACTCGAAGCTCACGTCGAGGGGCAGCTCATAACGCGACGCCTGAAAAATGGGCAGGCCCTGAGGCCCACCTGGCAGCCCACCTGTCGTAGAGGCGGGGTAATGGTGCGACAAGAGAAAGTGGGCCGGGTGGGAGGGGTGGGGCGTAAAGTTCCTCTCTGAATCGCGGGGAGAGGGCTCCTGCTTCAGGCCAAAGTTGCCACTGATGCTGAGGGGAGGGGTGAGTGGCCCGTCGTAGGGGGGGGTGCCGCTGCTGCATTCATTTGAGGAGGTGTGGTCGTACACAGGCCCTTTGAACCCCTTCATGTGCAGAAGGTGGGACGCCTCCAGGGATCCATATGGGGGGCTGGGAAGGCCTGGTGAGGGGAAGCTGAGGGGATGACCGACCTGACCCCCCACACCATCCACCCCGGGGCCCCCGCACTTGTCCTCCAGCTTGTTGAGCATCACTGGACTCGGTCCGAGCTGCAGGCAGCCCGCGACCAGGTTACTGGTGGGCTGAGACAGACCTTTACACAGCATCTCCACGAAGCCGTGGCTCTCTGCAGACTGGCCGCTCTCTAGCACCTCCGACAGGGCCCAGATGTAGTTGCGAGCCAGTCTTAAAGTCTCGATTTTAGACAGCTTCTGTGTCTTCGAGTAGCACGGCATAACTCTGCGAAGATTATCCAGGGCGTCGTTCAGTCCGTGCATGCGGGAACGTTCTCTTGCGTTGGCCTTGACCCTGCGGGCACGAAACCTCTCCTGTCTGGCTTTGGTCATCTTCTTCTTCTTAGGGCCTCGTCTTTTGGGGCCCTTCTCTCCATTTGGTCCAATCTCCTCCTCTTCCTCCTCTTCCTCCTCCATGTCTTCACTTCCAAGTTCTGTACAGGAGTGGATCTCACCACCAACACCCAGACCGTGGTGGAGTCTCATCTCTGGACTTTCGTCCCCGTCCTGGGAGCTAGCGTCCTCCTCCAGCCAACTGAGGGAACTGACCAGGTCACTCACATCACCGCTCTT
>NC_024316.1:12482548-12486891 GCF_000523025.1 Cynoglossus semilaevis | reverse complement strand
GCGTGGAGGCGGGGTAATGGTGCGACAAGAGAAAGTGGGCCGGGTGGGAGGGGTGGGGCGTAAAGTTCCTCTCTGAATCGCGGGGAGAGGGCTCCTGCTTCAGGCCAAAGTTGCCACTGATGCTGAGGGGAGGGGTGAGTGGCCCGTCGTAGGGGGGGGTGCCGCTGCTGCATTCATTTGAGGAGGGGTTGTCGTACACAGGCCCTTTGAAACCCTTCATGTGCAGGAGGTGGGACGCCTCCAGGGATCCATATGGGGGGCTGGGAAGGCCTGGTGAGGGGAAGCTGAGGGGATGACCGACCTGACCCCCCACACCATCCACCCCGGGGCCCCCGCACTTGTCCTCCAGCTTGTTGAGCATCACTGGACTCGGTCCGAGCTGCAGGCAGCCCGCGACCAGGTTACTGGTGGGCTGAGACAGACCTTTACACAGCATCTCCACGAAGCCGTGGCTCTCTGCAGACTGGCCGCTCTCTAGCACCTCCGACAGGGCCCAGATGTAGTTGCGAGCCAGTCTTAAAGTCTCGATTTTAGACAGCTTCTGTGTCTTCGAGTAGCACGGCATAACTCTGCGAAGATTATCCAGGGCGTCGTTCAGTCCGTGCATGCGGGAACGTTCTCTTGCGTTGGCCTTGACCCTGCGGGCACGAAACCTCTCCTGTCTGGCTTTGGTCATCTTCTTCTTCTTAGGGCCTCGTCTTTTGGGGCCCTTCTCTCCATTTGGTCCAATCTCCTCCTCTTCCTCCTCTTCCTCCTCCATGTCTTCACTTCCAAGTTCTGTACAGGAGTGGATCTCACCACCAACACCCAGACCGTGGTGGAGTCTCATCTCTGGACTTTCGTCCCCGTCCTGGGAGCTAGCGTCCTCCTCCAGCCAACTGAGGGAACTGACCAGGTCACTCACACCCCTCTCCCCGAAGGGTTTTTTCATCATTTTGATCGGAAAAAAAAAAATCAGTCAATTAATGTTCGGTTCATCAATAAACACCACATACTGTAACTTTGATCTCTAATATCAGGAGTGTGAAGTACTGACTGACGGCTGCCATTAAAGTGATGACGAGGACTTAAACAGTCTTTCGTGAACAGCTTATATTTAGATAAGTACAAAGTTTGGTCACATCAGGTTGAACGTCGTTTTAGGTCACACATTTAAAGATGTTTGTTGTATGTTCACTTCGTTTCAATTTTTAAAAAATTGAATAGACCTTTAAAATTTAAAAGACTATCAGTGGTAACTTTCCCTCCTGTAAACTGTTGGATATTATGTTTGAATCTATTCTTGTTTTCAGCCTTCTTTGAATTAGACTGGTGTGAAGCTGCAGTAAAGGGACAGTTCACACAGTTCCACTGGTTGTTTTAGAGACGCTGTTAATCTGGGACACGATGGGATTTACCCAGCATAAAAACACGGGATTAAAAAAAAGTCTTTGGGATCTGGTGTTGTTTATAGCAAAAAACAAAAAACGAATGTAAAGTTAACACTCTGTTATATAATAATAATAAAAAACGAATGTATTTGCTTCAAAGTTAACACTCTGTTATATAATAATAATAATAATAATAATAAATTAGTACAGTTAATTTTAGAAAAACCTTTAACGGGATATAATAATATAAACGCTTTTTTTTATAAATTAGTTTACAGTTTACACTGTTGCACCATTTGATTGATATCCTCGTTAAAACACTTGTATAAACACGTGAATGTGTTACGTTTCTACAAATGGAGAAGAAAATTGAATTAGTATTTAATTATAAGTGATCCTGTAGCAAAGACGTATTTTTTAACCAATCATTTTAGTCCTTTAAATAAACAAATTCAATTAAACTCACCAATTCTGGAGTCACTCGTCGCTCTGTAAGAAATAATGTGTCAAAGTTTCCGTCAGCTGTGAACAGAAGAGTTGGTTTTTCCTGCTCCGGTCTCCTCAGCTCTTCTCCCTCAAACATCCATCAGAGCGGACGCAGGGAAGTTTCATCTGCTGCTGACTCAACGCCCGGCCGCAGGTTTTGGCTTCACTGATGTAAACCCCGCCTCTTTATTGTGAAGCCCCGCCTACTATCAGCTCATTCATTCACACGCGCGTGGCAGTCGCGTGGACACAAGTTTATAACCCGGGAGCGCGCGCCCGCCCGCTGCACGTGCAGACGACATGGTCCAATAACGACAGATGGGAGGAATGACGTGACCGTTTGCGAGAGGAAACGTTGATAATAGATAAGGCCATCAGTGATGATGATGATGATGATGATGATGATGAGAACAGATTTCCAGTGGGCATCAGATACGGCTGGAAATCGGAATTAAAAAAAAGAGTCTCCAATCAGTCTCCGAACCATATGTTTGACATCAGTATAACGGAGACAGGGATTATCCATCAATTTACACTTTAAGACTTCCGGGCAGATCTTTAAATTCTCACACATGTTCAATTTGGATGTGAATAAATAATACAAAATCACACGCTTGTTTCCACTCAGTCCAGTCACTCTTGTTATTGGTCGATTCTTCAGTATCAGATGAGTCAACAATCAATCAGATTTCCAACCGTTATCGTATCAGTTGCATTTATTAAAAGACCTTTTTAATGCATCGAGTCCCTGTGAAATAAATAAAACGTGTCTTTCAGCTCTTTTACACACTCCACTTGTCACGTTTGAAATGAATACTTCATGAAGAATTTACTCTGCGGTTCATGGTTGATTCGCTCCCATATTGATTCCATCTATAATAATCTGCTCTGACAGATCAGATCAGACCCGGTCCGTATCATTTATACTACATTTTTACACTGCAGGCAGAAAAGAAGAAGAAACAGAAACAGCGTTGTGTTTTGATGTCGTGTGTTAACTATCTTAATCGATTGTCTGTCTCTCCATTAGTCGGTTGGATTAGAAATTTTCCACCTAATTACACAGAGCGCAGTCCCGGACCTGTGAGAGCGCAGGGAGACGCGCCTCCGTGTCTGCGCATTTAAGTGATGTTGACAGCTTGGCGCACAGAGAGCAGGTGTGCGCTCTCCACTCACCCATTCAATTGTTTTCTCGCATTTTTTGCGCCATATTCTGGCCCCCGAGGAACGATTGACCATTGACGGGATTGGCGCAATAATGAAGAGGCTGGTGGTTTAAAAAGTCCAATAAAGTCTGGTGAAATCCTAACACCGGGGTTTCTCTAAAACCGTTACTTCTCTATGACGCGAAAATAATTTAATTATTTAATCAATAAAAAATAGTTGTCTCTGTTTTAGGAAATTTAAAAAACAAATGTGTATTAGATGTCCAGAAACGTAGAAAAATAAATGAAAAATAACAGGTTTAAAAAGTGAGTTCTCTCAGAGTCGGGATGAATGTGAATGTGTCAAATATGGGATCACCTGGAAAAACATGCTTTATTTACTGTTAAATGTGCAGAATCAGCATCAAAATGATTGATTGTCATTGTAAGAACGGAACAATTGAGCTGCAGTTCTTCAAATGTAGACGATCATTCAAAAACATGGGGAAGTTTAGAGAAGAAACGAGTAAATTTTACCACACATTAAAGTCCTGAAAAACAACTTGAAGTGAATGATGAAGCCGTTTGAACAGATACTGTATGAAAGCTGCAAATTTAATATACAAAAAGACCACGTGAGAAATGTTCATGTTTTCGTGAGTTTTGTTGAAATCTCAACTGTAAAATAATAATAATAGCAATAACACGTACTGTATTTAAACAAAACATTCGACCAAAGTCATGCAGTCAGTTCTCATTATTATTTATTTATTTATAAGTAAATAGTCGATTTTAGCCCAACGTGCTAATTTTTTTTATGTTTTTGAGTTTATAAATGAGATTTGGTGGTTGGGGGGGGGGGTAGTTGTCCATTCATTCACGCTGCTCATCAACTAATCACATCCAGGGAGAGCCTGTTATAAACTATACGGCTCTCATTGTGTTTAATTGTGCGTCAATATTGCATCTTCTCCGGCTCCGCCCTGGAGCACAGATACCGTGGAGCCCATTGTTTAGTCTGACCACTCACAGCCGAGGTCTGCAGACTCACACGTGCCCCCGCATTGATCCCAAAACTGTGCGCGCGACTGCACACATCTGCGCACGAGACTAAAGGGAGACATGGAGAAAGAGGGATGTAGTGGGGGGGGGGAGGGGGGCAACAGCATCGCGAGAGTTTGGGATCTTCTTTCACGTCCGGATGTATAAGACTATGGTCACGTGGCGAAACGGCAACATCTCATAAGAACGGGCACTTATCCAACGATTTATGGAAGAGAGCCCAGCAGATGGTGGAATGGAAGCGGGGAGCGTCCAGGGAGAGGAGAGGGGAGGCAGGGGG
>NC_024316.1:12447511-12469470 GCF_000523025.1 Cynoglossus semilaevis | reverse complement strand
GGCATCTGTTGCTCTGATACTCACGCGCCACTCGTCTGTACGGGATGAGGTCTCGTGCTGAAACAGCATTTATTCACCTCACTAACGGCCCTAATCACTGTGGTCAGTGTGTGTGTGTGTGTGTGTGTTCCCGCATTGTTGTTCCTTTGGGACCCGGTATAGACGCCAGGGTCAGAAAGTAGCAGGGGGCTGGGGGCAAAATCCTCTTGAAATGTTTCAATTTGCTTTGAGTTTCTGACTGTGTTTCTAAAAGGTTGGGTTTTATTGAATTCAATTTGGTCAGTGAGAGGGTGAGGAATTTAACCTCTGGTAAAATCTGCTCTGTGGTGTTAAAGCATAACCAGAGAAGGTGCTTAACATTAGTTATAAACTTCACTCAGTAAATATATATTTACATATATATGTATATGTATAAAGACACAGAGATGGTGATATCGAGACAACAACATGGACAGATAAGAGTTTTGACCAAATCTGAAGCTAAATTCATCCAATGACAAATGTTACTTTAACATTAATGTTAGGTAACGATGATTAGCTAAAAGTTGGCAAAAAAAGTTCTTACCAGGCAGAAGATCAGTACAGTAGAAGCTGGCATAATGAAAAGTTAGCTGAAATAGAAAACCTGACTGATGCTAAAGGCCAAAGGTTAACCAACAATTGTCGCTACAAATTCTCCTTGATTAAAGCAATTTCAAAGACTTAGCTAATAGTTTATCCTAATGGTGTCAAAATAATTAATTGATGTGAAAGATACAGCCAGAAATATAATTATTTTCATTAAAAGTTAGCTATGCTACAGCTAAAAGTTAGCAGAAACCTAGCATACAACTGGCCCAAAGATAACTTAAACTCAAAAGGCTAGAAAATGGTAGCAAAAAAATGCCCCACACCTCGTGATTGCATGTCTAAACGTTAGCTTAAAAATGGTTCAAATCTTAGCGTAAAGTTCTGATAAAACTATCAGACCCTGCTGCAGACATTACAGTCAAGCTGCTTTAAAATCACACCTGTGTGTGTGCGTGCGTGCGTGTGTGTGTTAGAGTCGTTCCATGTGAACCAGACATTGCATGTGTATATCAACAACTCCACACTAATATGGTGTGTTCACTGCTCCCCAGGTAAATGCACCTCTACCCCCAACCACACATACACTACAGCACTTCTGTCCCATGTGTGTGTGTGCATGGCCTCGACCACACCTGCAGCCTGCACTGGGAATTGGACTCCTGCAGTGTCCCACAATCCCCGATGGTTTCCTAAATGAGTGAGTGACTAACGGTGAGGGAATTGTCCTGCTCCCATTTAAGCAGTAACATAGAAAGACAACCTTCTGGAAGAGGTCACATGGAATAAATCTGAGCTCCGGAACTTTTTTCAAAAGTTTAACATGCAAAATATTTATTTACTGTTTAAAGCAGCTTCACATAAGATGTCAAAAATTAGTTGGTTTTTTTTTTTGGAAAATATTTTTCCCAAAGAGTACCCATCTTACATTGGCTATTTAAGTGTTGTTGTCATCAGTAACGGGGTAACCCCCTTCCTCACAAAACACACTGCCACAAGTGAGTTGTCTCTCACTCCTGTCCCCGGGGAGTGGGAGAGAAATGGGAGGGATCGGTGCGTTGAGCTGACAGATGGGTCCTTGTTCCTGTCTTTTTCTTCATCTCTATCTCCCTCTCCCTCCTTTGCTGAGACACGGCCACACTCACGCACCAAGACAGCGAGAACACAATAGGAATTAAATCTCTACACACATGTGGCCTGGTCTGGAGGCTGAGCCTCCTCGTCCTGATCAGAAAAGATGGAGAAAAAAAAAGTGCATTTTGCAAGAAGGGGTTGATGTGCAGAACAAAAGCGCCTGATGGTTGGACTAAGAAGATGAAACTGTGTTGATTAAAAAAATTAAATGTTAGTTATTTGTGTGTCGGGTAAAAATGTTATTTTTTCCAAATAGTTTTATTCACGTTTGACAGTTTTTCATGAAGGAGTTGTTACCAGGCAGAAGATCGGTACGGTAGACGTTGACATAATGAAAAGTTAGCTAAAGTAGAAAACCTGACTGATGCAAAAGGCTAAAGGTTAGCGAAGATTAGCCTAGGATGGAATATTAACTGCAAATTACTTAAAAGATAATGAGTTAAGAATAAAAATTAGACACATAGAAAGAAACAAGGGTGAAATGTTGGTGTGATTTTCACAAATTACCCATGATTACAGGAATCTCAAAGACCTAGCTATTAGCTTAGCCAAATGGTGTCAAAATAATTAATTGATGTTCAAGATACAGCCAGAAATATAATTATTTTAATTAAAAGTTAGCTATGCTAAAGCTAAAAGTTAGCTCCTAAATTTGCTCGGCTGCTATTTTAAAATAACTATAGTAACTCGACTCTAACTGAAGGTCTGTGACAGGGTGAGGACATCATTTGATTGACAGCTGGACAAGTTGTTCATAAACCTGTAAATTTACAACCCACATCATGATAAAATACTTTACATGTGCGAAGCTGTTGTAACTGGCAGCGACACTCCAGAGATGCAAATATGTTCGACCACAACCCTGACAAAGTCACTTTGCATAATCTGGTCCCTTTAAAGTTCAACGACACATGAAATAAAAAAATACTACGCCATCTGCTGTCTTTCATTAGTAAACATGATATCTTTCTACATTTCCAGCCTGTTTTAAACAATCTGCCGTCTGGATTTTATATCAGTGCATTTGTACGTGGAGCTCTGGTAAACGGCAGACTTTAAAATGGTCCATTTGAATAAATGTCCATAATGGGCTGTTACCACGGCGTAGGCAGCATTTAGGACATTTGGTTGTGACTGTCAAAACCTACGAGTCTCCTTGATCACAAGGAAGATTATGATAAGACCAGTCTTCACATCATCCAGGCAGATATGAGCAGATTGTCCACAGCTTATTCCTCTTCCTTTGGGCTAATGGATTTGGAACACATTCCAACCGGGCAGAAATATAGCTACAGAATGGGAATCAGGCCTGAGGGCAATTCTCACTAAGTGGGGAGAGAGCCATTAAACAAAGGTGCCTGTGGTTTCATATTCAGGATACTTTACAACCTCCGTCCCAGGACATCAACAGTGTTTTTGGGTGAGCTGTTAGAGGAGAAGGGGAGGGGGTGTGTTGGGGCGAGGGCAGATGAGGGGGAGGAGGATCCATCTGCCATACTGCCGCTCCTCAGGGAGACGGGCATATCCCAGGGGTATTTTGGAGAGAGAGAGGGGCTGAAAGGATTACACTCAACCACTAATCAACAACGGTAATCTGCGGGCCCCGTACAAAATCCCCTACCGTCCAAACAACAATTTGGGACGGAGGATGAAACTACGGTGCGCTGGCACATCACGCCGACGCCGAACGGCCCGATAAGTAAAAAGTCAAAGACAAATGCAGGTGATTTTTAATTGGTAGGGTCGTCTGTGGAGGTGTGATTGGCAACGAGCCACAGTGTCTCTGTGATCAGGTGCAAGTGTCCCACAAGTGTCCCCCGTCTGATTCCCAGTGTGACCATTATGCAAACGCATCAGTGAGACAAGCCTACAACGTAAATTAGTCTAACGTGTCAGGGTACTTCCATAATCAGATCAGACTGAAAAAAGGTATTTATTCTGAAAATCAAAGTACATGAGAGTTTTAGTTGTGGAGAACATTCAAACATCTGAAGGTTCTAAAATCTTAACATTTTTAAATAAAACCAATCTTTTTTCTTCTTTTTTTCACACAGTTGCCGCAGCCTGGGCCTCAGGTGCAGCTGCTGAGGTGTTATCCTGACAGATCCCACCGTCTGGTGAAAGAATAGAGAGCCGTCTTGTTGCCACTAGTTCTATAGTTCCTTGTCACTATGGTTTTGATGTCTGGGGTCTGGGTGGGGTTTGGGTTTGGTTTTGGTGGGTTTTAAAGCTCCACAGGAGCACAGACAAAAAATCTTAATGATGCTATACCAGTCCTCCAGGGCATAGGGAACCAGAGCATCCTGGCCTGTGTTTCCCCTACCTCCTGCAGAATGCCCATTGGCCAGGCAGCTTTCTAAGCTCTCTATCCCCGCAGCCTCATTGTTCAGTGGGCCTGGCACTGTCAATATTAAGCCTGGCTAATGTGATCTAGAGGCAGCTGGAGCACCCCGATTATTACCATGACACAGCCGACGGAGGGGTGTAATATCATTAAAAATAAATCAGGTGGTTTAGAGATTTGCTGTGGTGGTGGTGGTGGTGGGGACTCTGAATAACATTCAGTGGAAGAACTGCCATAATTTCATTAGCCAATTGGGGGCACGGCGGAGGATCTGTTGAAACATTTCCTTTAACTTGGAGTAATTGAATTTACTCTCACAACACTGGGCAGAAAATGAAAGACTCGGGGAGAGAGGGGTGGTGGTAATTTTTCAAATTAGATGTTTTATAATTGAGTTCATTCATTTCAGATTGACAAAATGTAACTGGTGGTCTAAGTCGAATTTTAAGTTTTAGATCCTCTAAGAAATACACTATATACATATCTGGAAAAACTCAGGAAGATTCAACTTTTCTAGAAAGTGCATCATGATTCGCACCCTCCTGATACCCCTGATTCTTTTTAGCTTTTTGGATGAGTGTATTGTTGCAAGTGACGAGGAAAACGTGAGGTACAGCTAATCCTCTTAAAGAGTGTGACATTGAACTGTCTGCTCAGCAGACAAGAACTGAGGCTGAGTATCAACAGCCACCAGCAGAAGAACCAAACCTGTTTTTATTTTATCATCTGGGGTTTAGTTGAAAGCCACCACTCTATTCTATTCTATTCTATTCTATTCTATTCTATTCTATTCTATTCTATTCTATTCTATGTCTATGCTTTTGTCTTCTTATAATTAAAGCAAAATATATGGAGTTATCTTTGAGTTTTATTTCTTTACATTGTTGTTTATCCCTATAGGTTGACCGCCCAAGCTGTGAAGCGTCAGAAGTGCCGTTGGTCCCGCAGCGAGGGTCTTGTGTTTTCTATTGTTTCGACGCTTGCGCCACATAAGCGGTGATTTCAAGGCCCATTTAGCAGCCGATGGATTGTTACCCAAACTGTGCTGACGAGGGGAGGGCATCGATTATTGGAGCAGCTGACTGACATAGATATATGTATATGAGTATAAGGGTCAATGGTTGGACTGATCGACGATCAAATACAAGAAGGGTGGATGGACAGGTAGATACGATACAAACTTCTAGATGCGTTCAAGTTATTTAAACAAGTTACAGTGACCGTTCATTGAGGCACGATTATGCAGCAGTGACCTCTCGTGGTGTCTTTTAGAACTACAGATTTTCTGTAGTATTATTGTCTTCTTTCCGTGAGCACTTTTCTCTTTTTTTCTGTGGGCAGCTCTGAACGTTGTTTTTATTCAAATTCGTCATAGTAGTAAAACAGTGCTTCCTATAGCTGATATTGGACACTGACTCTGTTTTTTCCAATTGTGTGAATTAAAAAAAAAATAAAGTGGGGGGTACAACAGATTACTAGATTACTATTTGATAATCTGTAGTACTATACTACTAAATACTAGTAAAAAAAGTAGTACTAAATACTACAGTATTTTCTTACTACTTCAGTCTCTAGTCATCACTGCACACTGTAAGAGACAGAAGACTGTCATTCAGTATACTGTATGTACAAAACTTGCTGAACAATCAAATGTTATTCAGTTTCTCTCCACAAGATGGCTCTATTACATAGTGCCAATGGTTTACCAGGACGTGAGAAAAATAGACTTCCTCAGTGCATTTACTGCCCTCATTACTTTTAATGTGACGCTGCCAACCACAGACTGGTAAAACATTTTCAGAAGCTTCCTGCAGATGTTGAAAGACCTGAAGTCCAGTCTACTCTGGACCTTCTTATACAGCGGCCTGCTGTTGTGTACCCAGTCCGGCTTGTTGTCCAGCCCCTACCCAAGATATGACTAAGCCTCTACGGCCTCCACTTCCTGACTCTTGATGAGAACTGGTCTCGGTTTGGGTGTGTAGTTCCCAAAGTCTGTGACCAGCTCCTTGGTCTTGAGGTTTTGAGCAGCAGGTTGTTTGATTTACACCAGACGAAAAAGTTCATCCTACACCCCATGATGATCGTGTCATCTTCAAACTTCTGGATGTGACACAGTTGTACCAGAAGTCAGCAAGTCCATTTGTATTTGTGTCAGCTGGATGGTGTTTAAGACACTAGAAAAATCCAACTTTGATGTTTATAGGACAATCAAACTACTGTAGTTCTCATATTTCCCTACTAATACAACAGAATGCTGTGAGTTAGTCTATCATCACACTGCATTTCTGACCAAAATTTGAAAAGCAATGTGCTTTTTCCTTTATGAATGTCCTCAAATGCTGTTCCATGCATGTGTGTGTCCCTAGTCCAACTGCGGCTCCCTGAGCATCATCAGCATCATCAAACAGCCTATCTCTCGCCCAACCCCATTTCTCCACAGGGTACTGACACACTTTACTCCATAACTGGCAAATTCCTCTAGGTAGACATACATACCTACAGTGGGTGCGCAGATTCTAGACCATACATGCAGGCTTTCTATAAATTACTAGGAATGGCTCCTAAAAGAGACTCCTCCATCAAAAAGTCTCCTTCACCGGTGGCCCAACCCAGACTTGGTCCTCCTTACCCCTGTCTGCCTCCAGCTCCTGCTGCACCAAAATCTGCTCCAGAGCAGAAACCCAGGATGCTGCGTCCATCCGATGCCCCATTTGACCCCAGTACTTTAGAGGTGAGTGATAGACCTTAAGTGTAACTTTGTGACAGAGCTAATGTGGGACATTAAAGAGGCAGTCGGGTAGAATTGTATTTTTAATACAGTGTGAAACAAGGTTAGAAAGAGCAATAAATCTAAGCAAATAAAACACAATAAAAATGATTCATGGGAAACAAGGATAAAACCATGTTTTAACTGATATCAGGATGCAAATGGTTGCACCAGTGTAGGAAGAATGAGTCTTTAGAAATAGGACAGACCCAGTTAGGCTGTCAATCAGTCAGTGTCCTCCTTAGGGAGAAGAGACAGTCTACAGTCACACTCCGTGCTACTTTTTTTTTTATCTGCTAGGATACTGCATCAGAACAACAGAATTCCCTTCGTGAACTAAAAACTGATCCCTGTGGCATGAAGATAAAGTGTCACGGTTTGTTCAAACCTTTAAAACACTGGCTGTGGAGAAAGTGAGTGACTAAAGGCGCCTGTTGGATGTCTCACCATGTAAGGACCATATATAGGTTTTATGAGACTCTTGACTTATTATGTCCTGTCAGGGTGATCAAACAGAGCTAACTAAATCATACAAGCCTAAATCTTAATTCCTCTCTTAAAGTATGCACCAGTCACTTCCATGTTTTTTAATTCCCCCTGTTTGAAAGATGGACATATAAAGACTACCAGGTTTTCCTGACCTAATGACATACTATATATATATCACAGGTCAAAGACCGTACACTTTGAATTCCCACATTAGACTTTGAAGCAATGATATATCTTTCTTTGTGCTTTAACATTATTGTCATCATTGTGCTTTCTATGTTTTACTGCAGCATTCTCCACCGTTCTGCTCTCCATCATTATGCATATAATCTGTGGTGATGTCATGTTCTGTTGAGCTGTACTCCTCCAACAGTAAGCAAACGTTAAAATTATGCCCACTTTGAAGTGACCAGGTTGAAAACTTTAGGTATTCTGTCTTCAGTAATGTTGAAATAGCATTCATTCTCATTAATATGTTCTGTCCTTATGTTTTACTTTCGCTTTTAATACCATAAACGCAAAGATTTAATGAGCTTCAGGATATACAACTGCTGTTACAGTTGACTGGGAAGCATACCAAGTTGTTAGTTTCTATATATGGAGCTGTAAGACTTTGTTTCCTCAACCTGAGAAGGGCGAATCAGTCCTCGTTCCCTTTCATATTTGGACCAATAGTCGACCGTTATGTATAAATCTAACCAATCAAAAGGCAGAAGATAGGCGGAACCGTACGATCTAGTTGCCGCCGCATCGTGCGTCTTACGTCATGACGCAGGACTGAAAGGGTTTTCTCCCCCTGTTCTGCTTTGAAGTCTGTCGCCTTCTTCCTCTTGCCGACGCTCAGGACACACCTCAGCCTTTACACAAACATGGTAGGGTTTTTTTGTAGTTACACACAACTCAAATGATTTATATGCTTTTTATTGTATACTGGTATCATTATTAAACATACGCTTAGCATTGAAAACCTATTTTTTGTAAGGACTAGCTGTTTGCTAGCGGAACTACAACTTATGATATGCTAACGTTAGCATGTAGGAGGGTAAAGGGTAAAGTAGAAAATATATATACGGTGAAAAATACGCCTCAAAGCGTTCGGATGTGTGAAAAAGCGATTATACGTTGTGTTCAAGTGATATGTTATGTTTTAAATATGAAACTTGAAAAAAATTCGGTGTTCTGGTGTTGGTGTTCGATATAGCTAACTACAGAAAAGACTTTCACGTCCCATAATTTCTTTCCGAACAGTCTGATTTTTCGGAAGATCAAATCCTTGGTGAGTTTAAATTTCTTTTAAAATTTTAATCTTCCGCTCATTTCTTGTATTGCATGTCCTTCATTATCGCTTGTTTCAGATGACACTTTGCCCCTGTAGCTTCACTATCACCCTGCTCTGTACATGCCTGTCACTGTAGCCGTGTTCAGGATAGCGTTTCCTTCTCTATTTTCTTACTATTTCATTACTATCCACTTTGCCACTGCTTGTCCTTTACAGATTGAGTTTAGCCTGGATCAGATCCATGGTAAGTTTGCGTGAAAGGGACTGTCTTAACAAAAATAAGCCTGTGGCTGCCTTTCACGGGAGTGTACAGGGTGTGATCTGCATGTTGGTTTTGGACAATGCTAATCGTTTTAACTTGCCTCATTGCATCGTTTGGTATGTCAAAGTCAGTCATATTTTGCACATAAGGCTGTGTTCCTTATGGGGTTTGACTGTGCAGCAGTGTTTATGTTGAGTGGAGTCTAAAAGTCTTAAGATTTTATGAAGTGTCTTGTGTCAGTAATGAACCGGACATCTTTCAGACCACATATGTCTTGTTTTTTTTTGCATATCTCTTTGTTTCATTTTGTACCTGATTGTGGGCCTGTTGTATTTTCAAGCAGCACATCCCCACACGCGTCTCCTTTTTTGGTGCTGGATACAGTGTTGGATAGTTCTTGTCCTAGGGCTGGGTTGTTTAATAACTGTTGACATAATAGGCTAAAGTTTTTCTCTCCTCCTACTTTCCTCCACTCCTCTAATACCAAATATGGTGTTGGGAAAAGTGCTAGCAAGCCAGAAGGGAAGAGGCACATTCCTCAGAACAGGAAAAACTCCACAACACTGCTGGTGCTTTTTCAGGGAGTAGCTTGTCCCGTAAAATCAGGAACACCTTCTCAACCAGATGTTATATAAAAGCCAGTGTTTCCCTAAATTTTAGATTTGTTTGTCTCTTTAGCTGTTGACTAGAGTGCAACCTAAAGCCACCTTTTTGTCAACAACAAGATTGCGTCAGTGTTAAAATTAGATAAAGCTTTTGTTACTCTGCTTTGACAACTGGAGTACCCTGACTTGTTAATATAATCATTTTACTTCTCTCCACCCACAAACCTTCAGACTTCGCTATTGTTTTGTAAAATGTTGCAATCTGACTGACACAAGTGAAGTAATAGTGAAGTGTCAGATTATCGTTTTTTTCTCTTCAAGAATTAAATGTTTTTGAATACAGTACCTGAAGAATAATTTTGACAAACTTGTGCAGATAATAACACAATACCTTTTTAGTACTAATATAGATGTGATGTTTAGTTGAATACAAACTGCCCATGTAAACATTTTTAAAATGTACTTTAAGCTATATTTTTTTATTTGGTAAACCTTGACTAATTTGGTTCTGTTCATGTTACAGGGTTGAGATTTGTTTTGCTTCATGACATGTGTCACAGTAATCCAGCAAAAATGTAAATGACTCTATGCCAAGAATTTTTTTGTTATTTCCTGTTAGGAGGAGGCAGCATTGTGTGAGTGCATCCAAACATGACAAAAATTATATTTGATCACGGTCTGGGTTTCAGTCGCTTCAGAACCCTGATATACAAAAGGTGATGCTTAGGGCTCACTTAGTGCTGCCTGGATCTTTGTTTGTATTAGTATTTCATTTGTAACAATTTGTAACACTTGTGTAGCTGCAATGTTGACACATTTTCAGATTTCATAACTTTCACTTCTTACCTTGTTGTTAATGTTGGGATTGAAAAGTCAGACTAGATGATTAACACAAACCTTTGAATTGAACTTTGAGGATTGTTTGCTAAACTCACACACGTTTCTTATAACTGAACTTAATTAAATTAATTAAATATCTTTTGTGGGATTTTACAAAGCGTTGTTAAAAATGTTTGTTTCCAGTTCGTTGTCCTGAATTCACTCACAATCACTTTGGCTTTTTTTCTGATTTCACCTACTTTCAGTTAACTTCCTTTCCTGTTGCTTCTATTTGTATTTGATGCGCCTATGTGCCTATTTATATTTGATACACTGTCTTCTTATCGTTGGAGTAGCTGCTCTGATTTGCTTTGTGTCATTAACTCACAGAGTACAAGGAGGCCTTCCTGCTGTTTGACAAGACAGGAGCTGGCAAGATCAGTTTCAGCCAATGTGGGGACGTAATGCGGGCCCTGGGACAGAACCCTGTCAACGCTGAGGTGCTCAAGGTCCTGGGCAACCCCAAGGCTGATGGTGAGCCAAGGAAAAAAAATCTTGCTTGGACTTGTTTATAATTCTGTTGTCAGTGGGCTGTAAACGTCTCCAGAGGCGCAGTCTGAGAATTTCCATTTATCTTTCTGCAGAGATGAACATGAAAATGCTCGACTTTGAGCAGTTCCTGCCCATGTTCCAGGCCGTCGCTAAGAATAAAGATCAGGGATCCATGGAGGATTTTGTAGAGGGACTGCGTGTCTTTGACAAAGAGGGTAATGGTACAGTAATGGGGGCAGAGCTGCGTCACGTTCTTACCACACTAGGTGAGTTCCTATTAGTACCAAGTGAATAGTGTTTGTACAGTTTATTATTATTCTTTACTGCACTCACATAATCCACTGCAAATATTATATTTTTTCTGAATAAAGAAATGTAACGCTGATTGCCTTGCAATTATATTTCTGTAATCCTGATATTCCTGTATTTCTGCTCATTAGAGTAAAATTGTAAATATATGAATCTAAGCTACTCCTGTAATGTAAACAAATATTTGATATTAAACCTTCAGGTGAGAAAATGACAGAGGAAGAGGTGGAGACGCTCTTGGCAGGACATGAAGACACGAACGGCTGCATCAATTATGAAGGTAAGAGCCAAAAAAAAAAAAAACGAAAACAGACTGGAGCATGTTTTGAATTCTGCTTTAATTAAATGAATGGTGTTTATGCCAATACTTAAAATGTGTTTTATGATCATCAAACACACAGGGGTGAAAGACCAAAATGTAACGCCTCTATCTAAAATTGTCTACATTATGTAGGACAGGAGCTTAAGTTTTAGTTTTGGTATTTAAACCACGATCAAAACGTCAGTTGTCGAGCTCACACAGACAGGTGGAAAGCTGGAATCCATTTGTTAGCAGTTATCACTGCCTGATCTGAACAGGAAGCCCTACTGTGTTTTACTCGCGTCTGACATCCAGGCTATTTCCTGTTTCTGGTGCCAGAGGAACCAATGCTGCCTCCATGCACCAAAGCTTGGCAGGAATTTAAAAGAAAAAAAGAAAAACGCGTCATTTAAAAGCATGAGTATATATAAGTAAAAAACAATTATCAACTCACATCATTCCAATATGTTGCGTTCAATCTTTGATAACTGCATCAATGAAATATTATAATTGACATAAGTGTTATACTCAGGTGAATGTAGATTTTAAATTTTTTGATCACATGAATGTCTGTTAATGGTGACATCTGCTGTCTAGTCTGTGTTCCTTTCACGTATTTCAGTTATTTATTTTTTAGTTATTCACTTCTCTAAGAAACCCTGTATCCATACCGACTGCTGACCCTGTGTTAACTGTTCTCCCTCCACAGCATTTGTTCGCCACATCATGTCCGGCTGAAGGCTGGTACGGGCATTTGAGTATACATGAAATGGCACCATCCAGGCTTTCCTGCTTTATTATTGTCGCATAATTCCCATCAGGCTACTCTAACACTAATCAGCTGCAGAGTTGACCTTTTGGATGAGCAAACAGGATCAATTATGCTACTGCAAAGTAGACCTGATCAGTGCTGTAGAAGCCTGCGGGAAACCCTGGTGCTCCCTCTTATCTTTAGCGCTGAGGTCTTGACTAGTGTGTAGCCTCCTGTTGCTCTGTCCCACTCTCTTTTCTGCAGCCCTCTGTCTCGGCCCCTGGCTGCAGCACGGTCCCTCTGCATGTGTCAGAGTGGCCCCTGTTTTATAAGGGGACACGATGGACACACGTGATAGAGACTGGTGTCATTCAGGAGAAAGGGAGGGGTTGGAGACCTGGAGACTCGGGTCGAGCCTTTTGACCTGACCTGCGATGCACTTTTACAGCAGCTCTTTTATCTCATTTGCATGTCCACTGATGCTGGTACAACAAGGCTTTTGTTCTATGGGTTTCAGAGGTGCTGCTCTTTTTCATAGACATTAGATTAGTGGTAGTAAATTAGACATTTTCATATGTGAACACCAGCTCCGGGAGAGTGAACCAGTCCTTTTTTTCCTCTACTAACCAGAATCTGGCAATAAGTCACTCTTATGCTGATGGAAGCTGACTTAACAGCTAACTACTCTGACTAGTCTGTAGCTACCTTGAACCCCCCCCGACCCCCTCCCTTTTCTGTGCTTCTCAACTAGAGGAAAGCATACAAGAGCGATGGCTTTTCTAACCAGCAACTTGGATCATGGCCTAATACTCTGGCTGAGTTGGAGATAGAGACGATTCCCTCAACTCTTTCTCTTTTCGCCTTTAGTGCTTTCGACCAATCTTTTCACCATGGGTGAACAGAACACAGAGATCTGGCCCCAAATGCAGCATGTACCACACAGGTGTACCTGGGAGGTTTTAGTAACGGGACAAGCCTTTGCTCCACATGCTGCATTTGGAGTGGGTCTCATTGAAAACCCACAGGACAAACTTTAACATTTGTCTTTTTGTTTTTCTTCTCGTTCTCAGAGCTGGTCAGGATGGTGATGAACGGTTGAAGATGAACATCATCCTCACTCTTTTTTTATATGTACCTTGTCACATATACCTTCCTATTGCAGTTGGTCTACACAGTGTTGGCCATATCATTCATTTTCCATTAATTTGTTTTTTTTCTTCACATTTAATTTAAGTGCCTTTTACATTCCCTACTAAAGACCACAGAAGATCTGGCTAATGCTCCCCACTTATGTTGTTTGCATTCAAATAAATATATTCCCTGACAACCTCCGTCTTTCGAGTTGATTTGTTTCGTCACAATAGATTTTGAATGGTCTATGCGTTTTGTTTTTTCTTTAACTGGCGCTAGAGGGCAGTGTTGTAACTGCTATCCATTTTTCTTAAATGGGTATTTATTTATATATCAAAAATCATTATTTTGCTGGGTGTGCTGTTGTGAAGCGGAAAATAACCGAAATAAAACATTTGTGAATTGTTACATTTTACTTTATTTGAAAATGATCAGGTCAAGTATGGGGGGGGGGGTGGTGTACATTTTGCTCTTTTATGACCACACCCTGTTTTCTCAGGCACAATTAGGTGACAGAGCGGAGAGACTGTGTGCGCTCTGAACAGTTGTTTGGTAGCTGACCTTTTCTTCATTTCTCTGACAAGCAGCCATAACTATTTCCCCTCATTAGGCTCCACAACTATCGAAGTGTGCAGCTTATGCGTGTGGGATGAGGTTCAGGAGGGTGTCATAGTCCACTACTGAATAGATTGTCCACTAATTACGCCGTGTGTGTGGTCGATGAGAGTCAAGGCTATTGATTATTTTAATCCTCCCTATTTGTGAGTCTGTGATCCTCACAGCTTTCGACAGGGGAATCACTAATGGGCCTCAGCGCAGCCTGTCTCAGACCTCTCCCTGTCCAATTAACTTTCAACTGGAATCTGCCAGAAAATAGAGAGAGGGAGAGTCAGGGTCTGGGTCCTGGGGTGGAGCAGCTAGGTTCCACCTAAGCTCAGGAGCAACAGATTCAGCAAATCCTTTAACTCCAGAATTGCACAAACATCCATGCTTTGCTTAGCATAGAAAGTAGAACTGACTTGAATTCTCCTGAATGTTAGCATGATGAGTCACTTATTGATTATGGGGGGAGGGGTTTAACCACAACTCATCATGTTAGTCATCGTCTGAGCCTGTTGACTCTTGTTTTGAATATAGTTTAACACGTACATCATTTGATTATTCCTAGTTACATTTCTGTTTGTGAAATAATGATACAAATTGTTGTCTTTTTGGCTTTTTTAGACTTAGCTGTGTAACAGTCTGTGGTAGACATTGTCTGATTCTCCTGTTCATAACTGAGCATTATATAAAAAGAGGTGACAGATCATATGTACAGAGCCCCAGGATGGTTTAATTAAGTTTAGAAAACTTTTTTTTCAGTTTTGACTTTTTGGAAGTGGATTGACTTTCCTAAAAAAAGGAGTTTGTTTTGCTGTTTCCTTGTAATGTTTTAGGATTTCTTTATCCACATACGTTTATTATAATTATTATTATTACTATGAGAAATGACAAAATCCAAATACAATAATTTTACAATACGTTTGCTTAATTTTTTATACATGTTTTATATAAATATACATAATATAATAATTGTATAATAATAATTATTTTATACAGTATATATATATATATATATATACACATATATATATATATATATATGCAGTGTATTACAGAAAATTAAAGAAAAAGCTTCTTGTTTGAAACTGTGAAAAAAACAACAAAAAAAAACCCTAGCTTTCTCCAGTGATGGTTTTACCATAATATTCTCTCATAATACTCTTATAAACTACTTAAAAAAACAGCCTCAATGTTTGACATACATTTTGACAGTGCTGTGTGTCTTACAGCGTATGCTGAGATCGATAGTCGCAGTATTAATGCCTGTGTCGTCAACAGTGTCTTAAGACATATTGGAAATCCATGTTGTAGCAAGAGCGGTGGCTGTGATCAGCTTCTGCAGCTTCGATCTCTGCTGCGACTCCACACTGCCAGATTGTGTCTTAATTCTCTACGGCCACTCTGATTGGTCCCTGCAAATAAAACCTACCAAAGGTCTCATTGTGCTTCTATGTGTGTGTTAAAGGTACAGTACCTGTTCTTCAATTCAGTTCTGGTCTTCAGTGTGCAAAACATCAAGGTAGCGACACAGATGGGGAAGGTATAGATATTTTTAATAGCAATATTGTCAACCTCAGTTTGTTCCACATACCAGACACTCCATTCCAACATTACTATGTTTAAACATATGATGACACGTTGACAGGGTTAGTTATAAATAAAGTACTTAGTAAGTATGGCAGTGTAATTACAGTGTTTGTAGGGTGTAGTAAAATAGCGCAGCTCTCGTGTTGTAGTCGGCCCTGCATTTCACAGTGTACACCATTCACGCACATACACGTACACTCAGACACACACGCACACACAGCATTGTCAATAATGTACTTGGCAATTAAACCATCTTCACAAACGAGTACCATTCATAAAATGTGCCTTTGATTTGTGGAACTAACCTGTCGTCTTTATCTTCCCCGTCACCCACTGTCACGTAAGTGAAAAAAAAAACCCACAGTGGGTGAAAACATCCGTCTTTTTTCATTTAGTCTTTTTTAATCAATGCCCCGGTGATTTCTACCGTTTGTAATTCCCTTTGACAGCCAGCGGGGGCAGGGGGGTATTTTACAGATGAGTTGCAAAAAACGTAGACGAGCCGTTTGATCAGAGGTCATTAAAATGGAGGGAGGAGGGAGACATCAAAAACTGCTGAGGTAAAGACTGGGGGTGAAAAAAATGTGCATTTGTCACCATGATTAATTGCACCCTCGATACTCTTATTGCATCATAAACAATCACACTGATGGTGTTTGTTACATTCTGTTTTTTTTCACAATGTCATTTATTATGGAATACTTTATAATATTTTAGATACTGCGGATCCACAACGTGCAATTATTTATGTGCACTTTTTCTGTACATATTCTAGAACCTCATGTTTGCGCACAGAAATGCTTCGTAACGACGAAATCAGCACAACACGTTTTTTATTTAATGGGAGAAATTTGGCAGTTTTCAACGCGGCAATGTTGTTCAAGGTCAGTAAATTCTGACGGCAGGGAGAGAGATCAAGAATGTAGCCACGCTGTTACAAAGCAATATTTTGTTTCGTATCATCCTCACAATGTCGTTACTAGTGCTGTGCAACATGAACTGCAGGCTAAATTAAGGGAGACCCGTTTTCACAGTTTGTTCAAAAAGTGCAGCATAATGTGATTTGTACAGGCAGTCACATGACTCTGTTTCCATCCGTAACCAGTGACATCTATACCGGTAGCAGCTACTGTCCAAACTTTTACGATAGAACGAGACTAGAGGAGAATCTGTGCTGGTCTTTGCCTGTGTTACAGCACTAATCTAGTCTGATCCACTAAAAAAAAGCACATTTAAATCAACCAAGTTGCAGCGATGCTCTCTAAAATTGACAAAAGAAAATAAACACACAGTTTAAGACATAAACATCTTAACGATATACACTGGAGATCAAAATTAGAGAACAACTCATAAAAAATGGAATAATTCTGAAATAATACCATCTTCACTGTTCCACAGTTAAATGACATTTTATTGTGTCTATATCATTGTACGACAACACTTTTTTTCACAAAATGACTAAAGGTATTTCGCAAAAAAAATATTTTCAGAAAATGCACTGATCAAAATTAGAGAACACAAGTGATCAAAATTAGAGAACAACCATGACTTTGTCTTGGAAAAAAAAATCTGAAGGTTACAACAGTCAGCAATTAATAAGAAGTATACAGGCCTCTGCTGTGAATGACTTCAGCACATCTGCGGCCACAGGATAGCACTAGTCTCTCACACTGCTCTGGTGTGATTTTGGTCCATTCTTCTTCCAGTCTCCTCCACAGTTCGGTGATTGTAGTGGGTTTCTTGGCCATAACTTTGTCACCTAGGATTTTCCAGAGGTTCTCTATTGGATTGAGAATAAAAAATAAATACATAAAAATAATAAATTATTTTGAGAATAAATAGATAGGCACCATTTTGCAACAAATAACTCAAAGTGTAAACACAGTGTCCTAGCAGTTTAATGTTGCGTAGCATTTGTAATTATATTGTACGACAGAAGCGCAGACTCACTGTCTGTCCAAACAGATTTGCTGCGTAACAGCTTGACTACATTGTCCAACAGCTAAAACAACGTGGTGTCTACTGGACCAAATGTGAAGGTTTTTTTGTTTTTTTGGTTTCCACTGAACCAGATCCATTGCCCCTTAAACACAGAACTCTGCGTTAAAAACTGACAAATTTCTACTTTAGTTCCACTTTTTCGCTTTCGTTCTTCAAACTTCTGCTAATTGGACTCTCAGGGTGTTTGTAGTTTGTGTGTGTATTCTGTGGTACATGTCTGTGAATCTGAGGTGTACGTGGGAATAAATCTTTGTGGACACTGGTGTTCTTCTTATCCACCGCTCTCCCGGTGTACAGTAACGATCAGATTTAGTCTGGGTAGATGAGGAAGCCGGAAAAGGTGCTGTACTTGTTTGTGTTCCCTCCGTGGACCTTGCCTCCGTCCAGCTGCACACACACCTCATCACCCACGTCCAGATGCAGGATCACACTGTTGGAAGCGTAGTCGTAATTCTGATCAGCGTCCTGAGCGATGGCGCTGGCTCTCACCTGCCACCGACAGAGGACGTGTGCAATGACAATTAGAAGATGAAGAAAAGAGAGAGAGAGAGAGAGTATCCTTATTAACTGTGATCAATTATTAACATGTCACATCAGACTGTGGCGAGTATGACATCGCCTCTGCATTACCAGGATAAACAGATGGTTGGCACTGTGACCTGTGACCCCCAGAGGGCGGCGGAGAACACAGTCGCTCCGTGCGTTATCGATCAGCTGTGGCTGGGGATCAGTGTAAGGGATCAGAGGACGGCCGTGTGATTGGGTTGTGGAGAAAAGCCGGGCTCAGCGGGGACAACAGGTTGTCTTTGGGGAAACCGGCTGAGCCGGGAATGAGCAGCTATTGACCTGTTGCTCATGGTCTGGGTCCAGTTCAATATGCATGCTATTGAGTGGCTATGTCTAAGTCCAGACGGATTCACATTTATATGCCGTGTGCCGGTCGGCTCTTATTGACACAACGCGAGTGGATCTTTACTTGTTTGTTAACACATTTAATTGGGTTTACTCCTAGTGGCCATTTAAATACACACGGCCAGATCTAGTTATACGGCTGAGAGTCGGCCGTTGGTAATCCATACATATTCTTTAAACCCATAAATTACACTTAGTTGTTGAAACGGGTCTTTATAAATGGAGTTTGTTTGGAGATAAGGTAGTAAGTTGTTGTTTCTATTAATAATGTTTTTAAAAAATCCATGGACTTGTGGTGTAAAGTGTTGTGTTTCAGGGCAGGAGATTAATGTGGTTTTTCTCAGGATTGTCGGATAATTTACACAATGAATTTTTAACAACTGGGAAGTGCCTGATATTTCAAAATCAGGATTTATTCTACGTTTTTTTTTTTTTAATTAAACTGTTGGCCCATCAACACAGTTTAGGAGACGAACACTAATGAGGGGCAGAAAGTGAATCGTTCAGAAGTTCAGGCTCGTTCCTAGTCTAGTTACAGCCTTTAAAAATGTTCCATATTCCTGTCTGAATTAGGATTATTATCTAACGAAACAGATCCTTAGATTTGTGCAGCAGATGATTGTGACAGAATTTTCTTCCTGTGCAAATGCATTAGTTAATTATATTAATGCTCCACAATACTTTGTCCAAATGCAGTACAATTGCATGTGGATTATTTTTTTTAATAATCCTACATATTTTGTACTAGTTTGTATTGTCAATCAAAATATATATACAGTATCTCAGTCCATGACTGTTTTTTCTTGGCAGGTCTGAGAATATATTAAATTTGCCCTCCACTGTCAGTGGATGTCTAAATCCACTCCCTCCTCTCAACCAGAAGAATAACTGTCTTTGACAGTGTCTTCAGATGCTGAGGGAGGGACACAGACGGTCACAGATGACACGGTGACTACGTTGTCATCAGGGGCTGAGGCTGCGTCGGAGGGAGGATTAAGGACTTATGTCCACTGTTGGTCCCTTGTGGACCACGTTTGACTGGGACTTCAACATAGGAGACTTTGGTGCAAATTTCAATTAAAAAATATTTCTCTGACCCCAGATGTTGTTAGCAACTAATGTCCGTCTGCGTGTTTGTACTTACAGTTGAAAATATTCCAAAATATTCAGCAGATCTATTCTGTTCAGTCGAGCTCAGCAGACGCAGGAGTGAGTTTATTCCTGATTAGACTTCATTCAGAAGAAAATGACCATGATAAAGAGTAACCAGAGATGATGCATTTGAGATGAACACCACATAAATTCTAGCTGATCCATGAATGAAGAGCCTGGTGATGTGTACAGAATTTTTAGAATATTTGATGTGACCATCACTTTTATCCAGGTTGTACAGCAGCTGGCGCTCTGTAGTGATGATGCCTTGGCTCATTGGTTGAGTGTCCTGTTGGCCAGTGCTGTGTAAAGACAGCAGGCCCAAACATCATCATCTGCCTTACATGCAGAAGGTCATAGATTTGACCCCCGGAAGAACCACATGCTCATCGGTGCCTCCTGTGGCAGACTGTGTAGGTTGGAAAAACTCTGGAGGCTGGAGTTGTTGTTTTTAACTTGAGTTTGATGGTAAACTCTTCATCAAAACTTTCTGAAGAAAACCTCACTTAAGCTAGAGGGCGCTATTTGTATTATAGTCTGCCACAAAACACCTTGTCCATTTCATATAACAGTCTTGAACAGCTTTAGATTTTACTATTCATCACTAATCAACTGTTTTCCCATCACACACACGTACACATGGAGACGTAAAATCCCCCACAGTGGCCTGTATCAATAATCCTGAGGCGACATCTCCCACCATCAGACATGTGTCAGCCATCAGGGGCCTGGCTCACGGTCCATCCTTGCTGCGAGCGCTCAGTCTATGTCAGCAGCCAGACAACGCACGCACACGTTCCTGACAGCCCCGGAATATGATCTGCAACTCAACTACCGCGGTGTCATTCCAATCACTGGGGTCCCTGTCTCCCCGGCGATCACACATCAATTCCACACCAGTCAATCACTCAGCAGCCCAGGCGGATTTACAGTAACTGAAACACATGCTCTTTTTCCCCAGCAGTACAACATTTAGCCTTTTGTCTGCACGCGCCGTTCACCATCCATCAACTGTGGAGATGCGCTCCAGTGGAAAACACCGCCTGTGACTCCGCTTAAATGAGATTTGGTTCATGGAGCCTGCGTCTAACACGCAGCGCGCGGGAAGCATGTCACTGTGTCCACTCTAAAGCAGATTGATTAGGGGAGCAGAGGAGTTGATCTCCAGGGCTTCACAGTTCGGCAGCTCTTCACTAAAACCGTACACAGCTGTTGTTACAATTCTGCAGCAGTCCTGTTTTTAATTAGGTTTCAAGTGGTGCGGTCCACACCAGCGGACCTAAACGTGTACATGTAGAGGCATCGGTGTGAAAAGAGTTACAGTACACACTTTATGACAAAATAATAAAAATCAATTGTAAAAAAACAAACCTGCTTATTACAGTTGATCTTCATCAGAGAACGTCATTAAAATGAATTTCTTTGAAACACTTGCTGTTGAATAAATATTTAAAGCATTTGCAGTAAGTGTATTTACCCAACGCAGTAATGCTCTGCTTGGGGCAAATCTACTGTAAAATGGTGTAAAGTGTCCTCCGTCTTGATAGGAGTGTCTGCTGAGGAGACGACAGCAGTCTATTGTCTATAAAGGTTATATTGTTGTTCCTCCTGCCGTATATGTGGCCACCGCCAATATCACATTTGCATCTTTGGCTGATTGTGACAGTGATGCTGTTGTTGTGACATCAGGCGTATGTCATCCTGCTCATTATTTTGGCCAGACAGTATAAGGCAGTGACAGAAGTGCTGAAATATACACCCCCTCCCCCAGCACACCCCCAGACCCCCACCCTGATGGGCCAGCTCTGATTTTCACGTCTTAATCCATGGTAGCATGTTGTATTGTGCACAATAGAAAATTGTCACTATACAGTGTGTGTGTGTGGGTGTGAATTGGTGCCTGAGCTGTTGCTTCTGTGTGTGAGGGGCATCCATTAATGTAGACACCAGACAGAGAGGCATCAGAGATCCAGGGTGGGATTAGGGACGGGAGGCCGACAGAGGGAAGGGATACGGCTGGAGGACACAGGCTGATCCATGTGAAGCGGGCTGCACGCTGTGCTGATTCTGGAGCTGGGAGGATTTCTGAGCTGTGAGGCAGGGACGCCCGAGGCTGGCCTGTGGCTGCCTCTGTCTTGGACTAGACCTTTCATTAAAGGGGCCTCCAGTAAACACGCCTGGGAGTGAAAGGGGCAAAAGAAGAAGATGGTGTGGTGTTGGTGTCGGGGTGAGCAGCTGCAGGCTCATTCTCTGTACAAGTGGACCCACACCACAGACATGGTTAGACGGAAACAGAACAGGGTAAAAAAAAAAACAAAACACAACAAAGGCTACCAGAGACTGAAAATCTTCTAAAGAAAACATATCCTTTGACACGCCTAATATCACTTTGGG
>NC_024316.1:12445313-12447472 GCF_000523025.1 Cynoglossus semilaevis | reverse complement strand
GCGGTGGGTTAGGCGTGGGGGTGGGGGGTTGGACTGATCAAGCAGAGCTACTTTGTGAGACCAGGGAGATGTGAGGGTATATGAAGTCTTGTTTTTATCTGTGATGCTGGGCTCCACTGGTAATAAAAGTGACAGGATTCATTCACGGTGATATAGTGACCTCTTAGAGTGGAGACAATAGAAACATAGCTGTTAAACTTACCTAAGGGACTCTGGTATACGGGTGAGGGGCTGGGGACTGCTAGGAGTGTGTGTACGTGTGTGTGTGCGTGCGTGTATATGTTGTGGAAATAGAATATTTATTGAGTTGGTTTTTTTCAACTCCTCGGGGAAGTCCAGACATTACATGGCCACAAGATGTCACAAACCCAAAGTGTAGATCACACTGAAAGCCTGGGATTTACAGCACATATGGGATCAAACATTCACACATTGTGAATTATTATTTTTTTAAATATTTATAATTTATATTTACAAACCAAAATATTTGTACCTTTGTCATTTCCTACAGGTCTGTAATATGATAATGATAATCAAAATACAAACCAAAATCTTTGTACCTTTGTCATTTCCTACAGCTCTGTAATATGATAATGATAATCAAAATGTCTAACCCAGGAGTGGGCAAACGTTGAACGTATGGAGCGTATGTGTGAACTAAGATAAATGACATGTAAAAGTCACGTAAAGGATAAAATGCTAAATCATTTACTTCGCCATCTATTTGTGAAACGTACATTTGAAGGGAAAAGGCAGAAGTATAATAATAATATAAATAAATTACATAATTTGGAAACGTTTGGCGGGCCAGATTAAAAAGCTGAGCGGGCCGTAGCCGGCCCCTGGACCTTAGTTTGCCCATGCCTTGTCCAACCTGATGGTATTTGTTTAACAAACTGATGGCTGCAACTGAACGCACTCCAAAATCCTTCCAAGTTTACCACTATAGGATTTTTTTTTCACTCCCTAATTATTTATGAACTAAATTTACTAATTGTTAAAATTTGACTTAACCAGACATTATCTGTCGATAACAGATCTTCAGGCTGGACAGTCAAGCACAGCCACGTTGGTTTGATTCATGGATAAGGTGTTAGTCTGACAGTTATATTTTCATACTCATGCAGTTCCAGTATGGTTACAGCTGCAGGGCCCTTTTCTTTTACTTTTCACACCAACCCTTTTTCTAAACAAAAACAAGCTTAAACTTTGACCTTTCGGACAACAGAACATGTTTCAGTTGACTTTTAGTTATCTCAGTTAGACGCTGGCCCAGAGGACGTGACAGTGGTTCTGAACAGACTCGAAGCGTAGCTTCTTCTCACATGACATGATGCAGAGATTGGTCATTAAATCAAGGCTGACCAATAAGATCAGGACCAAGCAGTGGATCACAGTGAGAATGTTGGTAGATCATGAGTAATTAATATAAAAATAAAATATAAATTTAATTCTATAGCGTGTAGTAGAAGTATTGTCAAACAGCTACATGCAATTTATTTGAGTAAATATTTAACATATTTATTATTGAGAACATCTCAGTTTTCTTTTTCACCTGTTAAATTAAAGTATATTTGAAAGTAGCAGATGATCATTTTTCTATCAATTCTCTTCTGGAAATGGAGTTTGTATGTAACTCTTCCTGCCCATTCACTGTAGGCTAATTATACTCCAACTATAGCTCCTGTTAAAGCGGGGAGCACTCATTACAGTGAGTGATGACATTTTAAGACAAGTGTAAAATAAGTTGACCTTCAGCAGAGTCTGTGATAGGTTAAGAAAAAACAAAGAGAAATTAAACCGGAGCTTCATCGTCACTGTTTGTCTGCAGAGAACATTAGGTTAAAAATATTTCATTACTTTAAAGAAGGCAGTGGTGCACTATGGGAACTTTAATGAATAGGTGAACAGCTCAGATAGGCTGCAGTTAATGAGGTGAGGTGAGAGCTAGGATAAAGACCGGTGCCATTAGAAGGGACTGTTCTGATGACATGGCTTCCCAGTTGGAAATATTAAGAAGCTAACTGTAGCACTCAATATGACAACAGTGATAAAACTCATTTATAATAATAATGTTAGCTTTAGTCATAAGGACATTGAATTTGTTGTTTGTTTACAATAGCAAAATATCCATTTTCAAAATCAACCATGTTCATGAG
>NC_024316.1:12426867-12444255 GCF_000523025.1 Cynoglossus semilaevis | reverse complement strand
ACCCCTCTCACCCCCCCACCCAACCCCCCACCCACCCAAGTGTAAATCCTCTTATTCTGTAGCCCTGTCATGGTGTAATGATTTGTGAAAGTTAGACTGAGGTGTGAGCAGGTTGGCTTTACAGAGTGGGGATTTACTGAGGGTAATAGGTATTGGACTTCAAGGAATCTAGTGGGAAACAGCCCAGCACATCCTCCTGAGATCCTGGCAGCATTAAAACTTAGTCACATCACACGACACCGCTCACAGTCCATCAGGCGCCAACAGGCAGTACACTTATATATCAATCTATTCATACAAGAAATTCACTTTTCCAACCAGCCTCTGCACCTGTTGCGTCAGCGCACAAACACAGTATGGAAATCAGTTCTATTTCTCCTGCGGCCGGCCTTGATCACTTGTCAAGCCCAGACATGTTGAGTGGGTGTCCATTGGTCATATCGCACTTGATCTCATCCCGGCCTTCACCAGCAGCCTCCCCAATGCCTCATCTACCAGCCCACTGTCTCCAAACCACCATTAAGTCGTCTGTCTTCCTTCGCTCCACCCCTCATCTTTTTCAGCATCTCACTTGTTTTGCTACTCTCCCACTCCACTCCACCCATTGCCTCAGAATGGGCGGCCCAACATGGCGGGTCTCTGGCGTTTCATTTGCGGCTGTTAGTCAGGTCTAGTCTTCAATCAATCGGACGAGCTGCCGGGAAAAAAATGCAAGCTTACAAATGACCTCATCTGTTTGGGCGTAAAAGTTACAACTGAGTAACAGAGAACAGAGAAGGAGCGAGTGGATAAACACACTCTCCAATAAAGTTTCATCACCTGCGGCCAAGATAAAACAGACCATTTGATTCTACAGACTTGAGGACCATACTGCCAGTGCAGTAAAGCCCGGCCAGCGCCTGGCCTCGGGCAGCTCCTCTGTTTGTTTTCACTGACAGAGCACCAGTTTCCTCCTCTGTTGTCGTGGACATTTGCACAGACCCTTGTTAGATGACTGTTCTATTTAACAGAACTGTTTAAGAAGGCCACCTGGTGGGTGTCAGGTGGACCACAGTCAGGTTAAATAATTGAGCTGAGTGAAAAGATAATTAATGGAGAATCAATGAACAAGCTTGGGAGGGGCTGGGGTGGAGGGGGGGCATAGGAGAGGAAGGTATAGCCGCTCTACAGAGGATCCAATCAAAGGTGTATAAATTATGTAGCAGCCTAAGATGACTTGAATGACAATATATGACATGAGGACGGCGGTGGTGGAAATATATTTATCTTTGTGCTGCCGTGCATATGATTAAATGATTTTTCATGATTGATGCCTTTAAGCAGTTTGTTTTCATTTAATTCAATCGGCCCTAATGAAGAAGAAACCTGATTTAGTGTATAACTCATTTGGTATTTTAAAGTGCTGGGCTACAGACTTACAACACCAGGACATTTCCAACAAATAACAATGATTGGAATCATATCATTAGTCATAGAAAAAAAGTATTTTTTTCAGCATTGTTAAGGTGTTTTTTTTTTTTTTTGTCTTTTAACACATTCATGTAAGTTTATGAATATTTATGTAAGTTTTGTGTTGAATCTTTTATTAGAGAATTTTTAATTTTACATATTATAGGCAGATAAGTATAATTCTCTTTGTAAAATATTTCTCCTAGATTTTTATAGAAATGAATTGCATTATTCTGAAACATTAATATGAACAAATATACTGATTTGTACCTGTAAAAGTTACTGTCAATTGCCCTAAAGGAAACTGCTCGTGTCTTCCTTAAAACATCATGTTCATAATTTTGTTGTAGAATTCAATCAATACGTCAAAATATAAAGTTGTCATGTGACTCTGTTGTTGATACGTCTGTATTTATATCTGCTGCGTTGGTAAGAAATTATTTCTGGGATGCTTTATTTGCTCGTTGGCGGCCATCTTGAAATGGCTAACTTTGTATTGTGTGTACACTGGTTAGATGGCTGTGGCAGTGGAAGGCTGCAGACTCATTTTTCAGGTGTATTTAAATGAGTGTGTGTTAAAAACAAAAATCCTTTTATTCTTCATTGAATTTTATTCAATATAATATTGTTATTACCTTGCTTTGTGTGGCAGTTTAACTGTAAAAATGTATATTTTTAATTTTAATTTTTTTTTTTTTTTTTGGAAGGGGGGGTTGAATGAATCAATGGATAACTGGTAGTTAAGGACTGTTTCCTGAATTTGGAGTCTTCTGATGAAGTTCCTGTGATTTATCCCACCTCTTGTGCCCCCTCCCTCCCACCCCCTCTGTCTTTAATTAGTGTCTGGGGAATGAAGGAGTGGATGAGTGGACTGTCAATTTTACATTCATTATTTATTTAGCCGAGGTGTTAGCTGACTGGTCCACATACTGACAGACATTTCTCCACTGCTCTTTTGCTCTCCTGTTTATGCAGTAATCAGACTGGGTGTATGATACTCGCTAATTAGACTGTTCCCTTTTGGCGTCGGCGTTGGCATCCTGCCACTTGTCACTTAGACGCAGTAAAAGTGGGAATGCTAATAGCCGTAGCTGCGGTGTGTTTAACTGTACGACGAATTCCCTTTAATGAGGAGAGGGATAACCGTTTCGTTCGTCGGCTTTCCCGTTTCCACCTGCTGAAAGAATGTGCTCGGAATCTGAGGAAGTCAATGTTTCAGGGGTGAATGAGAGTCAATGGTAACACAGGACGGTCAACAGTGAAAAAAGAATCTGTTAGATGATCGTGAGTGTGCATACAAACACCCAGGTATTCACATCCACCCTTACTCAATCCATCCTCCCCTATCCACACACACACACACACACACACACGCTGTATTACTAACCTGTCCGTTCTTCCTCAGGTCTGCCCACATGCTGGTCCCGTCACCTCCTCTCATTAGAACATGGTAGGTGAAGAAGTAGATGCCAGGCAGAGGGCAGGTGAACTTGCCCGTGGAGGGCTCATAGTAGTTGCCCACATTCGTAACCACGTCATCAAACTTGAGTATTTCACTCCCTTCGTGCTGCTTGCGTAGCCCTGCGTAAAAGGCGATCTTGGGAGTGTACAGCGAGGGTGAGTAGCCGCCGGGACCTGGACCTGGAGGCCCCTGTGGACCTGGTTTGCCTGGCTCACCGGGGGGTCCTCGTGCTCCGGGAGGACCGGGCACCCCTGGAGGCCCACGGAGGGCGGACTTGATCTTCTTCCCAGAGTAATCCTGGGGCGGTGGGGACACGGCTGTGAGCTCTTGGCCCGGCTGAGAGGTGGTATAGGGGTCACATACCATCCGGCAGCTTCCGAGCATTTCATAATGGCTCCCTGTGTTTCCAGCATTCCCTCCTTTGGTTGTGTGGACCAGTAGGGGAATGGCTACCAACAGTATTAGAACCATTGCCACACCTACGCCAGCACCAATGACACGTTTCCTGCGACTAAGCCGCGATGCGGCCAGTGTCAGGAAGTCCTCCTCCCCTTTGGCTGGAATGGTGCCGGCCAGGATGATGCCTCTCAGTGGAACAGCTTGGTATTAAGGAAATAATGAGGGAAAAAAATGGAGAGGACTGAAGAGTAAAGAGTGTATTAGTGCGCCTTAAAGTGCAGCAGCGTTCACGTTATTCTAGGTCAGGGAGGAAACAAACAGATGATGGGATCCTGGTGTGGTGTACGTGACAGCAGCTCCACGAAAAATATTTAACGATTACACCGTCAAGGGAAAAAAAATCTTCACATTCCTCCGCGCTTAAAAAAACACCAACAATAATGAATAATGTTTTCTTTTTCTTTTTTTGTCGTGACAAAAAGAAACTACCTAAAAAAGACGGCTTCACCTTTTCTGACCCCGCCTGGTGTCATCCAGTTTAAGCTGCAGCATTAGACACAAACCATGGCTGCTGGGAGGTGTTGACACAGAGTGAATAAAGAGTTAATTTTTTAAAAATTGTCTCCTTTTCGAAATCAAACAAAAACTTTCTCTCAGATCCAAAGGGTTTTTTGTTGTTGTTGTTGTTTCACCTGGATGGAAAACTTAATGCCATAACTGTCAGTGAATAAGTTCATCAAAGGTCTTCCGTTAGCACAGTCATTTTTCTAACGCCCACACTTTGGTCTTATTTCCACGGTCCTCATTCAAGTGGTGGCTGCTGTCACCCTGGGTGTGATTCCTCCTACTGGATCTGTGAACACCAGCAAAATGAGCAATAATACTTGTTACTATATAAAATAAAATCAAACTATGAAGATTATTATCAAATATATTAATGATATTTGAAAGATGTAAAATCTTATTTACGAGGTTTACACGGTATTTGTGCGCTTTCAAAAATATCGTAACAGTAAAAAGATTGTTGAATTAAAAAGAAAAGTAAAAAAAAAAAAAAGAATAAACTCACCACTTATTTTCTTATAGTCCAAGAATTAATAAGGATTACTTTCCAATACGCGTCCCACCGGAATGACTGAGGGACTTCGGTGCCAAACGCAGAGCTGGAGAGCCGCCGGACGCGCAGAAGATGCCAGAAAAGTGACGAGAGTTTTCGATTCGGCGCTAAATCCGCTATTTTCTTGCCAAAAAGGAAAGATTAGAGGAAAAGGAAAGTTGGAGGATCGTTAACTTCAGAGGAAGAAAAGCTCGGGAAATCTGTCAGAGCACTTTTTTGACGCAATTCCAAACGAGGGACGCACGGAGAAACCTGCCGCTCATACTCAGTGTCTGTCCACTGCCCTACTGCGCTGCTCCAACACCTGTTAGAGCTCCCTCTCTCTCTCTCGCCCTCTCTTCCTCTCTCTCTCCTCTCTCGCTCAGCATCTCTGTCCTCCCATTTTGGTTTTTAATATAACCTACAGTCCACATCCAATTTTTAATTGAAATAAATCTGTTTATAAGTGTTTGATATTGATAAAAAAAATCAATCTCTGACAAATGTCCCAACAAATCCCTGTAACTACTTATTTCCACTGCAGTGATTATTTATCCAGACTCATCCTCATACAGCTGACATTCACCTTTTGTTAGATGCAAAGTGAACGAGCAGCGTGTTTTGATAACGCGGAGCCAAATGGAGGCAGATGTTTTCATCCTCCGTGTGATGGGGGGATGAGGAGGGGGGCAAGGACAGGAGAAAAAACAACTCCGGCATGATGTGAGAAGAAAAGAGTGGAGACAGTAAGTGTGGCCGTCTTCATCTGTCATGTTTGTGTGTGCGTCAGAGAGAGAGAGAGAGACTCACATCCCGCAGTCCCATTAGTACAGTGTTTCTCAACCTTTTGTGAGCCAGGGCACACACACACACATATATATATATACATCATATATATATGTGCATATATATCATCAGGAAAAATCCCAATCTCACAAAAAGTAATGAAATATAATTATTTTCTATTTTAAATGACTTCATAATTGACTAAAATCTCGGCCTGTTTAGTTGAAGATGACACTCTTATACTGGCAGGAATTGAAGAAAGACACCCACAAAGATCTTCTCCAACAGCTCCGATTATCTTTTTCATAGTTTTAATAGCCATCTGCTGCCATCACTGTGTACAGTTATATAAGACAACTGAAAACTCAGGCTACCTTTCAGGGTAGTTTCCAAGCTACAATGTCTTCTTTTTGTACCTTTTTGTACCTTCTTTTTTAAGTTTGGCCATGCTCAGAATACCATTGCATGTACTGTGCAACATGAACCAGTCTCTTAAAATATTCTGCTGTGTCAGGTCTGTCTGTCACTCTCCTCTTCTCTCCAATTTTATTAGTTTCATCACAACCACCTGTGACCTAATGTGAGTCTAACTCGTCTCACCTGGTGCCCTGGGTTTTTTTTTTTTTTGGTTTTTTTTACCTCAGTTCCTCCTCCTGGTTCCTCTTGTCTCTGTTCCTACCTGGTCTGTGTTTCTTTAAGTTAAGACCGGATTTCCTGCTTGGTGTAAGTTTGGAACTCTTTATTACCTTTTGTACATTTGATTCCTGTGTCTACTGAGCTCTACGTTTAGGTTCTGCCCACTCCCCTGCACCTCTGTGCGTAACATGCTGCTTAGGACTAGCTTAGAATTTTTTGAGTCTATAAATTCCACCAGGCCATCAGTGTTATCTATAATAACACACTGTATTAATTTGTATTGTTCTTTATTTAAAAGACTTAATAAGAAAGTCAGACTTGTGCCAGTAAATTGAACAGTTCAATGTTGCATTTCACTTGTAGCATTATTTTGAGTAAATTTACTATTATGTTTTTTTCTTAACCATCTGAGCTTCACCACCTGACTTATGTTGAAACCTTTTACTACTGACAGAATTCTGGGAGCTCAGAACCATATTGTTATAAGTTGTAAATGGCTGGATTTCTCATTTTTCTCCTTTTTCCGAGCTGTTAAGTTAGCAGAACTTCCCCCAAACCAGCCTGTCAAACCATAATAAACGCAGGTCAGAGGTCTTTTGGTCCTCGTCCCATCGTGAACATCATGCGTTGTGGCAAAACTTTCCGCATCGCTGACGTAGACAAAGAAATTTTGCAGCATCATTTGCGATGCAAATTCCTCTCTCTTGTTCCTGCCTGGGCATTTTGTCACCGCTGAAATGACAGAGGAGGAATAATAGGAGGTGATGTCGACTCATAACATAATTTCCTCCGAGTCGTGTGTCACCTGTCTAACAGGGGTAACGACAGATCGGTTGAGTTTAAAGTTTAATGGTGGAAGCAGTGAGAGCGAGGGGAGGAAGGTCCACATACAGTATTGATGAGTCACTTTTCATCAACCAACACGTCCTCGACCTGTGTCTCGCTCTCTCCCCCTCTGCTGGGGTACGATGACCACTGCCTGGCAATTGGGATCATTTCTACCTGATCCCTGCAGACAGAGGCGGACAGGTTTAAGTGTGTTTTCCAGATGGTTGGTTCGATTTGGAAATGAAGGCATAAGAAGGCGTGGAACGTTTGAAAATTCCGGAGCTGCTGTGTTCCATTTGGGGAATGTTGTTGTATTTGATGCATTCATATAAGGACGAGGTAAATGCTGTGTCAGACCCATTGTGCGGGTCACTCAGATTGGCCTGTGAGGACAGAGCTCAGAGGTCCGGCGGCAGCATCCAGCAGATAATCATTGCTGACAGTCACAGCCAATATGCTCAGGATTGGATTTTTAAAGCCTGTTAAAATATTACTGAGGTGATTAATATTAAAATCTGTGCACGTCTCCAGTCATCTGTCTCACTCTGTCCCTATTCTCCTCCTGATTTGTTACCTTTGGTTTTCACAGTTGGCTACAATTTCAACAGCGATCCAGTGTCTGTTCTTTTTTCCCCCTGTTTCAGTACAATTATTTTATCACTTCCCTTGTTCTGACGTCACGCTCTCCATTGTCTCCAATAATAAAAAGACTGAAAGCAGAATCAGTTCTGGGCTGTTTGAGTTATTAGTTTGTTTAATAATTGATTTCATATATTCTGATGGACCAAGAATAAATGTCTGCCTGTTGTGCACACGCCGGCATAATTGGAGTCCTAACTTTTCTCTCCTCTGCTCTGTGTAAGGAAGTGAGGACAGAGCAGGATATTATTTACAGCCACATTATTTTTCTTCTGTTGTGACTGTTGTGTCTGCGTGGGCTTTTTTAAGGCACGGCAAGATTTAAATATCTTAAAGGCAAAGTCTTTTAAATAAAAAAAAACTTATTTGGCCCTTGATTGAGTATCACTTTCTAGTGTTTAAAAAAGCACAGCCTGAGATCGGATGTGATCCAAGACACTGGTCTGTAACGATTCAGTGTTTGTAACATATTGTGTTTGACTGCGGCACCGTCACACAATCCAGTCCAGCAGGAGAGAGTGTGACCAACACACTTTGTGCATCACCTCCGCTGGATGATGACATATCGTCCTCCAGAGGCGTGTAGCTGCTGGAGGCCTGTCACTCCCGGGGGAACCACTGCTCACGTCTCGCCCAGTTAACGCTGACGGGTGTCCACGCAGCTATTAAGATCCCATTCCTGGCTGTGTGGATTACTGCCTTGTAAATCAATTTTGAGGTCATTAGGGATATAAAGAGGTGATTTGGGGGAAAGACCGAGACCAGGGAGAAGTGTACGGCTGGACAAAGGAAGGACACGCCCTGCTGCATTTACACTGGTGTCTCTGAGGAAAATGACGCGTGACTCACACGGCTGCGGCTTGTAGTTAGCAAACCAACGATGTATGTCGAGTCATCTTAAATGGAATAAAATATTGTAAATGCAATATATGTAGTTCAGCAGTTTATGGATATTAAAAACAAATAGTTTTGTCAAATACATCCAATTAACAACATCTCTTAGGTTATTTAGAATATTTCCTACATGTATAAACAGTTCAGGACAAATTATTAGAAAGTAAAAAAGATATATTTTGAAAGTACTAGTACCAAAAACATTTGTAACGAAATAAATATAATTAAAAAAGACAGATTTGCATTTCTAAATATATTTCTTTTTGGGAAATAATACTGTAAAAAATGTACGTAGTAAACTAAGGGCTGATACACCATGTAAGATTTTAGTTTTTTGGTTGAATTTGTCATTTTTGAACGCATCACAGCAAAATCAAAGACCCATACTTTAAATCTAAAGTGTTAGGACACTGACGGTGCAGTAAAACAATTTCCATAGTAATAAAAAGAAGTTTCAAATCCTGGAGTTAAGGAGGCGTCAGAAGTCAAAAGGAGTCAGAAAGTGTTCACAGAATCAAAAGTCACAAGGTACAGAACCAAACTGTCAGAGGTGAAGTCAAATCAAATCTTTTAATACCTCCAGAAAGAAAACTAGTGAGAAATGTGTCTTTAGCTGCTGTAAAATAACTGAGGTGGGTGAGTCACCGCTGTACCAACAACAACATACAGCAGTTAGAACAAAAATCTGTGGGAGGAAGGTCAGAATTTTACTGAAAATACGTTGAGATTATAGAGAGAAAAAATACCATCGTGAAGTGGAAGAGCCTACGTTACAATAAAGAACCGAACAAAAGTATAAATGAAATAAAGGCCGGTGAGACGTGCAGAAATATGTTGTTACGGATGACTGTAGTCTGACATTGAGCAGAAAGTGAACACAACTGAACAATAACAACAAATATTTGAAATTCCTGTTTTTTTATTTTTTGTTTGTGAATTGAATTTCTTGATTTTCAAATTTTCTTTTTGCCTGTGATGAAAAATGATAAAAAATGATTTTTCTGCTTTCTGTAAAACCTCTAAAAGAGTGACATTTTGTGGGTGGAGTCGAAACAACTTTTCTCATAAACATAAGGAGCGCTTTCTCAGAACCATCCGTGGGTGCATGAACACATTCTTCTGTGTGCATGTGTGTGTGTTACACCTGTGCAGGTGTGTGTGTGTGTGTGTGTGTTTACTGTACTGTCATTTGTAGGCAGCGTGCACAGGTGTGCATGTGTCCACATCCTGCTGCTGTGCTGTTTCATTAGGCTCTGATTATGGGCCCTGATGCAGAGTGACAGTGTGCAGATTGAGTTGCACGGCCGCTCTAATTCTCTCTATTAATAACAACCGTGCACACTGCCGCCCTGAACCACATTTATTAATCACGATTTGTCATCCGTCCGATGCTCCACCCTCTCCTTCTTCCCCTCTCCCCCGCTCTCCTCCATCCTTAGCTGTGTTCACCCTCCCAGCAGGGCCAGTTACCGCCTGCACCCCCCCCCTCACCCCCCTCTCCTGCTCACCCCAGCTCCGCTTTGGCTCCAGCTCAGAGACGTGGTCCAGCATACAGAGGGATGCTCACAGTCTCCTCCCAGCCTTCCTCCTCCTCTTCCTCCTCCTCCTCCTCTGCTGCTCCCTCACTTTAACTGCAGCCTGGAAGGAGTACAGATTAATCAAACGCCTCCTGCTTTAATTGGACAAATAACAGCTAACAAGTGGTGTTTTGTGTGGACTGTTTGGCTAAAAACCTAATGATTCAAAATGTAATAGCCCAAACTTTGATTTGTGAATATTGATGATGCTCTTTGCAACACATGCAAACGCTGTGCAGCGTAATGCATCAAAGACGTTCTCCGAGGAAACATGCATCGGCTCGTTTGGAACACGCCGTTTCTTCTTAGCATTGATCACAACAATCTGGACTTTCTTTGTACACAAAATGTTGTCATTTAATCAATATGTAAGCCGGGATGCACAGATTGTATTATTGCATTATTGGTGAGAAAATATTCCCCCAACTAAAATCACATTTCAGCTCATGTCTCAGTCAAATGGCCCTTGACCCCACTCAGAAAGATGATTTATGAGTCAGCTGGTCCCTCAGGTCTGCCTCAGCCGCTTCAATTTTCGAGCAGCTTTTATGCTCATTATATTGGCACATTTAGGATATTCATATACCATGAACTGCGGTTCTATCACTATCATGGAACAACTTTTCTGTTGTTGAGTTTGTTTCTCCAGGATTATGCACCCACAGCTGTGTGCCGAGGTCCAGTGGCGACGCTGTTCCTCTAATTACAACCCCCTCCATCAGCCCTCCCACTTCTCAGTGGAACCACAGCCCATCTCACACTGAACCCAGGTCCCTCTGCTGTTCCCTTTCAGCAAAATGGGTGTTTAGGGGAAACAGAGGCGATTTTCATGTGCAAATGTCAGTCAGTCCGCTCCCAGCAATCACAGGCCCGTCTTCTCCTGAGATCAGGGCTTGAGACACAGCCTGAATAATTTAGCAGCTCTGTGCCTCCGTGCTTTGGGGTCGCAACCTTCTAAAGTGATGACAGAAAGACGTTGGCTGACTTCCCCACCGATTCACTCCCATTACTACTTATTTATCATTCCTGATTCCAGGCAGACATAGCAGAAGGCCACGCCGGGGATGGGAAGTCATCAACGCTGTATAAACTGTGTCATACAGCAGAGCGCAGCCAAACAATGACATTTTCACAGCATCCCCAAGTCAGCGACAAACCCCTCCTGTGTCACACCGTGAAATAAACACAGGCCGCACACATGATCATCCGAGCTGACAGACACAGACAAAAGAGAAGATGGACACACAAACAGAGGAAAGGTCGAGAGTTGACACGCAGCAGGGACAGATGACAGAGTGGAAAGCCGTAGCCATGTATGAAAGGTGTGGATTAACATTCAGACAGCGGCAGGGGAACGCATCCAGCCCTCAGTGGGGGAGGGAATCGAGTGAATCTAAAGGTATGACGAGGAAGAGCATAGAGACGTAGAGGACAGAGTGAAAGAAATTGATCCGTCCATACGTACAGACACTCCACATTTCTATCACTCAGGGAGACGGACAGCGTATGGTCTGACAGGGCTGGTCGTCAGTCCTCTGCAGCAGGACTTTGACAGCAACATGACGAGGATGAACGGACTGACAGCCTGTTCAGGCTGAGATCCACACACATTAGAGGAAATCACACATTTACTGTGTGTGTATCCATCCTGCGATTTAAATTCAATGTCAAATCTAGATTCCTGATCTTCATAGATAGATAGATACAAAAGCCTTATGTGTTTTTCTGTTTTCAACTTCAATTTCAGAACAACAACAACAACAAAAGATAGAAAGTTAAAAAAAAAAGTTGTTCTGAAAGTTCAGCTGTTGTAGTCCTAAACAGTGAAAATCAAAGTGTTGGAATGGACGAGCCAGAGTCTGGGCTTGAGTTTAATCAAATGTTTATGTAGTGAAGAGTTGGCAAAAATTCAAAAACAAGATGCGGTGAAATAAAAGCAAAAGATTGATTACTATTTAAAAAGTAAAGCAAATACTCCAATATACAAACTATTGAGTATTTAAATGTGGTTATAGCTGTGCTACTAGTCTACAGTAAGTACATTACAGTATGGAATACCTGAAGAATTAATCAATCAAAATAATCAGGTGAAATCATCAACATACCTCAGTTTACATTACAGAAAGACAAATAACAACAGTTTAATGTATTTGTTTCATGTCTGTTCTTGTTTGTTTTGTGGAATTGTTTGTTGTATAATAATCATTATGATATTTTTTAGTATTTTAATTGAGTGTGTGTGTGTTATAACTCTGTTTGTTTGACAGTAGCAGCTCAGGGAACACATAAACAACCATCTCTAACTCTGACCTCCTCTGCTGTATTATAGTGGTATTGGAATGTGAGGAAACAGCAGTAAATTGTGAATTACTGATGCAGAGGGACGTTCCTGTGGAGGGATCATTTGTGATAGCCTATTAGCCCGGCTGCTAAGATGCAGGATCACTATCTTACTGTGAGAAATAAAAAAACACTTCCTGCTTTCTTCCCCATAGTTCTGCTTTAATCCTGCTGTTATTATAGACTTCTGTTAAAAACAGAAGAAGGCTTGGTGCATGCATTAACAACTCTGGATAAGAGTCCCTTTTTTCCCCCAACCAAAGGTGCAGAAGTGTGGCTCTGAATGCCAAGCTGACTTCAATTTACATGGCTTTGTCCGTTTCTCAAGTGCCAGTTGTTGGGTGAGATTTGTTGATGTAAACAAACAAATCAACCAAATGCTATCCCCGAATTTACTGAATAAAGTATTTAAGTTAAAGAATAAACTATTTAAGAAAAATATTTCCTTGTAAAAAGAATACATTGAACTTACGGTTTTACAATTACTGAACAAAACTGCTACAGTACGCTACAGATCAGGGTTATACAAAATAACAAACAACACAAAATGTAACACAGACGTTGCTAAAAGTTAGCAAAAATACAGTAGATACATAAAAATGTATTACATTCATATTTTTAAAATACAAAAACATAAGAAAAACAAAAAAAGCAAAAGACCACCTAATTTTCACCCAAAAGTTAGCCAAAAAATACTCATTTGTTACTACATTCGTTCTCCGTCCTTATAGCAATCTATAATATAATATAAAAATCCGTACCACAAAATGGCCCCAGACCAGATTTTGAAGATACCTTTGAGATGTTGTATTTCATTGTCATGCATCCCAGCAACACAATAAGTCAAGTCAAAGTTGATCTGTGTGTGTTGAATTTATGAAGCGCTTTACGTGTCAACAGACCTGTAGTTTGACTGTGTGTCATGGGAATATACTACAAGGGCAGACAGAGGGGAAGGGAGGACACCAGAGATCCCTGCAAATTACTGAGAGTGATTATTTGATGACATATGGTCGCTGGCTGTCACAGGCGACATGATATATCACACTGAGGAAGAATTACACTTTCTCATTTCTCCACTGTCTATTTATCTGCTCAGCTCTGCTTGACCACTCCCTCTCTCACACTCACTCACCCACCTGCCTCATCTGTCCTTGAACGCTCACACACTAGGCAAGAAAATCCCCACGCATCTCAAGCAGCAAGGTAACTGTTGTTTTATGCGTTTTTTGTTCTCTGTTGTTGGTATAGATATATTGGTCTGTCTGTTGATTTGATTGTGAGTGAAATGTACACAACTGCAAAAGGAGCCCAAGATTTCTGCCTACGTATCTCGACAAATACAGATATTCCAGTATTTCTGATCATATTTATTAAAATGTTGGATATTTCTGTATATGTCAGGAAAATCCCTAAATAACTGGCATTAACATTTGGTACGGTCCCTTGTCAGATTACTTTGTTCGTTAAAATAAAATTAGAAATCCACCAACTAATGATCAATTCTTTCTGTGTGCAACAGCAGTATGCTGCACAGTCCTTTTTGTCCATATGTAAAGATCGTGTGGGTTTTTAGTTTCATCACAATGTCCTAGTCCATGAATAAAAACAAACTGGCACAACATCACCACTTAAATATTTTCTAAAAGTGCATTTTTTAGGTCAAAGCATCTGAAGTTCCTTACTGTTCAGAAAAACTATTTTTTAAATCATATTTTATAATTATTCCTCCAATTTGGTCATTTTCATATTTTACATTAGAATATTATTATTATTATTATTATTATTAAAAAATGTTATTTATTTATTTGTTTATGTAGTTTTTTTTTTACTGTTGGTATTAAATTTTGTTGTATTAGCAGTTTTGTTTCACTTAAATCCTATGCAGGTTTCACACATGTCAGGTTTGACATGTTTTTATTAGAGATGTTGGACATAAAAATCATTTTTTGAAAGATGTTTCTCAGCTAAAGACAGATGAGTGTGTATGATGGAAGGTCAGCCCACCCTCAGAGAGTCAGCGGGGGGTTACGGAGGGACTACGGTGAGATGAAGAAGAGCTAAATGGCCAGCAGTGATTGATGCACACAGCCACAGCCTTTAGGTACAGGAACCAAGAAGCAGAATCAGACTTTTTAAACTACAGACCGTCGGCAGCAGCCACGACGGAGCTGCACCGAGGAAGAGCCAGGATTATTTGGAGAGCATGAAAATGAAGTGGCAGCAGAAGCAGCATCGTTCTGAGTAGGAGGCGGGAATAGCAAGGGAAATTATTAAATCTTGATAATGGAGCTGGGTTGAACACCTGGCCTGATGGAGTGCACTTTGTTGGTGAAGTTCAGTTAACTAATAGATAAACTGATGGATGATGAGAGGAATAAGAGAGCACAGGGGCAACGTTGACTTCGCTTGAACCCATTATAGGAAACAACTCTCCATAAATAATAACTCCCCCACAACCCTGGAGTTGGGGGCTTCCTCTGGACCACCGTCAGGATGTGAGCCTTCCTGACGCGTCTCCTTGAGTGGCTTTGTCTGCTTTTTATTGTTTTTTTTTTAAATTAGCACCAGACCGAAGTGAGAGGATGAGAGGGTGAGAGAGGGTGAACGGGTGAGAAAAAGAAGGAGCAAGTGAGAGAGAGAGAGAGAAGGAAGGAGAGAGGGAGGGGGAGGGTGTGTTTTAAAAATCAGCTCACTCAGCCCCTGACCATGAATAATTGATCCAGACTGATTAAAGTTTGCAGTGATTACCCCTCAACCACCAAACAGATAAAATGCCACAACCGTTTGCTATCTCTTCACTTGTACTCATTATTTTTCCTCTTTCCTGTTCTGTTTTTCTGTGTGATATGTCATTATACATAGTGTGTACTAAAGATCACAAATCTTCAGTATTCTAACCAGATCAATGACGTAACTCACTGATTGGTTGGTTGAAGTGGAAAGGCTTCAGAGTTCAGTTTGAATGAAGGGGAATATTGGGAATATGTCATGCTTCTTATTTGACCTGTAATACTTTAGTACATCTTTAGACTTTATGTTAGTGCTTAGCAGTTGGTGGTAATAATTTTGCATATTTTTTGTGCTTTTTTCCCTTTTCTGTCATTTTTAGTATTATTACTGTTTGTACATATAAGTCATAATAATAATAATAACAATAATAATATTTATTATTATTATTATTATTATTATTATTATTATTATTATTATTATTATTATTATTATTATTATTATTATTATTATTATTATTATTATTATTATTATTATTGTCCTGTACTCCAATTATTTACCATTTGCCTGTTTTTACTGCTCTTACTATAAATACCTGCATACTTCTACCATTATCACAACACTATCTCTCTGAACAGAATCCCACTGTGATGTACTGTATCTACTACTGCTCACCCCTTCATCTGTGATACCAGTTCCTCCCCCCAGTTTTTCTATATCCCAAGCGATCAAGATCACATGGTTACAAACCATTATCCTGGTTTGGCGTCAGGTGTTTCTCTCTGCTGCTGCTAAGTGCTTACTTATTGTTTGATATGTTGGGTTTTACTTTCTTTCATAATTATCTAACGACTCTATATCGCAGGGCTTTGGGGAATAGTTGTTTCAAACGCAGACTGTAAAACTCACTGAAGCAAAAGTCTTTGGAGAATCTCTGCTGTACGAGCGAAGCTTATCCAATTTGTTTAACTCCTCATTAAAATGTTTACTGATGATGTAAACGCAGTCTGGACCAGTCTGCTTTTTCATAGATTTATATTGAACGGGATACAGCATGCAAAATTAACTCTGTCAGTGTTTTTGGTTCGTAGATTCTCATCTGGGGAGTGTCTGCCTGCTCCTTGGTAGCTGCTTCGTAGTCTCACAGAATCTGGAAATGTGTTTCAGAACGAGTCGTTCACATTTCTGTTTCGAGGCGCCTCGTAGTTGGTGATGACATGACACGTAAAGACTTGAGCCATTGTTGCTGCTTCTCTTTTTGTAACCTTCAGACTCCAGCCACTGTGATCTGAGCTCCAAAGTTAAAGAAGAAAAATGTGTGTGAGCGAGCCACCCGAAGGAGTCCAACGGCAGGGAGTGGGAGCCAGAGTGGGAGAGTGACGGCTAATGACAGTAGCTACACACCGTGACCTTTAGAGCAGTCACACAACCGTGACCAACCAGACTCAAGGTGACAAAGGAACGCACTACTTTGGAGGCGGATGGTCAGGACCATAAATCCTTACCTGTCAGTGACGTGGCAGCTGCGGCGCAGCAGTGGTGATGACCATTATTGACCATCACTAATCAGGTGATCAGTGGCATTAACTTTAAACAGAGGAGCAGGTGAACTGTGTTACTGTAGCTGCCCATGAATATTCAACTCTGTTACCAGTTCTTTCTCTCTTTTTTTTAACTCACCCTTTTCTGTCCGTTGGTTGGGAATCAACCACTTGATCAAATGTACATCGACAGCGACCACAGAGCCGTGCAGTGTTTGTTGTTAGTTTTCAACACTTTGATTTTCCAGTGTAAGAACTTTAACCACTGTATCTGTTAAAAAAAAAGTTTAATTGATTGAAGAGGTTGTAGCCCAGACAATGAGCCAGTTATGGATGAAAGCTTACTTTGTGATTCAGAGAAGACGTTTGTAACACAATACTGTCACGTCATTAATACAGTTCCCCTTAAAGGGCCAGTTGTAAATAAAAGACTCTATAGATGTAACTCCATAACATATTAATGAATATTTCTGCAATTAATTATTATTTATTCATTGCTGTATAATACAAAAAGCATTTAATTTATCAGGTTCAGATAAAAAAATAAATGTTTTTTAAACTCCTGTGGACCATACAAAATGATCTGGTGAGCCACATTTGGCCCGCAGGCCTCGGGTTTGACACATGAGACGTAGACCAAAAGTGCTGCACTTTTCAAAACTATTAATTTTTCTGAACAACCACCAAACCTGACCTGGATTTATAAGAGTGTAAAAGAGAAACAGGACGGTTCACAGGCGTGATGTGTCCACTCAGGTCCCCGGCACAAGTGACCGCGGTCTGTTTCTGTTCTGTCAGGCTAACACTCCATCCAACAAAGAAGAAGAGAAGAAGGGAAATATATTTAAAAAAAAAACCTCCCAGATAGCATCACACCAGACTGGACTGGGCCTCACTGTAGGAATCTACTTGTCTGTTCTCCCTGTACAGAGACTTCACAGCTGATGGCAGGAATACTAAGAGCTAGCATGGATTTTCTGTGGCTGGGGTGGAGGGAGGAGGGGGGAGGGG
>NC_024316.1:12416704-12426645 GCF_000523025.1 Cynoglossus semilaevis | reverse complement strand
TGTCAGCCGGGCAGTGGAGCGTCTCCCTCTAACCCGTCCTCCTCCCTCCCCTATTTTTGTCTCTCTCTCTTTCTCTCTCTCTCTCTAACCTCTGGCTCTGTTTCTTTTTTCTAAAGATTTTTTTCCACAATCCCACCATCTTCCTCTATCAGAACAGTTAAACGCCCTCGTCCACCTAAAGACCAAAGGCACATTGAGATAAAATGTTGTTACAAATAAAATAATAGATTTGATGCGACAGCAAAATAAAATGTTTGCTCAGGTTTGGAATGTTTGTAAATGTATTCACTCCTGAATATATCTTCATTCATCTTCTTCACCAGACACAGCCTTAATGACTGACATGATATTCTGAAAAAAAAAAAGTTTTCTGAAAACTTCAAATCTTTATCTTTGTCTGGTGCCGTCGGAGTCTCGGCCTCAGTGTTTCTGTTGTCTTACATTCACCAAGGACATCTCCAGTTGACCAAAGACGTTTTTTCTTTCTTTTTTTTCAGAGCAAAGTAAACCCAAAGGAAACTGTTTGTACAGACTAATAGGAATGCTATTTTGGGAAGGCACGGAGTGGCTGAATTTTATTAATCTGAATTTTACATTCTGTCAACACTTTCTCCATTTCACCGCAGGATGTGGCTGAAGGTAGAAGACGTTTCCTTTTAGTAAAACAAATTCATGCTGTCACTATGTTATCAGAGTTAATCAGCTCTCATTTTATATATATATATATATATATATATATATATATATATATACTCTATATATATATATAACTAAGTAATTAATAACTAATATATATAACTAATATATAAAACTAAGAGTTTCAAGTATCAAAGTTTGTATGGTCTTTGGACAGGTGGGTTAAGGCATTGTTTACCAAAGACTGGGTCGCAACCCTCAGGTGGGTCGCAAGAGGTTTTATTTTTGGGTCAGCTCACATCATGTTTCCCAGGAGTTTACAAATAATGTTTATTGACTTGGGTTGCGAAGATTTGTGCCTTATAAAATATTGGTCCCCAGAAAAAAAGTTTGGGAAACACTGGGTTAAGGGGTTGTCTTATTTAAGCAGAAGGTCAGGGTTTCAAATTTCATCTTTTTTTTTATTAATGTGAGACGCTTGACCCCAGGATTCTTATCACATCCACCTTTCCTCCTCTTGATAGTCTGAAGCCAAGATAATAGTTTGTGGATGCCTTGACTTTATGATATAAAACAAAGCCCACTCCCATCATCCAGTTGTGGTCCTCCGATCTGACAGTGTTTTATCTTCTGTTCCTTCCTTTCATCGTCTGTGGCCTTTGACCTCTGAGACCCCCCGCCCCCGACTTACTTTTCCGAGGCAGCTGTTCCACACACAGTGTCATAGGTGATTCTTCAAAGGTCATCTGTCACACCACGGTCATCCGTGTGTGTCTTAACACTTTATACACTACGAGCCACATACCTCACTGTGGAAGTGTGTGTTGGTTAGAGTGAAATGTGGGCATTAACAGCTGACAGTCTATTGACTGGCCTGCCAACTCTTGTTAGACCGACTGGCAGCTTCTCCGAGACCAAGACCTCAGTCCACCCTGTCGGCTTCTACCAACGGCGAGCCTTCCTTCCTTCCTCCCCCTGCAGCTATTTATCTACCTCTCAATTCATGTCACCCTTCATTTCTCACTGTTGTTTTCTGCTGTCTTCCTGCTTGACCCCGGCTCTCCTTTGAAAGATGCTTGTGGAATTCTGACAGCTTCTTGTTTTTTTGTTTTTTTTCTTTCTTTTATCTACACCAACATGCCGCAATTCTATAAGGGGCCTCTGCAGCTCTCTTCGGAGCTTCGCTGCAGCTCCTAAACATGTTGGCCAACATCAGAACCCACACATTACAGGAGGCAGAGTTCAAGTGGAGACCACCGTGATTTAACTGTCATCTCCACCACCTCCTTGTTCACAGTGAGCCAGAATCAAAATGAGAATAAAGAAGAGCAGGAGGGAAAAGGGGAAGGAAAGAGAACGCGGTGTCTCTTCCTGCGTCTACGTCCATCACGTGTCACGGCCGCTCCTGGCTTTCATGTTCTGTCTGACTGAGTGTCTCCTGCTCCAGCAGTCTTTGTTTCCTTACTGAAAATCCAAGTCCCTCAGAGGCGGGAGACAAACTCTCCTCTGCATCCACTCCTGCTCAGCTCAGCGTAGCTGGGATCAGCTCTCACCTCGCTGAGACCCCCCCCCCCCTGTAAAGCTGAGAGACAGCTGTCTGTACAGATCAGTCAGGACAGAACATACGATCACTGTGAGTCAATGTTGCTGCTGGCTTTTCTAACACCTCTCCCACAGACATCTATCTGATTCAAGACACAGCTCTAGGGAACATGGTATGTTAACCCCCACCCCCTCACCCCCCTCACAAAAAAAACAAAACAACCAAGACTATATCAGTCACACAACAATTTATCATTCCTTTAAAACTACATTGAACAGAGACCGGACACTCCAGGAGGAACACTCTGGTCTGAAGGGTTTCTAAGCTGCACATTCTTGTTGAAACTGAATTTAAATACAGCAACTTGTTGTTCGAAAAAACAAATAGATGAAGATGTTGTGTACTCTGTGTCAGCAGTGATAATCCTGGTGCAGTAGATTTTGGTTTGATGTCTGGAGTGTATGTCAGTAGAACTGAGGACTCATCAGACCCATGGTCGTCCACTGCTGCTGTTGGTATTTGAGTCACTGTTGTTTGGTCATTCACTTCTGACCCCTGGTGTACATATAAATATATATATATTGTATACTTGTATATTGTATACTGTACATATAAACAAGAAGTATCATTGAGATACAAGGTGAAAAACATATGGAAATTCACAGATTCTGTTTAATATAAACCATCAAGTTTAAGAAGACACCTTCTAAAACAACGACTCATACTTTTGAATGAATTATTTTTATTTACTTTCTTATGTGATTTGGTCTTAATATTATATATTATTGTATACTAATATTATATTATCACATATGTGGATATTTATATAATTTATATAATTATCCTTCAGAGAAGAATCTGGACACATTCATTTCTATTAGATCTCCTTAATTGTTCATATTATTATTTACTTAATTCTATAACCTAAATGCATTACGTTACTAAGATTATTTCATTAACCAGAACAGTAAAGTAATGATGATTAATGTTGTGTGAATTATATGTGGTGTAGTTTTATTTATGATTGTCAGTTATTACCATCATTATTCCATAAACATCATTTGAGCTGTTGCTTTTTTCCTCCATTAGACTATTTTATCGCTGCATCTCAAGTGCGACTAATTGTGTAATTCTAAAATCCCACACTTGGACTCAGACGGTTGAGTGTGAGGTGTGTGTTTGATTACAACTGGAAAGGAAAATCCAGTGGCAGAGGACAAAACAAGCCTTTGGCTGATGAAGACAAATGTGCAAACACATGTTGGCAGAATTGCTTTTTGGTTGAATGTGATCGGCTACGCTCAGGAGGGCAGAACCAGGAGTTGTGATTTATAGTTTTGTGCTGTCCCTGGACCACCACTGTCTGCTGCCTCCCACCACTGTAATTACCACATGTGTCTATTAGAATAGTCCAGATACCCACCGTGAGGAGGAGAGGAGAGGAGAGGAGAAGAGAAGAGAGGAGAGGAGAGGAGAAGAGAGGAGAGGAGAGGAGGGGAGGGGAGAGGAGAGGAGAGGAAAGGAAATGAAAGAAAAGGAAAGGAAAGGAAAGGAGAGGAGAGGAGAGGAGGGGAGGGGAGAGGAGAGGAGAGGAGAAGAGAAGAGAGGAGAGGAGAGGAGGGGAGGGGAGAGGAGAGGAGAGGAAAGGAAAGGAAAGGAGAAAGGAACGTAGGCAAGAGGAAAGGAGAAAAATGGATAGCGAAGGAGATAAGAGGAAAGGAGGAAAAAAAGGAGAGGAGAGGATGGGGAGGAGAATGGAGGAGACAAGAGAAAAGGAGACGAGAGGAGAAAAGGGAGTGTTATCACTTTCCACTGATAGTTTTGTTTTTCAAACAGTGTTCGCTACAAAAGCATAATACAGAGGGGGAGAGGACGGTAAAAAGGCTGCAGATGATGAGATAAAGGTCAGAAAGAAGCACAGTGAAAGGTTGAAGCATGTATTGAAAATGGGAGAATAAGACTGAAATGCTATCTTCCCATAGGTCATGGATGACTGTATCTGAATGCTGTAGCCCACATTAAAGACCTCTATGGTATATAGCGGTCGTCCTACAGATTTGACTTTTAATGAGATAATCCCTGTCCTACAAACGAAGAAAAATCATTAACACAAGCCCCTTTTTTGTAGCTTGGACTGCAGCTTTGAAAAAAAAACCCCAAACATGCTTAATCACTTTTCCACGCCTACATCTCATCTTCACCTCAAGAGTCTTAAAGTTCTCCTTTTGCCTTGGGCCTTTTAGCAACTCCTAGTGGGCAGAGTGCCTAATATATTTTCTGTCTCATGAAAATTAATGCTTCAAAAGTAATGAAATTCAGTCAATACCATCAGATACCTTGACAAATTAGAGAACTTGACAGCTTCTGAGCTTGTTTATAAGCTGTATTTCTCTGCATTATTGATACTTTCCCCTGATGTTTGGAGGTCGGGCCGTGTGCAGCGTCCACATGAAATGTCAGGGTTTTGAATTGGTCCGTGAAAATATATAGGACAGATACAAATGTAGATGTTTGTGAAGCTAATGAAGCATTTCATGTCAAGTAACAGATGTCTCTATTTTGGCAAGATAATTATCGTTTGTTATGTGACTGAAAGGAGGAAACAGATGGAGGGGTTTTTTTTCTTCCTTCTTTTCACAAAGACAAAACTGATAATGAGACTGGACACTGACCTCTGCACTGACCTAAGCACTAATTGGCCCAGGTTTGTAAAGAGAAGTCATGCTTTTGGTGTCATGACTGTGGATATGTACAGTATAGTTAGTGAAGTCACTCAATCCGCAAACCTGTGAGGTTATATGGTTTTCCTAGCATTGTTAAGGACATAGTATTCAGAAATCATAGTATAAAGTTTTTGTTGTTTTTGCTACACAGGACTATCTCTATTAATCTGTGTTTTATTCAGATTTAAAAGGCATTTTTCCAGAATAACAGAAGCCTGTCTTGTCTGTGTATAGTTTGTGCAGAGTAGCTGCTGAGCTGTGGCGCTGTACGCCTCCAACAATGTTGCTAGCAGGAGCTTAGAGGCGTGCCTACGGGGGGTAAACATTAGACGAAGTAGCCTAGCAACTAGCCATTAGCAACTAGCCGAAGTAGCCTAGCAACTAGCAATTAGTAGAAGAACCTAGGTTGCAGGTTCAAAAAGGTAAACAAGGTAAACAAATACCAATGTTGGTGGACATTGGAGCCACTCACACGTGTGTGAGACCAAAGTGTGCCACGCACCTACCCATGTTGAACAGATTTGTTGAGACAGTAAGATTCTAGGGACAAAAGCAGCTAATTCAAATCACGGCTCTAGTAAAAATAACCACAGAAAATTATTAAATCAAAAATTCTAATATTTCCTGTACTGAAAGCTGACAAATCCAAATACAGATTGGTATGATCTAAGAGTTATAAATGGCAAAGTAAAAGACAAATTAGTGGAAGTACGTGACCCTCACACACTGCTCACCAAAGTGCCTCCAAATACCACATTTTTATAGTTATTGATTTGTGTTCTGCGTTCCTTAGCACATACAAAGGAAAACAAAACACCTACACCAGAATTCTACAAGGTTTTTTTTTATTCTACAAGGTCTAAGACCAATTCGGCACCAATGGTGACGTGAGAGCCTGGTGGATGATGTGTTGAGCCAATGTGAAATATGTGAACGATGGAGGCTACACACAGACTAGGGTTGTGTTGTTCACACTGATATCATCGCTCATTAGAGAAACAGCCACGGTCTCAATTGATCTCCGTGACCAAGAGCTCATGAGTTTCAGGTTGCATTTGTGAGGCATTGATTTCTATAACTTATTAAAGGTATGAGTATTTTACACTACTGGGCTACGTGTGAGGATAACCAGGATATATATATATAGATAGATTGAATAGATAGATTGAGAAGGTACGTTTCATGTCCTTCCAGGGAAACCGTGTTTGACCGAGGAAACTGGAAAATGTGACTAAAATAAACTGATGAATGACAAACCATAAACAAACAAACAACCGTGAAACAAAAAATACAAACTTGTTCGGCTCATATTATTAAACCAACAATAATTGACAGAAGACAACTCCACTGCAAACTTGTAATATGAAGCCCGAGCATTAAACTTAACTTCAACTCACGTCACAAAGTGTTACGTGTTTTACTATAATAATAATAATAATAATCGTGTTTTTCTATAATGATAATAATCATCATAATAATAACGTTTCATACTTTTTCCACTAGATGTCGGTATTGTATCAGCATTTCTTCTCCCAACGAGCTTAAATTCACTGTCACTGAACCAATCACTACCCGTTTTATACAAAAGTGGGCGAGGTTTACATGACGGCACCCGGAACAAGAAAGCTGTAAGTTAATCAGGCCGAGCAGACAAGCTAACGATATGACTAAACATTGAATGCATAGCGCAATTGACACAGCTGTCAGCTGTCATAGATAGGTGAGATGGTTTGTTTTTATTAGCTCTCTCTGTTTGTGGTTTTAAACCTGCTCTCATTCTGTAAATCGCTTGTCCTTTTAGGGAAATGACGTCTTATCGTATACACTCGTGGAGCTTCGTCCTAGCTGCTGTTGTGGTGGTTTTTCTACAGGATGCTGTTGATTTTGCACAGGCCAAGGTAAACAAGATAACCTCCACACCCAGGGTTGTGGTTTGACAGTCTTTGTAGTATTTATTTATACAGTCAAATAAAATTGAACAAATTGATTATTATTCATTGATATTTTTTATACAATTCATAAGAAATAGTCAGAAAATAAGGTGGATTTACAGTCTCCTCACTTGTGATTTTTGTCTAATTTGCAGAACTTTGAGGACGTTCGCTGCAAATGCATCTGCCCTCCATACAGAAACATCTCTGGACACATATACAATAGAAATGTGTCACAGAAAGACTGGTAAAAAGAAAGTTTGACTATACAGTCTACAGTGTGTTGACCTGTTGTACAGTCAGACTTCAAACAGACATTACAGTTTCACTGCATAGTTCTTTTTTTAATGTCTTTTACAGTACTTGTCTTCATGTAGTGGAGCCAATGCCAGTGCCAGGACATGATGTTGAGGCTTACTGTTTGCTCTGTGAGTGCAAATATGAGGAACGAAGCAGCAACACCATCAAGGTAGATTGTGAATATTATGTTCTTGAAAAGGTTTGATGATCATTTGTTTTGTATCTATAATTATCTCACACCATTCCTATAGCTTCAGTATCCAAAACACAATAAAGTAGTAGCATTTTTAAGCATTTTTAAAGTTGATTTTTAATCTGTCTGTCCTAGGTGACCATCATCATCTACCTGTCTGTTGTGGGTGCACTGCTGCTCTACATGCTGTTTCTGCTGCTGGTTGATCCTCTCATCCGCAAACGCGACCCCTACACCCAGCCACTGCACAATGAGGAGGACGCTGAGGTTAACATACACACACCACACCACCCATATGCAGAACATAAAAATGCTAAAAGTCTTTTAATTGATTCTTGCTATATGTCCTTGGTTGTGTGTGTGTTTAGGAAGTGCGTCCCCCAGTCAGCAGCGGTCAGCCCAGGGGAAACACTGTGTTGGAGCGAGTGGAGGGAGCGCAGCAGCGCTGGAAGAAGCAGGTCCAGGAACAACGCAAGACTGTTTTTGATCGACATAAGATGCTTAGTTAAATTCTGCGATCAGACCCAGAAATAACCTAGATTAACATTACTAGAGGCAGCGCACTGGTACAAGCTGAACGTTTACATTTGATTTGCACTCAGTCATCCTAAACACGTCTATTCTCACTCAGAAACATTTCAGCACTAACGTACTCATATTGATACGTATGTAGCTCTGTTAACTAAGCTTCCGTTGGCACACTTTGAATGACTACGACATTAGAAACAGGCTGATTTCAGACTTGCTCTTTATTTTGTGAAAATTGTTGTTAGCGCCTGGCTAATGCAGTATTTATTGACTTTTTTTTATTTTGAATTATTGTATAAATTGTATTGTTATAAGAGAAAAGTTTTTGCTTGTAAATACAGTAATGAGCGAAGTCTGCAGCATAGATGTGCACTGTATATAGACAAATGTGCAATGCTCATCCTACAAATTAACATTAAGGAAAGTTATGCATGTAAAGGCTGGTAACAGCACCATGTTTGCACTGATAACATAGAATTACTACGTTTTAGGCTAGGGCACGAAAACAGCATTGACATCCAGCTTTTTTTTTTTTTGAGTATTAAAGCAAACATACCGTGTCTACAGTATAATATTTCAGATTTGAAACTGTAGGACTATATTTTGGCACATTCTTCACCTGTGTGTTTGTGTGCATTTATGTGTTATTCATAACGTTTACTTTACATTCAACGTGTATGTATAACATTCTCTGCAACGAGAAGGAGAAACCAAGGAAGAAGAAGAAGAAACCTCTGCTAAATTATTTAAATTTATCCTGAAATCTCTGTTTGTGGAAAACTTTCAAAATAACGTTTTCTTTGGAGCCTCTTCAAAAACCTGGTTTGGATTTAGTAAGGTAGAGCAAAATTCATACTGACTCTTTCTTTCTCTTTCTGTGGTTCAATGTTAAGAGTTTTAATGTTAATTCATGTAATTTTTAAAAAATTATTATTTATTTTCAAATTGATCTTATTTTTGATTTTTTTCTTTTTTTGCCCACTGCTGTCATTCCTCTTTTATATACTTTTCTGCAGTCTAATTGGAGTATTATGTTGTGGGTGTGAATGTAGTAGGCTTGATGGAAAACAGCAACTAATTAAAAAAGAGACTTTAGTGAACGTTTTTGTTGGTTTTTACTCTATTGTCATATGTTTGGTTGCAGATCACTGTTGGCGTCACTGCTTTTTATTGGCACAAGAGGGCGACAGAGAAAACTCGTCTCCTTTACAAAGCACCTTGCATGCACAGAAAGTTTAGTGAAGAAAAAAGTGTTCTCTTCCGGTTAAGGTAACTTGTTTCTTTCTTGGTTAAATAATTTGAAATCATTTGAAGAAGTTCATGTTAATACATTACTTTCGAAGGAGCTCTAATTTGAGCTGGATGTATAGAAGAATAGATCGCCATGTTTGATGTAGTGTCCTCAGTAAACAAACTAAAATGCCACGTACAGAAAATTCAGCGATACATTTTTACGAATTAAAAAATATGGACTTCAATTAAATAATGCCATGTTTATATTAATAATGTTAAACCTGCTTTTTCCTCCACCTTTTTTATAACCTTTTTACCTCAGTAAGAAAATGTCCATTTTCTTTGCCGTAGTTCCTGACACAGGAAGCATAGTTTTTGTTCTCAATGAACGAACTTTTTCTGCAGTGCCCCCCTTTGTAGATAACAATATTGTTGAGCCGCCACCCCACTCCCGTCCCCCCAACTTTGTGTTGCCTTAGGACTTAATTATCTTCTGTCATGGGAGGACATGACAGAAATGGTTTCACGCCCCCCCCCCCCCCAACACCCCTGCGAATTGACGTACTACTGAGAACCTGATAACATGTATATTTATATCTGTACAAACTTCTGTATGAGTTGCTGCCACCTAGTGACTGGAGGCTTGTTATGATTCAAGCACTACAGCAGTGGTAGACTTATGTCCAGTATCCCCTCAACCTCCCCACCCCCCAGACTATTTGAGAAGTACTGTCTTCCCATTAGTTTCCCAGAAGATGCTGCTAATCCCACAGAGTGCACCTTTAAAACATTAAAAAGTTTCAGGTTATTCCTGAATATATTCTCCTCCTGTAACCTCCCCCCCTCCCCTCCCT
>NC_024316.1:12408729-12416683 GCF_000523025.1 Cynoglossus semilaevis | reverse complement strand
CCACTTCATACTCTCCTCCACCATCTACCATCGTGCACCAACCCCCGAGATGCCATCCTCCCTGTTCTACCCACTCCAGCCTGATAACCATCCCCAAGCATGGCCTGTCAGTGGTTCACAGTCTAAATTTAAACCACAGCAGGGCCAACTGCTCCTCCAGCCACTCTGGGCCCCTGTTATTTTTCCCTGCCCAAGGAGGGAGGGGGCTTCTTCTGTCAACGGCCCTTAGCCAGGAGAAGAGCCCTGAGTCTGCTTGAGGGAGAGGAAGAGGCAGAAGGGGAGAGAGGGCAGCAGGTCAGGAGCCCACAGGCCTTCACCACAGGGCGGGAGTACACTGTACCCCTGCCTGGGATTATACAAAAAGTGGACTAATTTTTCTTCATTTTAAGTGGAAGTACCAAGATGGCGGCCAACGCAGACGCTGCCAAGCCGGTCATCATGAACGAAGAGGAGCTAAAGAGGAAGCAGAGGGAGAAGCTGAAGAAGCTGCAGGCCACGGGAGGCAACCCTCGTCCTGCCAGGTCCCTGTTCCTCTTCAACCTCAAGAACCCCTTCCGCAAGGCCTGCATCAACATCGTGGAGTGGAAGTATCCTCAAATATTTTACACATTAGTGCGCACACACACACACACACACACACACATTAGTGCACACACACACACACACACACACACGTCGTAACTCCCACCTGTGTTACCGTAACATTTCCTTGAATGTAAACTAAAGCTCACTTTAAGAGCAGTCCTCAGATTGAGTTGGTGAAAACTGATTCAGGTCATTAACTGATGACCAGTCAACTACAGCACTAGTCAACAACTGGATATATTACCTAGTCAATGATCATTTTCAATGTCACTTGACTATGAAACTAATTACGTTTCCTTAAATGTTTGCATATTAACTATGTGAATCAGTTGTTTTTGTTTTTATTTTGATTATTATCAGCCCGGAATCAGTTGTTTTTATTTTGATTATTATCAGCCCTGAGACACAGACACAGACATGTACCACTGTGTTCTTTGACGCTCCCTTGAACACAACACACATTCTCTTTTCATAATTCAATTATATTGTCTGAGATATTCATAATATATTTATTGCACAGTTTTTACAGCACCTATGGTAGTGGTTAGGAATGAAGCCAAGTCTTTTAAATCACATGAAGCGGTTTCTGCAGTGATAAGATGTTTGTTGTGCATTTGGCTCATTGTCAATGTCAAGGTTTGTCTCTCCTGGATTTTATACCTTCATATGTAGGATAATGTTTTTCCACCCACTTTTAGTGAGGCTGTTATTTCAGTGACCGGGGCAGCTGTCATTCTGATATTAATGTGGAAATGGTTTCTATTGGCTGCCACCGCTGACTACATATGAACACCATGCAGGACACTGAGTGATGTTGTGGCCTCTATAGGGGATTTGCCTGAGTTTTTAGCCTGATGTCTATGATATTTTCCATCGACCAGAGATTAAGTTAATCATTTGAATGACATTATTTATAATTTTTTTTTACCAGATACAACTAGTTTGAAATCTTCATGTGAGTAAATGAGCTAAGATTGAATCCAACATGTTGCATCAGTAACAATAAAATAATTTACTCATAGCTACTAAATTGCCTTAAACAATTATTATTTTTTTATAAACGTGAATAAATAAATGAATAGTTTGAGAGTTTAAATTCCTGATGAGTAGTCTGTGTTAAAAAGGTTCAGTCATATTCTTGGTCTCTGCAGCTGTCCCTCTGCATCACACACAGACATGATGCTGACCCAGCAGGGGAATTCTCCCAGATAGCCCCCTGTGGGTGAGAATGTAGCGGTGCAGCAGACAAGATTACAGTATATTTGAACGCTCCGGTGGTTGGTGTAGGTGTGATGTTTCAGGCAGCATTTGAAGGCAGTGATCTGTGATGGCAGAGTCTCTACAGGTGTCACATTATATATTCGTATTAGTTCACGTCACAAAATCTACAAAATAAGTCACTCAGTTGACAGTCATTTATTTACTTCAACCCCCCCACCCCCCGCCCATGTTGACACAGCTACAGTCAAGTCATGTAATGAGATTCTCTCATGTGTTATTGTTATGTTCCTGAGCCTTTTTATCCAGAACATTTGAGATCATCATCCTACTGACCATTTTTGCAAACTGTATTGCCCTGGCTGTGTTCCTGCCCATGCCTGAAGAAGACAGTAACAACACCAACTCCAGCCTGGTGAGTATAATACTTCAGTGTACGTCATACATCTCAGTGGATCAAAGTAACGTGTGTCACCTCAGGCTCTATATTAAAGATGGGAATATTGTGTTTCATAATCTGCTATCAGAAGAAAAGAATCTTCACTAATGAACTTCTGCTGCTTTAATCCACCGGCTGTTTAGTCCCTGATCTCTGTGTAAGGCTCTGCAGAAATGCCTCCAGACACGAATCACTTCCCTGTTTTGGAGTCGCATCTGTGTCTGTGTCATCAGACGGGAATGTGTTTGGATTTTTCCCTCACTGATCAGTCACTGACGTAAAACAACGGAGAAAGATCAGAAGTCAATTATTATAGTTTTTGATGGGAAGTCAATACGTTTTAAGACACTTAATATTTAATCAACTTTCTGTGCGTCAATATTTTTCATTTTCTTTGGGTTTAGAGACATTTGCATCTGAGAATTCTTTCTTGGTTAAAATATTTTTCGCCTTGTTTCAGGACTGAAATGGAGTTCACATTTTTAAAAAAGAAAAAAGTCAGATTAAACTACATCAAAACCTGTTGAAAAGCTTTAATAACACTGGTAGCTTTTCAATTCAGTTTAGTCAAAAACGTGATGTTAGTTCTGAAAAAACAGATCAAATAAAAACATGACCTAGATAAACACTTATAAAAAATATATAATGATTTAACTGTGAGCTGTTGGAGATGTGTCAAAACATGTGTTACTGCACGGATTTAGACTGTAAATAGATAAAAGGTGTAGATATATAATATATAGATTACATCTGTATTTTTTTCATCTTGCATATTTTAAATAACACAACAAGGAGAAAAATATCGTGCCAGTAAAGAAGGAAAGAATGAAACTACTAAAATCTTTTTTTTTTCTATCTTCCAGACAGCTCTGTTTGACTGCTGAAAATTACTTATGTTTTTAAATACAGTACTGTAGAGCTTTGTCAAAGCGTGACGTTAACACAGCCAGGTGTCCTGTACTTCATGTACACAGCCTCTGTACACTCGTGTACTTCATTTACTCCACATATCACCAGGATAAATCTTCAGAGCATTCACCCAGTTGGAGTACACACCACATGAAAAACGATCAGGTTTTTAGGGATTGAAACTGAACTCAGCCGCTGCTTTGATATCTTTACTTTGGCCGGCTCACCAACCAGCTCACGGTCCCTTCTTACTTCTGTAGCCAGGCTTCAGAGGTGAGCAATGAAAGAGGAGCCTATCAATCCATCTACACACACACTGGAAACTGTGTGGAAACATAATGTCACATTGACATTATTTGTTCCTCCGCCTTTTGCCCTCACCCTAAAATTAAAAGCCTAATCCTGATTTTTACTCTAACCCTAATCTGACACTACTTCTAATCCTACTTCCAAACTAAATCTTCAACCTCAAACCTCCATGCCGTCTCAGTGACCTTTAAAATGTCCCCAAAACAAAAACAAAGCCAGGAATTTACACACTTGCTGGTAGGAACGAGACGTGACCCAAAGAGCATTAATATTTTATATTAAGTGAGTGCAATTATACTGTATGAATAAAATATCACATATTTCCATCAGCTCATAACTTGGTTACAGAAAGCATCACGCAACATTACTTGATACTCAGTTTGGAGTAATTCTAAACTATGAGAATTATAAAAAGATAAAAATCAAATAAATACATAAAATGTAAAAAAGAAAAAATAACAATAATATAAAATATATGAATCAATGAAATCATTTCATTTAATTTATTTTAATTATGCTGTTCTTTTAATTTAATTTATTTTAATTATGCTGTTCTCCCTCTCACTGCCTTAAAGGCCAAAGTTATCACTAACCACAGTCTGGAACCCTAGGTTTGAATGTCAGATATCTAACATTCGTCATCTATTATCTAACGTGTCATTTGTGGCTCTGCTCTCTGCTTGTTTTCCTGCAGGAGAGTTTGGAGTACATCTTCATGATCATCTTCACATTAGAGTGCTTTCTCAAGATAGTAGCGTACGGGTTCGTTTTCCATGAAGGTGCCTATTTACGGAACTGCTGGAACATATTGGACTTTGTCATCGTCTTCATGGGGTAAGACGAGCTGCCCCCTGCAGGTGGATGTCACTGGTGCCAAACGACACGACTCTGTATCTGCTACTGTTACTGCCGCTCACAAACAAACCATCTGGTCCAAATTAGAACTCTGAACACTTTTCTTAGGTTATTTTTCCTGTTTCTCCACAGTCTCTTCACCTTTGCTGTGGACACCATCAATAAGATAGCAGGCACACCAGTGGAGAAGGGCGGAGGGTTTGACATGAAGGCGCTGAGAGCCTTCAGAGTGCTGCGACCTCTTCGTCTCGTCTCTGGAGTTCCCAGTGAGCGACTCGGCTTCTACTGAACCAAACTATTTCTCTCTAATCTTTTGGAATCTTAACTTCTTTCTTTTCACCTCCAGGCCTGCAGGTGGTGATGAACTCCATCCTGAAGGCCATGCTGCCTCTGCTCCACATCGCCCTGCTGGTCTTCTTACTCGTCACCATCTTTGCCATCATGGGGCTGGAACTCTTCAAGTGCAAAATGCATAAAACCTGCTACTACAGTGGCACAAGTACGTAGAAGTATCTGAACCAGAAATGCAAACCGTCAAAATATTTATGATATGTGTCCCATCCTTGTCCCATCCTTGTCCCTCAGACCTCTATGCCATAGCAGAGGGTGAGCAGCCTGCTCCCTGTGCCCAGGCTGGTAACGGCCGACGCTGCATAATAAACGGCTCTGAGTGTCGACCGAACTGGGAAGGTCCCAACGAAGGCATCACTCACTTTGACAACATAGGTTTCGCCATGTTGACTGTCTACCAATGCATCACCATGGAGGGATGGACCAAAGTGCTCTACTGGGTCAGTGGCCGCGAACATCTTTATGATATCATTATAGTGTTTGTCACTGATGACTTTGGTTTTTACAGATTAATGACGCCATAGGAAATGAATGGCCCTGGCTCTACTTTGTCCCTCTCATCCTGCTGGGTTCCTTCTTTGTGCTAAACCTTGTTCTGGGTGTTCTCAGTGGGTAAGTCTTTATCCTGATATCAACGTCAACAACAAACCAAGAAGAAACTTTAATATTTACTGTTTTTTTTTATGTCCCTTCACCAAGTGAGTTTACCAAAGAGAGGGTTTTTTTGTCACTTCACCAAGTGAGTTTACCAAAGAGAGAGAGAAGGCCCGCTCCCGTGGAGAGTTCCAGAAGTTACGTGAACGTCAGCAGTTGGATGAGGATCTTCACGGCTACATGGAGTGGATCACACATGCTGAGGTCCTCGATGCAGACCGGGAGGGTAAAGGTGAGGACAGTAACTTGAAGAGTAACTAGAGTACTTTCTAGAGTTATTTCTGAACACGAGAAAAATAAATCGTTTCTGAACCACCTCCGAGTTTTCTGTCATGTTTTCAATGAATGACTTGGTAGTGGAGGCTTCACAGCAGATGTTGCAGTAGCTTTGACTTTTTATCATTGTTATTATTGACAGCACTTTCTCCATTTGACACAATCAATAATGTTTTCTTTTTATAGTACTGTGACTTTACAAATGTTATTTAATACTACCTAAAATAATATAATCAATATAGTATATTACTACATATCACTGTTAATAATACCTTTAAACTTTGTCCAAAACTTCACTTCTCATACCTCAGGTCTGTTGCCTTTGACCAGTGACGGTGACAAAGACAGTCTGTACGACCTGGAGGGCAAAAGTCGAATTGTCTACTACTAGTAAGTCTGACATTTCATAAATGTGCAAAGGTTAAAAAAAGAAAAACGAAAGCTATTTCCACCCCAGCCTGTCACAGTAATCCCTGTGATTTTCTGTGTTTGTGCTCAGCCGTCTGGCTCGGCGCTGGAATCGTTTTTTCAGGATGAAGTGTTTGGTGTATGTGAAAACCAGAGCCTTTTATTGGTTGGTGATGTTCCTTGTTTTCCTAAACACCCTGAGCATCGCCACAGAGTACCACCACCAGCCTGACGGGCTGACAACTATTCAAGGTTGATGGTTCATTAATGATATATTTATATGTTTATATATGTTATATGTATATGTATATATATGTTTTTATTAAATAGACTATATGAATACCTTTTTTTTTTTGCTCTCCACAGACGTTGTTAGCCGTGTCCTGCTGGTGCTGTTTGTCCTTGAGATGTTTATAAAGATGTACGCTCTGGGACCCAGGGCATACTTCATGTCACTGTTTAACCGTTTCGACTTCTTCGTGGTGCTCTGTGGAATCCTGGAGATGATCATGTTGTCCGCAGGGGCCGTGGCTCCGCTGGGTTTCTCTGTGCTCAGGTGTATTCGACTGCTGAGGCTTTTCAAAGTCACAAAGTACGTCCAGTCGCCTCCAACGTCTGCCGTCAAACCTACTTGTACAGGTTTAAAGGTATTCTTTCTTGTCATTCACAGTAATACTTCTCTCCCCTTCTTTACAGGTACTGGACCTCTCTCTATAATCTGGTGGCCTCCCTCCTCAACTCAGTCCGCTCCATCGCCTCTCTCCTCCTCCTGGTCTTTCTCTTTATTGTCATCTTCTCCCTGCTGGGCATGCAGGTCTTTGGAGGAAAATTCAACTTCCCCGACCACAGGCTCAGACGCAGTAACTTTGATAATTTCCCTCAGGCTCTGATCAGTGTGTTCCAGGTATTTATGACTACAAACACAATGTGCGAGGCTTAGGGTCAAACTATCATGGATTACATTATTATTATTATTTCTTTTTTTAAGTTATTCATACAAATTCGTCACAAATTTGTAAGAACATTTATTTTTTCTTAATATTTAATGACAATATTCATCTCTAACAATTTTATTTTCCTAAATGAATTCAAGAGAATAATATTCATGGTCATATCCAGAGCCTTTTACCTATATAAATTGATGTAGTATTCATGGTCATATCTAGAGCCTTTTACCTATATAAACTGATGTTCCTAATTTTACTTAGTATATACATTTTTATTTATAAACTATTTCCTAATTTTACTTGTATAAAAAAAAAGTATATACATTTTTATTTATAAACTATATATGTATGTGTATGTATGTATGTATTTATGTATATATAAGTATATATGTGTATATATATGTATATAATAAATCAGGAGCAGTCCCTATCTATGGAGGTTACTAATACTTCAGCCTAATAATTTAATAATTTAAGGCTACTTTAAAATGGAACTGTGTATATAGGGTCATGTCAGAATCAAACAAGTATACTATACTATTAAAAATTATATATCAGATCCATCTAACATGTAATTTGCCTCCTTTACTTCTTTTCTCAGATCCTGACAGGAGAGGACTGGACCACTATTATGTATAATGGTATTATGGCGTATGGAGGACCTGTTTTCCCCGGCATCCTGGTCTCCATCTATTTTATTGTCCTCTTCGTCTGTGGAAACTGTATCCTTTAACAGTCGGTAGTGTTCAAATTAAGCCACATACGGATACCAATATTGTCCAAGTCTTTTTTTTTTTCCATAACATTCCACAACCAGATATCCTTCTAAATGTCTTCTTGGCCATCGCAGTTGACAACCTGGCAGAGGCTGAGAGTCTGACCTCAGCTCAGAAAGAGAAAGCAGAGGAGAAGTTGAGAAGAAAGCTACTTAGGTGAGTTTATTCTGACCAAGGATGTGTGTGTGTCTGTCTGTCTGTGTTTCTGTGTGTGTGTGTGTGTGTGT
>NC_024316.1:12399273-12408657 GCF_000523025.1 Cynoglossus semilaevis | reverse complement strand
ATTTGCCTTAAAATACTTAGCTATGTCTATTTCTGTGGTTAAAAGTCATAAAAATATATAATTTTTTGGTACGCCAACCTTTGATCACAGTAAAATACTATACCATTAAATTCCCGAACAAATCTCAGAAAATAAAAGTGTGTGTATGTCTGTGTGTGTATGTGTGTGTGTGTCCCTTACGTTTTACTCTATGGTGTCCAGGTCCAAAATGCCTGACAAGACAGATGAGGAGAGGGAGAGGATTGCGAAAAAGTTGGCAGAGCAGAGAGCTAAGATAGAGGGCATGCCGACCACGGCCAAGGTCAGAGCCGGATTCATTACAAACATGAGAAGCCGTGCACGCTACGAGCACATGTCTGTATTTTATATTTCTGTTGTATTTACAGCTTAAAATTGACGAGTTTGAGTCCAATGTGAATGAAGTGAAGGATCCGTTCCCACCTGCAGACTTCCCAGGTAAGACCACATCGTGTAATTCCTGAAGATTAAAAAAAACTTCAGCTGTAAACACCAACCCCTGTGATGATATGGTGGAGACATGACTTAAAAAGACATACAGTGCAGTACAGAATGCTCCCATTAAGACTATGGTTCCTAAAGTAGGGGATGAGGTCCCCAAGTGAGATGTGGAGCTATTGCAGGGTGGGCAAAGCAAGGCAGATGAGTCTAATTTCAATAATGTCTTCACTCTGAATTGTAATTTTTTTTCTTTTTCATCATTAGATTAAAAAGGTCAACAAAACTGCAACAATTGAAATCTTTGATCGACTTGTGATCATATATACTAGCCACAGAGCAAGTAATATAAACAAGACAAACTTTTTCTCCTTTCAAGTAATGTGTAGTTAACAAATAAAATAAAGGTGGCCAGTAAATAAAAACCCACACTTTTAACTGTTTTTTTCTGCACCTCTGCTGCATCACTTAAGATTTGTTGTTTATATTTACTGTATTTCTAAAAATGCTCATGTGTTAACCTCTGCTCTTCTTGCCCTTCACTTCGCCTTCTTCCAGCTCTGCTGCTGTAACAGAAGGAGTTTAGTGGTTGCAGGAATTTGTATTCATTACACTGGCTGTTTACCAGAGACCTTTGGCTAAGTGACAGTACCAGTATAGTAACCTCTAATTATTATTAGACTCAGTCAAGTCCATGAGCTGTGTTTTTATAAAGTCAGTCTATTTTCACACTCCTGTGGTGACTACCATATAAAGCATGAGAATACGTATAAGTTCAAGTTTGAATTTAGATTTTCTTTTCATTACAACCCACTCATACATTTGATAAAAATTGATGTTTAAATATCGTAAAGATATATGTAATTTTTTTTTTTACATGACAGGTGATGATGAGGAAGAAGAGCCTGAAATCCCCATCAGTCCTCGACCACGACCAATGGCTGACCTCCAGCTGAAGGAGGAAGCCGTCCCACTGCCTGAAGCCAGCTCTTTCTTCATCTTTGGTCCTCAGAACAAGTAGGAACCAAATGATCCTCGTACATAACACCAACCTGGAGTCTGTTTTCATGAGTCTTAGTTTGATCCTTTTCTCTGTTGTCTAGGTTCCGAAAGCTGTGCTACAAGATCATCAACGCCTCCTCCTTCACCAACTTAATCCTCCTGTTCATCCTGCTGTCCTCCATCTCCCTGGCAGCTGAAGACCCCATTGATCCCAAGTCCTACAGGAACCAGGTGACCAGTCAGAGCCAGCATTTATGGACAGTGACGTTTGAAGGAAGTTCATCTTTCATGGCATCAATTCTGTTTGCGTCTTTCTTCTAGATCTTGGCCTATGCTGATATTGTCTTCACAACAGTCTTCACCATTGAGATTGTATTAAAGGTAAATATGAACTAAGGTCATGTGATGGGCATTATTAGTAGTATGATGTAAAGCATCACAATACATCGTAATGTAACAACAGAATGATTATGTTTTTGTGACATAATTTGACATAAAATATTGTAGAAAAAAGTACCTGTCTTCTCTGTATTTCTCTGTATAAAAGTAGTAGCAGTGAGATACTACCATTTCACTGCAGTAATCTGTGTTTCACTGTGATCTGACAGATGACAGTCTATGGTGCGTTCATGCATGAAGGATCCTTCTGTCGTAACTCCTTCAACATCCTGGATCTGATCGTGGTCACAGTCTCCCTGCTGTCCATGGGAATGGAGTGAGTCTCTCTCTCTCTCTCTCTCTCTCTCTCTCCCACCTTTCTTTCTCTCCCCTGACATTAGGTCTGTTGAGGTAAACACACTTTCCTCTGTGTGACTGCAGGTCCAGTGCCATCTCCGTGGTGAAGATTCTCAGGGTGTTGAGGGTGCTGAGGCCTCTGAGAGCTATTAACAGAGCTAAAGGCTTGAAGGTAAAACACACCTTTCAAAAGTTTGTGACATGTTAGCTTTAATTAGATAATATTTAGAGAATATTACATTATAAATATTTACCTGTAGTATACATCCATGTGTATTATAAGAATATAAGTAATTTCTCCTGTAATATACTGTACATTGAAAGTATGTGATAAATACTATATCATAAGGAATATCAATAGTGCTGACATTTGGAGTAAAGGTATTTTGTAGCACCCCCTTGTGCTCAGTATTGAGATCTCACTGGTCTGTGTTCACAGCATGTGGTCCAGTGTGTGTTTGTGGCCATCAAAACCATCGGCAACATCGTCCTGGTCACCATGCTGTTGAACTTCCTGTTCGCCTGCATTGGTGTCCAGCTCTTCAAGGTAGGATTCACCGTCAGACAAGGTTGAAATATTATAATGTTAGTAGGTTTTCTAATCGTATTATTCACAAGGTAGCAACTGTAGCATTTTTTGCTACAATTATTGTTATTATAATAAGTGAATGGATGTTGGACTCATTGTCGTTACTGTCCGTGTCATTCGGTGTACATGTTTAAATGCATTCAGGAATTCTGGTTAATTAATTAATGTAATAAACACATTCATTTTGATAGCCCTAACCCTGTTTTTCCGCAGGGTAAATTCTACAGCTGCACAGACTCTTCCAAAATGACTGAGGAGGAATGCCAGTAAGGCTGTCGTCCTTTAGATATAAATATTTGATCAGAGTCAGGCAGGGTTGTTTTTTTTCTTTTTTCATGTGACTCTTCACTGTATCTGCTCCCAGGGGATTCTTCCTGAAGCACATGGAAAATTCCCTGCAGGACACGGTGGTGGCGAAGAGGGAGTGGCTCAATAATGACTTCAACTTTGACAACGTGCTCAACGGCATGCTGGCTCTCTTCACTGTTTCCACATTTGAGGGCTGGCCGAAGTAAGCGCAGCATAAATATAGATCGGACACATCGTATCTCTGATCAATTTGATTAAGTTAGAGGACAGAATATGGAGATGGGAGTATTTCTGTTCCTAACAGCCAGGGGGTGTAAAAGAGGCAGTTTATCATTTTAATATAATGAATTATAGATTCCATCTGCATTAGTCTGATTGTATCTCTGATCTCTGATCTTCACCGTCTTCTGCACTGCCCACACTTCCAGAATGTTGTACAGAGCCATCGATTCTGATGCAGAAGACGTGGGGCCTGTCTTCAACAACCGGGTGGAAGTCTCCATTTTCTTCATCATCTACATCATCCTCATCGCCTTCTTCATGATGAACATCTTTGTGGGCTTTGTCATCGTCACGTTCCAGGAGCAAGGAGAGCAGGAGTATAAGGACTGTGAGCTGGACAAGAACCAGGTACTGTGAACAGGAAGTAGGTACTTATGAAGTAGTGGGTACTGGAGGATTAGGGCCTTGAGTTGATCCTCGTCTGTGTTCTCTCTCTGTCTTCAGCGACAGTGTGTGCAGTATGCCCTGAAGGCTCGTCCTCTGATGTGCTACATCCCCAAAAACCCTTACCAGTACAGGGTCTGGTACATTGTCACGTCCTCCTACTTTGAGTACCTCATGTTTTTCCTCATTATGCTCAACACCTTGTGTCTGGGGATGCAGGTATGGAACTTGATTTTTACAGATTCATTTCAGTCTGATATCGAATCACTGATTTGATACTGATTTGCTGTCGTCTTTGTGCAGCACTGTAACCAGTCGGACCATGTGACCAAGCTGTCAGACATGTTGAACCTCATCTTCACAGTGCTCTTCACAGTGGAGATGATTCTTAAACTCATGGCCTTCAAAGCCCGGGTAAACGCCGCTGTTGTCTGTTCAAGTTCGACATCTTTTCTAACCGGTCTTTTTTTCTTTATCACCTCATTTCTGTCGTCCTTCTCTGTTCAGGGCTACTTCGGTGATCCCTGGAATGTTTTTGATTTTATCATCGTCGTTGGTAGTGTAGTAGACGTCATCCTGAGTGAAGTTGACGTGAGTAAAATAATAAGTCTGAACTACAGGTGCAGTGCAAGAAAGCCCCCCAAAATAGGATTTTTAATGATATTAAAAAATGATTTTAATTACTATTAAAAGTACTATAAACTGGCTCAGCTGGTTGGTGCCAGCAGGACTAGTACATGGTCAGTACTGTTTTTCGGTCATTTTTATCCACTTCCTTCACACTGATCATAATTAATTGATTATTACAAATATTACAAATATTTTATGTTCTTGAATTGTTAAAAAAAAGATTAGGGATTTGAGTGTATTATTGTGTTAATGTGTTTTCTCTGGCCTGTCACCTTTTGTCACTGTTGGCACTGCATCACACTCTTCATCCACAGACACAAATTCTGTTTCCTCCACATCTTCTGATCCCACCATGTCCCACTCTTTCATAGTCCTCCTCACCCCCCACCCTCCCCCTCTGTCCCCTCTGTCATCCGTGAATCTCACTCCTCATCTGTCTATCCTCCACAGACTGCCCTGGCCTCCAGTGGTGGACTGTACTGTCTCCATGGCTGTGCTGTAAATATCTGATCTTCACTGCACTGCACTGCTGCATGAGCCTTGCTGTGTGAGCACTCCACTGTGTTTCCTACTAATCTGCCCGAGTGGTTTACGGAACTCTTCGTGTTTCCTAGTATGTCTTTGTGTTTAGTAAATTTAGTAAATTGTGAATTTTTTTTTCAAGTGTGGCTCTTGCTGTATATACTGTAAAAATAGGCCTTTATATCAGTGCTGAAAACTTTTAATGGCTGAACAATTAAAAAGTGTTCATTTCTTTGCAGCTACATCTCCATAGAATGTTTATTTTGCATGAGTTAAAGGCTGCAGCAGTTTTCTTCTCAGGTTTTATAACATGTCAAAAAAGGTAGAATATGTGATTTATATTTGTGTGTGAACCCTATTCTAAGAATATTAATCTGACTTTAATAGTTTTGCAAAGTGCCACTAATTCATGGTTTCCTGAACCCAATCAAACGTCCAATGTCTTGAACTTTAATCTTTTTTTTCTAATGCAGGAGACAAATCCTATGCAAGTGATAGCAGTAAGTGAACCTCTCCCAGGATGGTATTACTACAGTATTCTCTGTTTATACGTACATTTCCTTAGATTCTTTGTTTCTTTTGTTTAAAGGCCTCTGAAAATGCTTCTGTTTCCATCACATTCTTCCGACTCTTCCGTGTCATGCGTCTGGTCAAACTGCTGAATCGATCAGAGGGAATCCGTAACCTGCTGTGGACCTTCATCAAGTCCTTCCAGGTGTGGAACACTCACAGGTCATACATTTAAAAAATGGACAAAGTTAAAGGACACTCTGAATTATAAAGGAAAGCACAAAATATGGATGTGATGAGAATTTTATATTTAAAATTTAAGCCAAACTATACAGTAGAAGCCTGGACAGTTACTAAGTGTTACTATCACTGTATGGTCATACACACTGCTTATCATTATACAAGTTTTATTTATTAATACAAATTTATTAAAAACAGCAAAAAAAAAGACACAAATTTTCAATGTCAAGGTAAAATTGACAGTTCAACAAAATAAGAACTTTCAATGTAGAAATAGTAAAACCATTACGTTCATATTTTTTTTAATATATTTACCCAAAGAACGTGAATGTATTGCTGAGATATTCTAATACTTGTGTTGTGTTGGGGGTCTCCAGGCTCTTCCTCATGTTGCTCTGCTCATCGTGATGCTCTTCTTTATTTATGCTGTCATTGGAATGCAGGTACTGTTTTCCTTTTTTTTTTTTTATATATATTTTTTCATTTGATGGCAACAGTTGGTGTGACTTAACAGGAACTGTTATTTGATGGCATCAGTTGGTGTGACTTAACAGGAACTGTTTCACTCCCTCAGATCTTTGGAAAGATAGCCTTAGTGGACGGCACCGAAATCAATCGCAACAACAACTTCCAGACATTCCCTCAGGCTGTTCTAATGTTATTCCGGTGAGTGTGTGTGAACGACGACGAGGGTGGAAGCTCATTGGTGGCGTTTTACTCACTGCATTCCTTCATTTAGATGTGCTACTGGAGAGGGTTGGCAGGAAGTCATGATGGCATCCATGTATGGGAAAAAATGTGACCCCAAGTCTGACTTCCTGCCAGGAGAGGAATACACCTGTGGGTCCAACTTCGCTGTCTTTTATTTCCTTAGCTTCTACTGTCTCTGTGCCTTTTTGGTAAGGAGCGATTTTAAAATTCAGCACTTACTACTATACTCATGTCACATGATTTTCTCTTTGCTCCAAATGTGTTAGAAAAATAGAAAATAAATGAGCTCCATCTCTTACAGATCCTTAACCTGTTTGTTGCCGTCATCATGGACAACTTTGACTACTTGACTCGTGATTGGTCACTGCTGGGTCCTCATCATTTGGATGAGTTTAAGAAAATCTGGGCTGAATATGACCCTGAGGCCACGTGAGTCTGAGATCTGTCCAAATGCCCAGTTGAACTGTGTGAGTAGGTGAAAGTTTGATGTGTGTTTGATATACATATTTCTGACAGTGGGAGAATTAAACATCTGGACGTGGTGACGCTGCTGCGGCGCATCCAGCCTCCACTGGGGTTTGGCAAGTTCTGTCCTCATCGTGCAGCATGCAAGGTACATTCATTAATTCATTCAAATTACATGTGATGTACCAAATTATACCTATATAAAGACTTGAACATTAGTTATAGAATTTTACTTTTTTTAAATTATCATTGACTTAGTTTGTTGATTTCTAATTTTTCTCCTCTATATTCTTCTATTTTCTCTTCTTTTTTTCTTCTTTTTCTTCTACCTTCTGTGTTTTTGGCCACAGCGCCTGGTTGGTATGAACATGCCCCTCAACAGTGACGGCACTGTCACCTTCAATGCCACTCTTTTTGCCCTCGTCAGAACTGCTCTTAAGATCAAAACTGAAGGTACGTTCCATACATTTTATCCATTTAAAGTGTTCATTTCCTCCTTATTTAGGACGTTGTTGTTGTCTTCTACTGTAGGTAACTTTGAACAGGCCAATGAGGAGCTGAGGGCAATCATAAAGTCCATCTGGAAACGCACCAGTATGAAGCTGTTGGACCAGGTCATTCCACCGATCGGAGGTGTGACAAATTGAACTTCTTGAATTCCACCATCATGTATTTTTGTCCAGTTTTTTTTTCCACTGATCCTCCTCACATGGTTATAGATGATGAGGTGACCGTGGGAAAATTCTACGCAACTTTCCTGCTTCAGGATCATTTCCGAAAATTCATGGAGCGTCAGGAGGAGTATTATGGCTACAGGCCCACGAAGAAGAATGCCTCAGGGCCAGAGATCCAGGTGAGACCACAGCATTATACCCAATGTTCACCTTCAAAATGAGAGGAACAATTTTAGACCTAAAATCCTAGTTACCTCCTTCCTTGACTGACATAAGTTTTTTTCCTATTTTGCTACCAATGTGCTGTTTTTTTCCACTCCACATCCTTCTTGTTTTGTTTTCCCAGGCTGGTCTGAGGTCCACAGAGGAGGAGCCAGCTCCAGAGATGCACAGGACCATTTCTGGTGACCTGCAGACTGAGGAAGCCGCTGAAGACTCGAGTGAGGAAAGAATTTACCAGGTGAAGAACAACTTTTTGAAGTCAGGCACAACGAAGCTGTCCACATATTGTTTGATTTTACGTATTATTATATACTATTTTAAATATATGACGGTTTAAAAACATTTAACAATGTTAAAAACTTAATTAAGTTGAAGTTTAATCTGTTTATTTTTTAAATTGTGACTGTGTTTAGAGTCTGGATTTATCCTTTTCCTGTTGAGAGACGTTTATCTTCATTTTTCTAGCGCACACATGGCCTGTTTGGTAACAGGACCGACCCCTTCTCCACTGAGCCCACCAACACTCAGTCACCACAGATGACCAACCAGAGACCACTCATGTTCTCTGACAGTCAGCCTGAGTCGTCACCTGACTTTTCACCCCTGGAATCCACAACAGAGTTTTTCCCCACAACTGCAAACAACACAAACAATAATGCCTTCGCAGAGTAAGAACCAATCCCATCTTCCATCATCTACAACTTTAACCTAAAGCAAGTGTGTTTTAATGGCTTGTCTTTTTTGTCCAGCTTGTTGTTTGAAAGAGAGGGCAGTTCAGGCGAGTTTTACAATCCCAACGAGGACACAGAGCCAGGTAGGTCAAGAGCTGTGATCAGGAGGCGTTTAAAGCTGTTTTATAACTTATTTGTTACTTATTTATAGTACAAAAGTAATAATATGCCCCAACTGTGTTTCAGCAAGACATTGAAAATTTGAAAAAAGTTTTTGTCATGTTTTATTCAGACAGCAGGCGTTCCTGGAGTTTCACAGTGAAAACAGACAAAACAAAGGTCAGACAATTTAATAATAATTGAAGGGACTTGCTGCACAAACGTATATAAATAACAAATTAACATGTGTTTCTTTTCCTGACTACAGTTTCCATATGACCCTCACTATGGTGACTGTCAGAGCCAGAGCTCTCACACTGCAGCTGACCGACTTGTCCAAGAGGTAAGTTCGTCTACAGTCAATTACTACACCAAAGATATGTTGTTATATGTTTGTATATACTGTCTCTTCTACCCTTTTTTTTGCACCAAGTGAGTAGCGCTCAAATCTCGTTGTACACTGTACAAGGACAATAAAGGCTATTCTATTCTATTCTATTCTATTCTATTCTATTCTATTAATAGTTCATTAATACCTTACAATAACAGGAAGATTACAACCAGCTAACAATATAAAATAAATAAATAAATAATAATAATATGGAGGAAATAACCTTCCCCTACTGACGAAAGTCAACTTTTGATCATAACTGAAATACTATACTAATCAATAAGATATATGCTATGTTAATATTTTCCTGAAAAAGTGTGTGCGCGCGTGTGTCTGTGAGTGTGTGTGTGTGCGTGTCTGTCTGTGTATGACGTCCAAGCGACCTCAAAGTGTCGTCCATCAACCAAGAACTTTTATTTTCGGAGATTTGTT
>NC_024316.1:12384324-12399173 GCF_000523025.1 Cynoglossus semilaevis | reverse complement strand
TTTAAGGCAAATGAGTGAATTTTTACTTTTTTGACTTGTTTGGTTTTTTTTTTGCTATAGAAAATCTTTCTGCTACCGTCGCCTGCAGTACCTGAGCTCCAAATTTCAGATGCACATCCTGCTTAATGAAATGAAAGAACTGGCGGCACAGAAAAAAGTCCCACACCGAGATTTTTACAACATCCGTAAGGTGAAGAGTTAATCAGAACCCACAAGCCTGGCACCTGGGCTCTGATTGCATCACACCCCACAGATGTCAAGCTGTCTGAGCTGCCATTAAAACTAACACTTGACTCCAACATGTTATTAATGTAATTTTGTTTTAGGTTGACACACACATTCACGCCTCTTCCTGCATGAACCAGAAGCACCTACTGCGATTTATCAAAAGAGCCATGAAGAAGTATCCCACGGAGATAGTTCATGTGGAGAGAGGGAGAGGTCAGACGCTCATGGAGGTGTTTGAGAGCATGAACCTCACAGCCTTTGACCTCAGTGTAGACACTCTGGACATGCATGCAGTAAGTGAGCCCATCATCTTCAGAACCAGGGTCTGGAACAACATGTATCAACATATTATTATCATCATGTGTTTTGCAGATGACAAGGATTATTTATCAGCATGACCTGACTTTTCTTTTACAGGACAGAAACACTTTCCATCGCTTTGATAAGTTCAATTCCAAATACAATCCCATCGGTGAGTCCATCCTGAGAGAGATCTTCATCAAAACTGACAACCACATCCAGGGGAAATACTTTGGCCACATCATCAAGGTGCCTACTGATACTGAGTACAGGACATTTGACAGCACTAGTGTCCCCTGCTGACTGTTCTGTGTCACTGCTTCCCAGGAGGTGATGGCCGACCTGGAGGAGAGTAAGTACCAGAACGTAGAGCTGAGACTCTCCATCTACGGACGCTCCAGAGAAGAGTGGGACAAACTGGCACAGTGGGCCGTCAAACATCAGGTCTACTCCAACAATGTGCGCTGGCTCATTCAAGTGCCACGACTCTTGTGAGTAACGTGACAAGTGAATTGAACCAGTTCAAAAATAATTTAGATTAGCTTTCATTCAAGATTATTAGATATTCAGTTATTGGTTGGGTGAAAGGTTTTATTTTTCTTAAATTAAATGAGAAATATGTGGATTTTTGGGGTGTTATAAAAAAACTTAAAAATCTTAAAAAAACAATGGCGGAAAAGGATTTTTAAATTCAACTGAGTCTGAAATATTGAATTATTGCTGTTGTTGTTATTATTATTATTATTGCTGTTGTCACATCAAACTTTTGAAACACACAATTCTATTCTTCTCTTGAACGACACTTGGTTTAGCAAAAATAATTTAAGGTTAAGAAAATTGCACCTTTTATACCAAAGACTGAACATATTTACCATTTCTTGAGGACAGTTCCACTGATGTTAATTTGGTGGAAAGAAATAGTTCTAAAACGTTTTCCCCACTGATTTGCTAACGTGTGTGTGGTGTTGTAACAGTGACGTCTACCACACAAAGAAACAACTGAACAACTTCCAGGAGATGCTTGAAAACATCTTCATGCCTCTGTTTGAGGCGACCATCAACCCTGGCAGTCATCCTCAGCTGCACCTCTTCCTCCAACACGTACGAAGACTGCCTTCCCACCAATAATCTCTACGATTATTTCATCCTCTCTGGGATTCATGGATCTGCTCTTCGTCTCTCACGCAGGTTGTGGGTTTTGACAGTGTGGACGATGAGTCCAAACCTGAGCAGCACATCTTCAACCTGGACAGTCCACTGCCGGCCAACTGGACAGAGGAGGACAACCCACCCTATTCCTACTACCTCTACTACATGTATGCAAACATGACTGTGCTCAATCACCTGCGGAGGTATGTAACCACACCTGGTCTCAATATGCTTCAGCAAAGTTGTGGAAAGAAATGACCCTGATCTATCAAACCTAAAGAGAAAAGAAGAATTCAACTGACTGACCTTCCACTTTTCTTTTCAGGCAGCGGGGACTTAACGTGTTTGTCCTGCGTCCTCACTGTGGAGAAGCTGGGCCCATCCATCACCTGGTGTCTGGGTTCATGCTGTCAGAGAGCATCTCCCACGGGCTGCTGCTCAGGAAGGTGAGAAAACAATATTTCAACATCTTAATTTTCCTTGGAGGAGAGAGCGTCCTCTCAGAAAAAGTTTGATGGTATTTACCTTTGCTCCTTGTGTACCGCCAGGCTCCTGTACTGCAGTATCTGTACTACTTGGCTCAGCTAGGCATCGCCATGTCTCCTCTCAGCAACAATAGTCTCTTCCTCAGTTACCATCGCAATCCTCTCCCAGAGTATCTGTCCAGAGGTTTGATGGTGTCTCTGTCCACAGACGACCCTCTGCAGTTTCACTTCACCAAGGTCAGAGGAGAGCGCTGTGACAAAAAAGTTTAAGATTAGATTTCAGTTTGCCATGATAGGTCGATTAATCGGTGCCGTTTCCAGCAAACCTCGCTAAGGTTTGTGCATGTTGCTGCCCCCGTCGTGTTGGTGCTTGAACTGCAGTTGCATCTTTAAATCCTCTAATAAACCTTAAAACTGGAATAACAATGAAGAACATTTAGTTTTTTTTAACATCTTTTCTATACTTGATGGTTCTTTGTGTTCTGAAAAAATAGTATTTTCCATCATTCCAAAGATTTAAAGCATCAAAATGTTTTTTTGGTCTCCTCCTCATTCTTCTCATCTGTGAAGGAGCCGTTAATGGAGGAGTACAGCATTGCTGCTCAGGTCTGGAAGCTGAGCTCCTGTGACATGTGTGAACTGGCCAGAAACAGTGTTCTGATGAGTGGATTTTCTCATAAGGTATCATTGTTACATACTTGGTGACATCTCTGCTCAGACCTTTAACAGCCTTCACCTCCTCCAGTCTTTAATCCCACTGTGACGCCTCCTCCCTCTGTTCTTATTCTGGACCAGGTGAAGAGCTGCTGGCTCGGTCCAAACTACACCATGGAAGGACAGGAGGGGAACGACATCAGGCGCACTAACGTCCCTGACATTCGCGTAGCATACCGCTGTGAGACCATGTGTGAGGAGTTGAATTTGATCACACAGGCCATCCGCACCGACGAGCTGGAGACCATCGAGGAGGAGGGCAGTCTGTGTATGGGAGCGGTGCAGGGCACAGAGAAGTGAAGGGGAAGCACAGCACAAAGAAAAATCTCACCACATTCCATGTTTCTCCACATCAGAACCTTGCACATAAACTCATCACTGCTGTGAAAGGTGAGAAGCTCTGTCCACACACTGTAAGATGCTACTGGATCAAAAGGTGAGAGGACCAGCGATCTCTGTATGCCCAAATTGTCGGCCATCTTTCTGTTGTTTCATCTTTTATTTTTAGTCTGGCAATAGTTACATCAGAGGAACTTCATTTTTCAAAAAAAAAAACAAAAAAACACTATAAGAAAGACTAATAAATAATTTAGGCAAGTGAGGAAAACATTTTCATCTTACAGTTTCTGATCAGATTTACTAACTAAAGAAAATATTTATTTTTCATATTTAGGACTTTATTGTCTAAATGGCTATGGGGAGGCATTAGTAGAAAATGTGGGCCTCAAGGATGGACAGGTCAGAAGGTCGTCGTAGGGACACATATGGACAAAGCAGCGTTCACACTCATATCATACAAATCTCGTACAAACCTCTAACCTTTGTGCTGTGGCACCACAGAGTGAGTAAACCCATCTCATAGCAGCAGCCTGGTGTCAACATGTCTGACCCACAGGACCAGTACCTCATACTGTGCTTCACATGGTTATTCCTCCTGCTTCAGGCAGCGGCGTTAACAGCTTCCACGGCTCTGCTCCCTCTAATACCCCAGCTGTTCTGTGAAACAGTGATGGAGCAGAGTTTTGCATGAAGGTGTGTCAGTGTTTGTCTGTGGTTGTACTGTGAGGCTGCAGACATCTAGTTGTACTTCTGTGATATTGTTACTACTGTAGACAGAACCGTGCTCGTTACCTCACACCATCTGCCCTTATGGATGCATGTTTAAATCCAAAGCCGAGTGATGGATCGACGATGGGCCGCTCCTCCAGGTTCTCCAGTCCCGTCACGAGCTCATCCTGTGCCAAAAGCCATAGAAGCAGAAATGTCTACAGAACAACTGACAAACACAGAATACTGAAGTGTCTACTTCTACAGCACTTTATCTACTTGTTTGGTCTCGGAGACGTCGGCCCGGTTATACAGTATTTTTGCACTTGGTCCAGTGCAGTGGGCGTTTGTGTTGGTGAGTCACTGTTGTTCTGCAAATACAACATCAGACAGTGTTAGTGACGGTGGAGTTACAGTGACACAAAACACACGTCAACCTGCAGACCAACGACATTCTGGTCTACTTTATCTGGTCCACCTGTGGGGCAGTGATCAATGCAGCTCACATACAGCAGTGTGTGACCCACATCTGGTCTTATACCCTGATATTGAGCATCATCTCAGCCAAATTTGACAAAGGTTTTTTTGGTCTAGCCCAGTCCACACATTCACATTAGGAGTTGTTACAGTTTATGTTTGTATCCCACTTCTGGTGTCCAGAATGTGGCCCACAAACTCACACCAAAGCTGAAGAATCATTTGACTTTGCTGCTCTTCAGCAAGCTGGTTCACAAATCAAATTATTGAGATCAATCCGTACCTGCCCCGTTACCTAATATAGGTCAAACAAAAATCAGAAACGTTAGATCAGAACCACCAGGTTGTGAGAACGTGGACCAACAAGTGTTGTTGTGTTTGTCCTTACATCACATTGTGTTGTTATGTCAACACAGAGGTACTGTAGGACATTTGACCACGAAGAACGTGATGGACATATTCCGGACAACAAATATTGAATTGCAGTGAACTAATTTAATGTCCCAATTAAAACAAATGGTACAGAATTACAGAAAAAAAAAACATCAGTTTTTCCTGTATTCCCAGTTTGCTCCGTCTTTCTTTGGTGTTCTTGTTTCCAACCCCACACAACAGGACCACACTGTATGAGCTGTCTGTGAAGTAATTATACTTTTGTGTGTGTGAAGGAAAATAAATGTTGTTTCTGTAGAAGCCCCTGCCTCCCTTCAGTTTGAACATCTGAGACCGAATATAAATGTTAACCAAAAATGACAATAAAGTGATCGTCTCTGTCTGTTTGTTCCTCATTACTGACTAAACAACTGACGTGACGACAACACAATGGTTTTCATTGTGTTGTCTCTATGACTGTAAGTGGTCAATTTTAAAGCATTGATTTCTTTGTTGAACTGATCACATTCTCATTAAAAAAAAAACAGAAAACATATTTGATAATATAGTACTACTGACAATATGAGCAATTAATATTGTTAAATACTGCAGCTTCACCAAAGTTCTACTAGCCAACATCAAGGCGAACAGTACTGACTAAAATCTACCAACTCTACAAAGTTATACTTTTGTATATTTGAAATTGTTTCACATTAGTTTCTTCATCATTTGGCTGAATTACAAAAGAGTAACATTTAGATTAATAGCAGATGATTTGAGAGATGCTGATTTTAATATATATGTATATACACATGCATTAATTCACAGCTGTTCTGTAGTTAGATTAGAAAGTACACTAAAGAAACTATATGTATACTTAAATATATAGACAAAAGTTATATATAGTAATACAGGGGACCCCCTAGATACGAGCTTCCAGAAATACCGGTATTTCATTGAGCTGCAGCTATTGCTCCAGATACAAGAAAATATCTAGTTAGGAGTGCTCAACCCAGCTCCATTTTGACAACTGAATTTGAATAAGTGGCCCCGACACTTTTTATAATAAAAATAAAAATGTTTTCTGAATTATTATCATTTTATATTGTCAATATATTTGTTTCTATCTGTTTAGTTGGGGGGGGGGGGTAATAGTATATTTCTGGGGGTTGAACCAATTCATTGGTTTTTAATTAAACTGGTATCTAGGGAGTCCAGTGTAAATGACATTTCTGGTTTAGTCATTGTTATGGTCCAGTGTTACAGCAGAGACATCATGTTTCAAATCACCATTCTTTAGATTTGTTTTAAAATAAAACAGCGCTGACAGTAGTGACCCAGAGGATGTTGAGGATGTGGACCACAGTATTGATCATCATATTAAAACTCATCATTAAGACACCGAAGCAGCAGTTACAGTTTGTTGTGGTTGTTAGTAGTAGCGGTTGTTGTATGGACCTGACGGTTCACTGGCCAGCTGTGGGAGACAGGGGGGAATATTAGTGTGTGTGGAAATGTGTGCGGTTGTGTTGGTGCGGAGTGACAGGTACTCACTGCAATGCTGGACTTCACGGCCTGCAGCTGGAAGAAGACCTTGGCTCCTTCCTCCGGACACACGGTCCTTATCTCATCTTTGGTCATGCCCAGCAGCAGTTTACCGTTCAGCACTCCGAGGCAGGACACGGTGCTGTTCCCGTCAGAGCAAATAAGACGTTCAAATATTATCACACACTTTGATCTAGTTTGATTCTATAGTGCAGATATTAGTGGATAAATTCACTGACATTTTGGAGAAACCCTTGTACTGCAGCCATGCTTTCACCTCTGCAGGTGTGGAGGACATGTCCAGAGTCACCGGGCCACGAGCATCCTGTCAAGTGTGTGATCATAATTTCATGAGTTCTTTTAAAAAAAATATATATATAGTGTGATCATAATTTCATGAGTTCTTTTTAAAAAAAAAAATCTCTTCATCATAATACCTCTGAAAACACCTTTTAACTTAGCTCACCATTCTGTCGTCAGGTTGCCAGTTGTTGTGAGCCGGCTCCAGAACATTCTGAGGAACACTCCCTTCTTCACCGCGGCCATTTCGAACTAGCCACCATTGCTTGGATTTCTGTATCACCTGCACAAGAAATCCAAAGAAGACATAGGATCTTAATGATTAAAACATTTACTAAAACACGAGTCAAAGAACTCTCCTGATTATTGAAATATAACAACATGCAGTGAATATGAAAAGGAAATACATAAATCAAGGTTATTACTATTTTTTTATTAAGGCTAGTGTTACATTTCAAAATGACCCAGCAAACAGTTTTATTGTATTGTTCAAAAATTATTTTAATATTGAGAAAAATAGGATAAAAAATGTAATATAAATATAAATCAAAACAGAGTAAAAGTTGATACAGTGAGTGACTGTGGTCTGCATCCAGCTCCCATTGGTCGATGCAGCCGTCAGTCTGTTGCAATGTAGGTATATTCATTTTATTATTTATATGTAAAAACACAATTGGATGCTTCACTCGGGCCACAACTATTCCAAAATGTAACAAAATATTCTGAAATACTTCATTCCATGTTAGAAACATTTTACTGATTCCTAATTTATTTATACACTACTCATACACTGGTTTATTCTCTCTGTAAAAAAGACTCCAAACTTAACTAAGCATCACATTTTACTGCAGCAAATCATGTTTCTCAGAAAAAATTTTAATCCCAAAACATCAATTTCCCAGTTCACCTGAACCACGTCGTCCTTCATAAGGCTGAGCTCCTTGTTGTTCCTGGCCACAAAGTTGTACATGACCCTCATTAGCTGGGGGGGCTCATTGGAGCTGAAACAGCAGCAGAAACATGCTCTGACAGCAGCACTGATCAAAAGTACTGAAGTACTTGTGGTATGTATTGTAAGAACACATTACTACTAAAGAGTAAGGAGACTCACGGTGCAGGTTTGGAGTTCCAGTCACCGAATACAGACTGTAAAAGGTATAAAATATTCTGATCAAACTGTATGAATGTGACCTTTGACCTGGTATAACAGACATTATTTCTGCACTCATACATTGTTATGAATGTGACCTTTGACCTGGTATAAGAGACATTATTTCTGCACTCATCGTGTACATTACTTTTTACCAATGTGTCATGGGAGTTATTGTTATAATTAGTATTTAAGGTGAAATATGCTATTTTGCATGTAGATAGCACCATCTGCAGGCAAGGAATGGTAAGATTTAAAATCCACTCGCATGACTCTGGTGTTCCACAGGACACAGTGGGTAAATACTAATACTCTACTCCATTATTACAGATTACATCAGAGCTACTACATAGATGATAGTCATCTCAGTCTGACTTTACACTTTTATTAACAACTGCCAGCAGCTCTGTTCATTTAGCTCTGGTAACTATTTTAAACTAGGGGTTGATCTGTCACCTAGCAACAGAGGCAAAAAAACGGACACAGGGTAGAATCCTTACTGATAGAAACAACTGTACTTACAGTAATTAAATGTGTGATTGGGGGAATCTGGGATACTACATATTTGAAGTAATCGTTCTATTTTGATGGACATGTAGTAGTGATATTATCCTGTCACTATTACCTCTGATCCTGTTGAAGGTGAAATTATCTTTTACCTTTTTTGAATTTCTAATTTTAGACGTGTGGCTCCGTCTGATCACTGACACTCACTTCTCTGGTGGGTTCGTTGACTGGGAAACGCTGGCTGCTGCTCCTGCTCAGCTGGGGGGAGTCTAAGGGGGAGGGTGGTTGCCAACCATCGTAGAACACTGGAGAGTAAGGCAGGACTTGACCGTAAGGCCAACGAGAACTGAAAAGACAGAAAAGACTCAGATAAATACAAATATCAGACAGTGAACTGATTTATAAATATTCATAAAAATAAATCTAGTTCAAGCTAAACAGACGATTATACTTAGAAATGCAATTATTACATAATTAACAAAAGTTAATTATTAGTGGCTTTTTTTCACTTATTTCTAAACCACAAACTATTACACAATTTGTTACTCATTAATTTAAGGACACACCCATGACAATACTGAAGTATCACACTGGGTATCGTCATAAAAACAAAAGCAACACTCACAGTATGTTGATTCAGGAAAAAATAACTTCTTGTCAGAAACATGAGAGGAACCAAAAAACAACAATAACACTAGGTAAAAAAAAAAGAATTCTTTTGGTAGAAGAAAGACATTGATTTACCCTATAATCTCAATCATCTCTTTCACTAAAGAAAATGTGTTGTTTTTTACTTGGGGAAAATTTAATAAATTTAACAAAAAACTGAAGCAGTGACAACTACATCTGAAGACAGAAGAGTGGAATAGCTCACATACAACACATTACTGAACTGTGAAATTACTATCACATCCACCACCAACAGTAATGACAGGGCACAAACAGCTGTGGAATCTTAGGGGGAAAAAACCCTTTCAGAAAGACTGGACTCAGGAGTGATGGAAAACAGTGATTTAGTCGCATTTACAAGAGTTGGAGAGATATGAGAGACTCAAGAGAATCAAGGGCAGAGGTCGAGCCGACAGAGTGAAACGACCTGTGGTCACATGACTTAAACTGTGACAAAGTGACTCTGCATTTTACACATGTTCACAACCATGTTATTCAACAATTGCCCACTGTTCAGACTCAGTAAGGGACTACCGTCAAAATGTTGCATTTTCAGACAGAAACAAATAATGACATAACTCCACAAATGTATGGAAAATAAATTCCACAAAAATATCACATTCACTGGCTTCTAGCTGTAAAAAAAATAAAATAAAATACATTTTAAAAAGTGTGTGCTAAGTGTGTGTGACGGCCATGCTACCTGGGGGTCATCCAGGATTCTCCCAGGGCCGCCCAAAGCTTTTTCTCCTCTGGAGTTAAGACTTCTTCCAGCAGTTGGTGGGCAGCGTCTGTCAGCAGAGGGGAGACCACAGAAGGAGGCAGCTGTGGAGGATAGTGAGGCAGCATCTGTGGAGCAGGAGAAGGTGAGGTGAGGAAGAAATCAAATGCACTGTCAACATATTACAATAACATGTTAGGTGTTTACCATGCCAAGACAAGTGAAGATGATGTGGAGAAAGTCAGGGACCGTGGGCTGTTTCAGTGCACCTTTCAGCTGAACCTGGAACATAAGGATCCAGAGGTGTTCTTCAGTCAACTCCTATGGTTGCTATCAAACATCCTAATACCTTCTAACCGCCTGACTGGATGTCTGAACAGAGACGAGGAGCTCACCAGCAGGTTGATCCCATATTTGACCTTCTGAAGACAGGCGATGTACTCCTGTGGTGGTGGCAGAGCGTGAGCTGGTGCTGCTGGAGAGATCACATGATGATAACTACTTTAACAGCTGTACATGTTACACAGTCCCCGTGTTTACAATAACATTAACACAGCCATAAAAAAAATGAACTAAAATATTCACCATTCTTCATCTTCTTGCTCTTGCCAACTTGTGAAGATGATTTTAGCGAAACAGAAACTTGGCCCAAGAAAGTCTCCAGATCGGCTATAACACGGTTGAAAAGGTCCTGCGGGTGAGAAGGTTATATAATAAAAACAGACCAAACCACGTAGGGTAAACAAGAATGATGGCATGTGTGTGATGTTGATGATGCTAACATATCATATCATCCGCCTCTTACAGCCTGTAGAAACTGAATGTGAGCAGAACTTACCGTCTTCTTTACTGCTACTTTTATGGCAGGAGGAAGAATCTGAAAATCCCTGTGATCAGAATTGTGCAGGACTTCTCCCATGGCATTGTGGTCTGGTGGAAAACCTCCCGGAGAATGTTGTCCAATGAGATTTTCAAGATTATTTCTGAAATGACCAACACTTAGCTGTACTCCATGTGGCTTCTCATAGTGAATACCCATCACCAAAAGGCTTCTTATACAAGTACCTGATATCAGACTGCCCCCAGTGAGGGTCAACATTACCATCCGTTCTCTGGGCAACTTTGTCCAGTTCAGTCTTGAGCTGATCAGCCTGGTAGAGAGAGAGAAGAAGGTGAACAGAGAACCACTGTGAGGAAAATGTGTCCATGAGTCAAATGTAGCACAGCCGAATGATTCACACTCCGCTAGTATTTGTTTATATTGTTTGACTGAGCAGATCGGCATTCAACATGGAAGCGTTCTCGATCACACACTCCCCCCTAGTGGTTCGTCTCTGCCTCTGTAGAGATTTAATACTTCATTCCATGTCCATGTTCCCTTGAGGCTACAATGACATATTCTAAATAGATGTATGAATTTATGAACACATCAAAAACCAAAAATATACATCTCTCACCTTGACCTCCTCACACTGGAACATGAAGACCTGTGGGGAGCGTTTCCTGCGGTCCTGCACTATTATTATCAGCAGAGAGTTGTAGGCACAGCTGTCCAGCACAGCATTGGTCTGTGTGATGCTGCTCAGAGGTAATGTCTCCAGCTCAGTCTTTAAAGTGAGATTAAAATGAAAAGATTACCGAAAACACATCATAAGAGAAACACGGTTAACGATCGACATCGTGTTTCTTAACTTAGCTACGCTGACCTTCTGGACGTTTCTTACTAAAAACATACTAACACTGGCATTGACCTTCTGGACGTTTCTTACTAAAAACGTACTAACACTGGCATTCGTTGAATCTCAACGGCAATTGTAACCATTTTTCTCGATAAGTCAAAAAGTATCTGGTAATGAGGTAAACCTCGCTCATCTAATGCAAAACATCACTTATTAAACCACACTATCTATAGTCATCCTATTAATAGGAGTCTGCCTTTATAATAGAACGGGGCTTCAAGATACAAGCTACCCGAAATAAGAGTTTTCCAAGTTATGAGCAAGCAACTTTTGCAAGATTTTCTTCAAGATGCAAGGAAACGTCGAGTTACGAGTGTTCAACCGAGCTCCATTTTTCCGCTCAACCTGTCGCGCTGTGTCGCTCACTGCTTGGTTGTTTTACCCGTGGCTTTACTGTATTTCTCTTTCAAACTTTTTTTTTCTTAAAAATTCCATTTTTATACATTAGAGCGGAATATTGATGTGCTACCTTCTACCACCTAATGAGTGCATTTAAAAAAACGAAGCTGTCTTCATTGTCTCTACCTTGGACTCGATGTCACTCAGCAGCAGGTGTCCTCCCATGGCCTCCATGATCATCTCCTGTGGCCACAGACGACCTTTGGCTTCCAGCCTCTTCAGCTTGGCCACACAGTCTTCAATTCTCTTCAGCTCCAGGCCGTCCAGCTCACAGGTGAACAGGTGCTGCAGGACAGGCGTTTATGGTCATTAATGAGCTGTAGTCACTGGTTTGTCTTATTTTGAAGACTGACTCCTGACTTACCTCCACTCTGACATGTAAGCTCTCAGCCTGTCTGTTCAGGTTCTCAGAGTAGTCTTTTCTCTGCACTGTAACAAAAACACATTTTCATTTTGACAACCTGCCAAATGTTATATTGGTGATTTTACATTTTCTTCTGAAATAGTTTTTTTTTTTGTCATACTGTATATGTATCTCCCACTGGGCCTTGACAGGCCATCTCTCTGCAGAGAAGACCTGTGTTCATCGTGCTGTAAAGGCCGTCTCTGTTGAGGGAAGTCCTCCTGTGTAGACGCCCTTAAAAAATACAAGAGGAAAATAAACATATAAACAACATAGAAAATAGATTCTTGAAGTGTGACTGCGAAAAATACAGACCATTTTAGCAAAAAAGAAAAAGATGTAACCAAATGAAAAGACTCTTAATAGGTTTTTAACCACAACGATGTAAATACATTTTGTTTTTCCAATTGTGTAGCCAAATGATTCTTTCACAGAATAAATCTGTGTATAAATCATCCTCTGTCTAAACATGATAGAACAGTTACCACACACCCGGTGTTTTTTATCAGTGGGTGTGAACGGGTTGTAAATATCTATATAAAGCACTCATATTGCATAATATTCAAAATGACAGGAGGTGAACTGAATCTCAGTGTGTTTTTACTGACCTGGGGGAGTAGGTGAAGCGGCTGGTGTTTCCATACATTTTTAAACCGGCGCGTTCGTCTTTCTCCAGGCAGTAAAAACTCCAAATTGTTCACGGCCAGCTGGAACAGAGAGCCTTTTACGACCTGACGGTTTGGCAGAAAGGTGACAGGTGGTTTCATATTAAACCAAGTCATAAAAGTGAATGGTGAAAGCTGTGCCTCGTGTTAAACAGTGTATCGTAGATTATATTAATTTGTAAGTGTAAGACATTTGTCACGTGGAAAAAAGGAATTTTGATAAAATGTTGAAAAGACAAACTATTAAATGCTAATGTGAGACAAAGAGGGTGATTTCTCTGCTGTAGTTGTAGAAATCAGTCAGTGTTGTTCATCAACAGTCATTTCCCTGACATGAGTGTCACACCTCGCCCAACCTATCTGCAGTTACACCTGTTATTTTCCAGAGCTGTTTCATTTACCAAAGGTAACTTTAATTCAGCAAAATCTATGATTTATTCACTTCTAAAATATAAAAATAAAGTCTTAATTAAAATTAAGAGTTTAAAATGCATTTTTTAGTCTCTGGTTTACTTTACATCATGAGCTCAGAAAACTGGCTTCGCTTTTTTTTTTAACACTTACACAACTGATTCCTAAAGTACCAAAACATTTAAATTGTTATTCACACTTTGTATACAACAGAAAAACAGTAAGTATAAAAATGTTGTCAAAACTCACCTACCTCAAAATGGACTAGGATAACCTCGAATCTCCTCAAAGACAAAAGCACCAAATCTACCGTTCAGCGTCAGCTCTGCTCCGGCGTCATAGTCTTTTCCTTTACACCAGTATTTTACCAACTCTTCTGCTTTCACAAAACCACCGACTTCCTGCTCGAAGGCAAATGGTTCAAAGAGCAACAGCTCGTTATGCTGCACAGGTGTATGATCAAGAGGGTTGGCCTGATTCGTCATCTGAAGGTGGGCATTTCAGCTTAGTGGTTAAGGGACAGAGCAGGTCGGTGGCTTATTATGAGTCCAAAGGTTGAAAGAAAATGCTTCATAACACGTCTTTAACCGAGATCAAAGGTCTTTGGCACTTGAGCCTGGATATCTGGTGGAAATCTAGCCTGGATATGAAATGCTCAGGATTTGGTCTATTTGTTCAATAGACCAAGAACAATTGAGCATTTATATCAGAAAAGTTAAACAGAGATTAGAAAGACTGAAAAAATAAAAATCAAACTGGTCAGTCAAAATTAATAGGATCATTTATTTTACTATCAGCTGACGTGTAAATACTGTACACACCCATACTATTGACATAGACCATGGTGAAAAGAAATTGTTTATTCTTTGAAGAAAAGTCAACGCCTTCTTCATGAGACGGTAAGTCATGGGTCAGAGCAGGTTGGACAATTTAGACAGTGGCTTTGGCCTGAGACGTCTTAGCCAAAGCCTTCAGGTCTGAGATGCATTTAGTGATGCTCTCTTTCTCCTGGAGAAGACAAAGGAAAATGTAACATGTCAGTTAAAACAGAGACTTCATCTTAAAAAAATATTGGACATCAGTCAGTATTGAAGACTAAATAAAAAGGTACCTGTAGGTGGCACTGCAGTTTCTAATTCACCATAGAAGCTCTGGCTCACACTATGGTTTCCATAGACCACCAATAATTTAAATAAATTGTGTGAAATTTTAAATGTGTAAAAACCTAAAATGTTTTTTTTTCTATTCACCTTGAGAGCAGTGTTTCAGTAGGTTGGCTGAATTGTCTTCAATTTTCTACATAAAATACCTTCATTTTTTTAAATCATCATTTAACAGGAGAATGACTTGAATTTACGTGTGAAAGCTGCTTTAATTAAAGCATGTGTCAAATTTACTTCATCAAGGTCATTTAATTAGTGATGGACAATTTGGACATACTGTTTACTGTACCACTATATCTAATGTCAGATGTCAAGGTCAAACCAGCTTCTCCACGCCTTCAGGTATTAAAACTGACAGTTCAAAAGACTATGATGTGACTTTTAGGTGGATCAACTGAATCCCGA
>NC_024316.1:12323428-12384261 GCF_000523025.1 Cynoglossus semilaevis | reverse complement strand
CTGCGCCCCACCTGACAGGCTGTGGAGAAATGGTACTGACGACGCTCATCTCCACCCAGTTGATCATGTGTTCCTGCTCCATACGGCGCTTGAGGTTCTGAAGTGCCACATGGTAGTCCAGACGCCTCTTCACCTCATTAGTCACCATGTGTAGGCGCTCTCTGTAGTTGGTCTCCAAAAGCATGGCGACATTGTTCTGCAAAGTGTAGTTTAATCTTTTCTTTTAGCTGAACAGCACCACATGCTGGACAATTGGCTGTGTTTTTTGTCAATGAAAGTCATAACAAAAATATGTTGCTTAATAAAAGTAGACACCAATGTTGCTCACCCTCTTAGCATCAAAGAGAAGCGACCTCCCTTCTGTTCTCCACTGTTCCTTTTTCTCATTCTCAATGGACTCAGTCATTGAATTCAGGGTCAGGTCTTTAACTACCTGAGCCTTGGCCAATTTTTCCTGACAAAACAAATGTCATATTTTAAAGTGTACAAATTGTAGTAAATATTTAGCACGACTCCATCTGTAAAAAATGAAATGACTGTCAAACATAAAACTCAAACGTCAGTTGTAGACATACGTCATTGAGTTGGTCAGCATAAGCTGCAACTTGTGGACCAAATTTCTTCACACCATAGACGATGACAGACAACATTGCAAGTCCAGCATATGTCTCATGGTTGATGACATAGATTTCCTTAGACAGCAGGTAGACCAGGAGACCAGTCCCCAGCATGTAGAAAAGAGAGAATGTAATGTTGGAACATTCTACTGTGCTGATTTGTTTTGTTTTATTGCTAGATCAGGTGTATCATATTGACCTTCATCATTAGAAACATTTTAGGATTTAGACTTGGCAAGGAATTAATCTGCTGTACTTTACTTTTTGCGCATCTACATGTTTGGAAACCAAATTAAATTCCCCAATCCTGGGAGAAGGACAACCAACCTGTAACTCCGGTTTTGGGATACAGGAGCTGGAAAAGCTCCTCTGGGAAGATCCCATGACGAACTTTGCCTCCATGCTCAGGCATAGGGGGCATTGGGGCCAGACACTGCGATGATGTGTGCAGGCCACGAGATGCCTGGACAAGGCTGTAATTAAAAACCAATTGAATATTACAATACAGTCTTCAAAGATTTTATATTGGTTGATGATCATCTTGGTCAATAAACCAGACACCCACCCAGCTCCTAGGCACCCGGTGTTTTTCAGGGCCCCAGCTGTACACAGCAGAAATTAAAAACAAAACATCACAAGTTAAAAAACGTTTGAAATGTAGATTATTGACTAATTTCTTCAACAACAACTAAGCAACGTCATAACTGTTTCGACATTTAAATAAAATAATAGGCTTGCAAAAACAGAGCATATACAACAGAATGTAAAATTGATGTAAAATTATTTATTCTCCTGATTTTAGACAAGTGCATGAAACATTTTTCTGAATGTCGCTTCGGATAAAAGCGTTTGCTAAATGTAATATCCTTAATGTCACTTAAGAAATGATATGATATCAATGTGTATGTCTGTGAATAATGTTTTAAATCCCCCGTCTTCTCGTGTTACCCTTATGCACGCAATTTCTAAAGCAAAATCACAACTCTGTTTTACGATATTGTTACGGCTTGTTCAAATTTATACTACATCGCTGTCAACGAGGTGACATTAGCAGACATGCAGAAAGCTTAAGTTAGCCACCTTAGCTTGTTTACACACGCTACCAAATGAGTGAAGCATATTTTAATAACGTCTTTAAAACACTAATTCACTTCTACAGCATTTGCTATTTCCACAACACGCTAACATTTGCGAGCAAACACAGCATTTGTCTCTAACACCTAGCATTAGCATCATCTCTCTCATTCAATGTGAGGCCTTCACTTTACCCTTCACATTCACTTTAAAGCTTTACATTTCCTGCTAAAACATTACACATTCGTCACAGCTGAATGGGTTACATGGCATAACAATAAGTTAAACAAGTGCGTACCTGAAACAAAGACGAGTCTGGACAGCATGTTTAAAGGACAAAAGTGCCAAGTTGTTACTCTAACTGGGCAGCCGTGTTTCGGCCTCTCTATGCCCTTCTGCAAAGAGACGTCACTATGGCGGACACGCTGCAAGTCACGCTGAAGTATCGCGAGATCACAAGTGATGCTTCCGTTAAAACACTAAAAGAAAACTACCTGTGGAGGGCGCTGCAGTAAAAAAAAGTGAAGGTCCGGGGGAAAATACGTGTATTTTAAAATAAAGATTTTTGAGGATTCCTGGAGTAACAAATTCTACCAGTACGGCAGGAATCAGATCCCAAACCTGGAGCAAATTCCAACTCCATTGAGAGAAAAATATATTCTACTCATAATTTAGGTTTTCTACATCATGGAAAGCTGTATTGCACAACGTATAAGGGAAACTATAGTTTGCAAAACACATAGACTAAGACTACAGAGTCTTTCCTATTATGTACCTTTGATCACAAATTTCAGAACAAAGAGAACATAGGAGGAACAAAGAGAACACAGGATTGTACCAGAAGGGCAGGAATCAGATCCCAAACCTCGTGGATATCTATTTTGGGTAGGTGTGAAAATTAAGTATTTGCCAACATTTGATATTTAATACTTTTTTAACAACTCCTTAAACTTTATATACTGTATATTTAAATATTCAACTACCTATAAACTACCTTTATTAGATCAGGTCAAGCTGGAGCAAATTCCAACTCCATTGAGAGAAAAATATATTTTACTCATAATTTAGGTTTTCTACATCATGGGAAGTTGTATTGCACAACGTATAAGGGAAACTATAGTTTGCAAAACACATAGACTAAGACTACAGAGTCTTTCCTATTATGTACCTTTGATCACAAATTTCAGAACAAAGAGAACATAGGAGGAACAAAGAGAACACAGGATTGTACCAGAAGGGCAGGAATCAGATCCCAAACCTCGTGGATATCTATTTTGGGTAAGTGTGAAAATTAGGTATTTGCCAACATTTGATATTTAATACTTTTTTAACAACTCCTTAAACTTTATATACTGTGTATTTAAATATTCAACTTATACTACTCAGTTTTTTTCTACATCATGGGAAGTTGTATTGCACAACGTATAAGGGAAACTATAGTTTGCAAAACACATAGACTAAGACTACAGAGTCTTTCCTATTATGTACCTTTGATCACAAATTTCAGAACAAAGAGAACATAGGAGGAACAAAGAGAACACAGGATTGTACCAGAAGGGCAGGAATCAGATCCCAAACCTCGTGGATATCTATTTTGGGTAAGTGTGAAAATTAAGTATTTGCCAACATTTGATATTTAATACTTTTTTAACAACTCCTTAAACTTTATATACTGTATATTTAAATATTCAACTACCTATAAACTACCTTTATTAGATCAGGTCAAGCTGGAGCAAATTCCAACTCCATTGAGAGAAAAATATATTCTACTCATAATTTAGGTTTTCTACATCATGGGAAGTTGTATTGCACAGTGTATAAGGGAGATAATTCTGCACAGAACAGCTCTGCCACAGCTTTTCCACAGCACATGAAGGGTGGTAAACAGCATCCATCTGTAATCTTGGGGCCCAGCCATGCGTGGCATCAGTTTGTTGTGAGTGGCTGCTGAGATAGAGGAACATATGACGTTGTGCTTCGTTGGTTCACTTCCTGTTAAATTATGCTGCACAGAAACAGCAGCTACACAGAAAAAGCCTCCGTACATTCTTTTAATGAGAAAATTGATAATATTTCATTCACCACATGATGGATTTGAAAACATGGCGTAGTAGGTGAGTTCTCTGTATGTGTTTATAAATAAAGAGTTTGGTTTTTTGCAGCATCATGTACATTTTCCCTCCACTGCCTCAGTCGACTGTTACCAGGCCTGGGTCTGTCTCTGATATGAGCTTTCACACTACGGCTGTTTATTTTAAGAGATGCTGCTGCATACTTTACTTCCCACACTTTTCATTGGCAATTAATGACTTCAACAATCGCACAAAGCATCTTTCCTGTGTCTTTTAGTTTTTATATTCTCCAAAAACCTTAAGCGATAGACAGCCACAAAGGAGTGTTTTTCAGATGAATCACCAACAGAGCATAGAGCGATATTTTACACAAAGGAAATTGAGTGAAAAATAGTGTCGCTAGCTGAGAAACATGCACAGCAATGTATGTGTAAGGTTATAATTATAATTGATCAAATGTGTGTACATACTGTAAGTAGGTAAAAACTCAATGTATTTAGCTCTTCATTTGTTTCCATGTGTTATTATTATTATTATTATTATTATTATTATTATACTAGAGTTTCTAGAGTTATTATTAGTTTAATTTTTTTTATTAGACACCTGTTTGTGTTTTCACATCTGTGTATTTTTTTAAGTTACAACGATTACTTGTTGTGCTTCCACTGCAGGCTGGAGACACATTATCAGTCAGCAGAGCCGTGATGGACATCCTGTATCATACACAGTTTCCAGAAGTCAGAGGTTTTGACAAAACAGCTGTGGTGAGAGCCGAGAAACGTGAACTCCTGAGAAGACGAAACAATGTGACGTTGTGTCGGAGCCAAAACAGAGATTTTGAAGGAAAACTGATCAAAAGTGAACTGAAGGAAAAAAGGCAGCTGGAATATCTGAAGAGGAGATCAGTGAGCCCAGAACTGTGTGGCGTCAAGTTGACGAGGACTAAAAACTCAACAAAGACCATGTCAGTGAAGCCTCTCAGTTATCACATGTATACAAATGTCACGACCATTCCTGCCAACGGACATAAAAAGGTGGTTTCAGCAGAAGGCAGCAGCACAGCTGATGATCCAAGCAGCAGCGCAAGGGTAAATAAAAAAGATCGTTGTACTGCATCATCAGATGTTTCCTCTGTTTTGCTCCACACAACATAAACATCTGTATCTTAAACGTCCTCCTCAGGCCTCCTCATGGACAGAGCAGGTAACGTTAGTGACCCAAGAGAAAAGTGAACCAAAACAACAAGATTCTACCTCCACGACAGAGATGAAGGACCTGAACCAGAGCAGAACAGAAAGAGCGATAGACGACGAAGGTAAAAAAAATTGCTGACCAACTTGAAGATATTTTTTAAATGATGACCACATCGTCTTTGATCCTTTATCAACTTTTTCCACCAAATCAAGCTTCGAGCCTCACCAGAGAAGACCAGAGAGAAGGTTCTCACCAAACAACAGTTCACACAACCAAAATCATCTCAACACACCAAGAGGCCGCTGTGCAGACAGAGTGAGTGTGACTTTATCTTAATGTCATTGGTGTGATAAAAACAGTAACAGTTCCAGAATAACAACGTGAACCGTTTCTTCCCACACCTGCAGGTCCGGCCTGGTCACTGTCAAGGAATCAGTGAGTTTTTAAATTGCTGCTAAAATGATCATGGCTAGCTGTTAGCATTCACTCAGAACCACATCTATCTGTAATTATTCCTGTTTTTGTTTTTGCTCCTGTAGGATATCCAGCAGCTGGGTCAGTACTTAGAGGTAACACAAACACAAATGTTTAGCACTTGTTTCTCTTGAGTTGCAGGAAGTTGTCTTTGAACTTTGATTTAGGGTCAAAAACAAACTTTTTTGACTTCCTATTATATTCCAGCTAATATCTGTGGTTGTTGTTGATAATGGCCTTCCTCCGTCTGTTCTCTCTCAGGAGGCCTTGTTGAGAGAAGCAGCAGCGAACAAGAAGCTGTTAGCTCTGAAAGAGAGCACCTCCAGTCTCATGAGCTCCTCAGATACTACATGGACAGTGAGTTAACTTTTTTTTTTTAAAAGCACACACTTTTAAAGTATTCTTATGTTTAGGGTCGCAGTGTTGTTGTGATAAACATGTTTCTCGGAGGGTTGTGTGTGTAGCCTGTACGCGGCTGCTGTCGCCTCAGGAAGACGAGTCTGCAGCCTGTGGTTTGGAGCTTCCTGCTTCCTCTCAGGTCTAAACTTCACAGATGGAGAGTTAGCTGTCGTTCTCATACAGGAAGGGCGTCATAGCTGCAGTTGCTCTTATATGAGATGATAACCATCTCTACCAGTCCTTTTAAGGCGGTATGGGCTGATGTGTATGTGTTTTATGTATTATGTATCATTTACTCTAGTTTTGGTTTAGTTTTACAGAATATATTTTCCCATTCCACTCAGACAGTATAATGTAAAATACTGTTTTTTCCTCAGGGTCATTGATGCAGATTTTCTGTTGACACCTGTGTTGTCAGTTGTCACTGTTTTCACTACATGACCCATCAGACTCTGCAGGTACCAGAGTGACAGTCAGCCATTTTCCTCTCTAGCCCACACAGGCTCCCTGCAGTGAAGATCTGCTGAAGAGCAATATCGAGGCTCTGGAGGCGCAGCTGCAAGTCTGTCTGCAGGTAAGAAGAGTGTGTGTTTCATCAGATGCTGCTCTCTCTCTCTATCTGCAGCTACAAAAACATTTACTCAGACATGTTGGGGTTTTTTTTTAGAAGGTTCCAAAGGAAATGAAGAAACTGGTGAAGCAGATGGAGAAGAAGAAAGTTATATATGAGGAGAAAACCCTGCTCACTCTGAAGACGATCACTCAAGAAAAAACGGATGCAGTGAGCAAAGCTGAGACTCTGCAGGTCCTGACATCTGTGTCACTGTTCAAATGCTGCTCACCCCTGCAGCAGAATGTTGACAAAACTTTGCATTTCTGACCACAGGAATCATTATCCACGGCAGAGGCAGAGTCACTGAAGTGGAAGAACCTCTACCAGGAGCTGAAGCTCAGCTATGAACAACTCCAAGAAAACCAACACCTCAGCAACGAACAGCTGCAGCAGCTACACAGAGAAGTGGAGGTACGAGCTGGGCCGAGGTGAGGGCCGAGAAGATTGGATTTCACCCCTTAAAAAACACGTTGGTGTGTGTTTTGCAGCTGTCCAGATCCAGAGAGGATGAGATGAGGGACACAGTGGTGTCTCTGAGACAAGTCAACGAGGAGCTGCAGAACAACATTGGTCTGCTGGAAGAGGACAACCACAGTTTGAAGGAGGAAATACAAAACCTTAGGGGTGAGAGAGAGAAAACAAAGCTAGTTTTTTAAATAGTAGTTTCCAAACAGTGTCTTCAGTCTTGACTCTTAAATAACTGTAAGTGGCCCACACTACCAGGTTTACTTCTGTCTTCTGTGCTGTAGATAGAATGTGTTTCTATCAACCAACCAACCATGTAAAGAAAGATGATTCATTATCTGTTCACTAGAAAACGACAGTGAGCGCCGGGACGTAGTCATGCAGGATCATCTGACCTCACAGAATGTAAACAAACAACTGACACTGAAGACAGACTTTCAGGTGGAAGAACAGCTCCGTCACACTCAGGAGAGACTGCGCCTCAAAGAGGAAGAGGTAAAGCAGGGACGTCCGAGATTTACCGTAACTGTTCGATAAACGGACGCCTCGTAAATCCACCAGACAGCTAGAGTATTACCTGCAACCAAATCAATACAGAGTGTGTGTGTGTGTGTGTGTGTGTGTGTGTGTGTGTGTGAGTGCTTGTGTGCTGTGCAGTGTGACGAATTGCAGACAGTGCTGAACACTTTGGAGCAGGAGTGTCAGTCCACTCAGGGCCGACTGTCGCAGTGCAGGGATGAACTTCGACAACTCAGCCACTGTCGCAGTGAACAGGTGAGAGCGGAGTGTGTGTGTGTGTGTGTGTGTGTGTGTGTGTGTGTGTGTTAGGACACTGCATGTTGATGCAGTCATAAAGAACTACAGTAAAAGACGACTGTGACTTTATATCAAACATTGTCTTCTCTTTCTGTCCAGACTCACTGTGGCCCCTGGTGGAGGGTGTGGGTCGTCTTCCTCCTCTTCCTCGCCATCATGAGTTTCATCATCCTGTGGCTGTGCCACCCTCAGTTCAGGGAGCAAATAGACAACTTGTACTCAGACATAGGGACTCGAATCGAGAACTATCTCCTGGAAATGGTGTCTCCTCGACACTCGGGCTGTTTTCGGCCCATGTGATGACGTTGTGTGTGGTGTCCTTGTTTTATAGTTGTATTTTTATGGGATATAGTGGTTTCTTTTTTTAATGACTTAGTGTGTTTAGTGTTTAGTGTGTGGAATGTCTAACGCAGACTGAGATAACGTTTGACTGTTCAAATATACACGCACAGCAAAAAAGTTTTTCATTCATTCATTCAACGTCCATCTCATTATGTCCAGCTCCATCGACTGTGTTCAAGTCAGGGCTGGAGTCAAGACCAGGGTCAAAGAGGTCAAAACAAAGATGTCCCATCATTTACTTTAGAAGTTGTTTTTTTTTTGTTTGTTTCACAGTGGAAACGTTTTGTCCTCATGTCTGTTTATAATGTGGCTGTGAGTGTTATTATTGCTGTTGACGTTGGAGACCTACAAATAGTCACAATACTCTGTGTTGGTACACTACAGTTCTGATCTTTCCCTGTCGTCTTCACAGGAGTTCTCATTATCACTCTGTAAACAGATCCCGCTGAGATTTAAATAAATGAATCCTCTTTAAACCTCTGTCAACACACGTGGACAGAGACAGAGACAATGGAGAGAGAATTTAAAAAAAAGGAGTTTATGTGAAAATAATCACTGTAGTCCAAACACAACACAACTGAAGTGGTTAGAAATGAAACAAACGTAAATACAAGTTAATCATTTACAATAAGTTATTTCTGAAAATACAGTGAAGTCTGTGTTTTCACCAAATCTTTGATGATATTTCTGCTGTAAGGAAGGATGATATAAAACATTTTAATATAAAATCTTGTTATTAGTCAACTTTGAATATTATTTTATGATAATTAAAATTAAAGCTTAATTACATTTTCATTGATTAAATTATCTAATATGACAAAAGAGTAAAAGCAAATGCAGCCATAATTCCTCTTAAAACAGAGATAAAACTGTAAACTAATACACTTGAAAACACTAAATAAACACTATAAAAAATTCAGTAAATACTCACTAAAACACACCTGCTCTATTCTGCACCAGCATCATTATTCCCCCAAGAATAACCACACACACACACACACACACACACTCACACAAAGGTCAGGGTGATAGTACTGTTGTTCTTTGTACTCGTTGGTTCAACTGTTCCAGATGGGGTTCCATTCTGAACAGGCACTGACGCAGCACATCCAGCACACAGAGCAGCAGCTCCGGCCTTTTCACTGACATTTACCTGCATGTTCCTCCAATACCCAACACTGATAAGTGAAGAGACGCCTCTCTGCTGGTCTGAGGTCAGTCTTCCGGGTAACGTGCTATATACAGTTCACAGGCTGTGCAACATATTTCACAACATCACAAAGTGATTCTTGGCCAACTGTTAGGTACAGAGCTGTAGATCTGTGAAGATGAGGACGGCGCCTCTGCTGCTGCTGCTGCTGCTGCTGCTGACTTGCTGTTGGTCACACTTTACATCTTCACTGAAAATCGCTGCCTTTAACATTCAGAGCTTCGGAGAAGCAAAGGCAAATAACAAGAGGGTGATGGACATTTTACTAAAGGTACTGTGGTACAGGGTGTGTGTGTTTGTGTTTGGAGGTTAAAAAAAAACCCAAAAACTTAAGTTCCTTTTTCCTCTCCAAGATTCTTTCTCGCTTCGACTTGTCTCTGATCCAGGAGGTCCGAGACGCCAAAGGAAAAGCAACACAGACTTTAGTTAAAAGTCTTAACAGGTACAATTATAGCCTTGATACAAGAACAGATTATTTGTCTGTCATCTGGTAAATAATATTTAACATCATGGCTGTGCTCTGCAGCTTTGACAAATCCAACTCCTACTCCTACGTGGTCAGTGAAAGACTGGGGAGGAAAAGCTACAAGGAGCAGTACGTCTACATTTACAGGTAACTGCTAATTCAACAATCGTTTGTGTTGATTCTCAGGCGACTTTGATAATCACTGTTGTTTTTTCATCTTCAGGAACAACATGCTGCAGTTCAAGGAACATTTTCACTATCCTAAAGTAGACACAGGAACAAACGAGACGGTTTTCTCCAGGGAGCCCTTCATCGCCCGCTTTCACTCACACACGACATGTGAGAATGAACACATCGGGACTAAAAACAAGACTGTGGTGCTGTATTTGTACTGAAGGGAACAGAAGCTGTGACATAACAACGCCCACGATGACTAGACACATTCAAAGTTATGAGACAAAAAAAAGACTAAAATCTGGAGTCAGAAATTAGAGAAAAAACGTGCTGTCACTTTGAACGTCATTTAATACTTTCCGCTCCTCATATACCAGCAATATGAGCAACATTAAAACAGTAGGCGTTAGAGGCTAACCACAGTTTATATCTTAAATAAGACTATTTATCCAACACCCCCTGCAGTGAAATAGCCAAGTCGAAGTTCCATTTTGTACCACTAGAGGGAGCCCAAGTAGCACCAGTGGTACACATACCATTGTTTGAGAACCAGGATTGTATAACATAGATGCTAACAGGGTTATTGTGTAGCATATTAAGGAAAAGAACCTGAAGGAAATGAGTGAAGTCCACAAACGAATGACAGCCTAGATCCTGTGTGATGTCAACAGCATGTTCTAAATAATTGTTACTATTTATTTCTATTTTGTCCTGTACAAGTGGTGAAGGATTTAGTTCTGATTGGTCAGCATACCTCCCCAAAAACAGCCATGAAGGAGATGGATGAGCTGTACACAGTCTTCAAGGAAGTTTACAAGACGTGGCAAACAGACGTAGGTTCCAACACCACAGAATCCAAAGAAAAAAAAAACTTTTTTGTGTGACAACCTTCTGCAGATGATCCCAGATCAGTTAGAGATCCTTTCATCATTCCTAATATTAGTTTTTTTTTCTATTTTTACTTTTAATCCTTTGTAGTTGGAGTTAATAAATGTAACATCTACCTGAAAGGAACTCTGACAGACACAGTACAATAGAAAAACAGTAGTGAATAACAGTCTTCAGTTGTGATGTGTGCAGTCAGACGACAACCTGACGGACGGAGAATGTGAGTTCATCGAACAGAGAGAATGAAGTTGTTTGGCTGTTAACTGTAGGATAGTAATTCATGAGACTGTGATGAGAACAGACCTGGACTAACAGACCCAGCAGTGTTTGAAGAACTCAAAACAGACCAGATTAGGAGCTAAAGATTTGGGAGTTTGATTTCTAGGAATGATGGAGGATTTCTAACAACTGTCTGAAGACGGTGAAGAGTCCAGAGAGTTTGAAAGATTCTGATGATGCCTTGAAAAGAAGTAGATTCATTTTGATTATACAAATCCCTGGTGTTAATGGAGTGTCATTAGGTGGAGGCGAAGACTAACGGAGCAGCAGGCCTCCTCAGATCACCAATTGACTACACAGTTGAAGCTACACTCATATCTATATATTCCGTGCTCATTTGTCCTGTAGTTTCTCTAGAAACAGTCAAGAATCAAAGTAGTTTAGTTCTCAGTTCCTGGACCCTCCTCTTCGTCCTTATCCCTGTTCTTCTACACTCCAGAATGTAATAATCCTTGGAGATCTCAACGCCGACTGTAACTACGTCACCATCAAAGGCTGGAGATCTGTCCGTTTGAGGAGCGACCCCAGGTTTGTTTGGCTGATCGGAGATGAAAAAGACACCACTGTCCGTGAGAGGACGCACTGTGCCTACGACAGGTGAGTGACTGACTGCAGGAAGTATTTAGGTATCTTGGTAGTTTAGAAATGTTCTTTCTGATTCTATGTTTTGACTCCTCTGATAGGATTATTGTCAATGGACGTGAAATTATTGCCAGTGTAGTGGCAGGTTCAGCTCAGCCGTTCAACTTTAAAGAGAAGTTCCATCTCACAGAGGAGGAGGTAAAACTGTACACTTTTACTCAAAATGTAAAAAATAGACATGTAGTACGGTAATTCACAATATCTTTGAATCACCATTCGGTGCATTTCCAAATCATCAACCTTAGTTTGTGTTTCCAAATACAGTCTTTTTTGGATGGTTTCATTAGTTCAAACTGAGATTTGGCATGAATGTCTTTTCTGATCTCTGATTGGTTACAGGCTCTTCAGGTGAGTGATCATTTTCCAGTAGAAGTTGACCTGAAGTCTAACCATCGCTATCATCCTCACCACGAACTGTAAAATGGCCTTAAACCACACAAAGACTTCCTGGCTGTTCAACTAAAGAGGATTCTCTGTACTCTTACTTTTATAATGATTGTAATGAACAGACAAATAAACCTGAGATGTTTCAGTGTGAAGAGACTGCATGTGGTACGTCGACTCTGCAACACCAAACACTGACGCTGGAAGGTCACTAATTAGACAGCAACCTTGATTAAAATGTACCTCTACTACGTCATACATGTTCACTGACGTTTCATTTCGTAGCGCTGTGTTCATGTAGCTCGGTTTTCACATCCTAATTTCAGCTTCACATCCTAATTCTTGCACGGTCTGTTCGACAGGAAACCACCTGCAGACACAACAAGAGTTTTTCTGCTCTTGCTCTCTTTTTCAGACACCGATAGAGTGAGTGATCTAATATAGTCTTGATACATTTCCTGACACCATCGAGCGACTTGCTGATCTCCAAAGATGGAACAAGAATTGTCTGACGTGCTCAGAGAAGCTCTTGCAGGTAGGAAATGTTTTTTGGGTTGTTTTTTTATTTTCATATTGTTATATTTATCGCTGCACCTGCAGCAGTCACTTGTGATCAGTTATGAAATGGTGTTGTGGTTGCAGAATTGCCTCTATCTTCAGTCCTCGGCGGAGATTTTGAACTTCAAAATTTGAATTTTGATGAAAAAAGTGAGAAGGAAGAGGCCCAGTGCTCTCTTAAAAACAAACCAACACAGGAAGACGAAGCTCTGCACCAGGAAGGAACTGGTGAAAGTGAACTTTTGTTTAACGTGGAAGCAGAAAATATGTACTTGACTGAAAATGTTGCCGACCATCAGCCCGAGGACCCTCAAGATGAAGAGGATTTTCAGGGTGTTTCCAGCCTTGTGAATACAGATAGAACACCAGAGGAGGATTGTGGGAGCTCCGATGGAGGAACTGATCCAGATGGTCCTGTGTCTCAGGAAGATGAAGACAATGATGATGATGATAATAAAATAGGAACGACAAAGACGCCGGGGAATTTGTTGATGTCTGAGTCCTGTGATTATGAGTTTGACTCTGGTCATAGAGCAGACGAGATGTTTTCTGAGAAAACACCTCTGGTGCCGGAGGACGCTGAACTTCCTCAGGGTAGAGATGAAGAGGAAGATGAGGGTGAAGGTCATGATTATACCTGGAGATATGAGAGATTTCCTGACTGTGGTGATGAGATGATGACAAAGAGTCTAGAAGACGAGCAGAAGGTTGAAGAAAACGTGTGTGAGTGTGAAAACATCAAGGTAGAACCAAAAGTCGGTCCTCCTGCTCAGTGCTTTGAAGAGGTTGAAAGTCCTTATGGAGGAGCGTCAGCCTGTTTGGAGTTTCCTTCAATGTCTTCGCAAAGTCTGCAGGATCTTATTGGTGAGGGCAATGTTGAGAAAATGAAAGAGTTCTCAGGTGAGGAGCATGAAGAGGCAGGCGAGAGCTTCGCCGATTATCCTTCAGACTTCTCCTCCTGCGAATATGTAGGAGATGGATATAAAATTCAGGGGAGCAGACCACCCACGTCCAGCTGTGACTCGAAAGACGACACCAATAATGACACGGAGGAAGCCGTGGAAGACGCAGTACCAATGGGGCCAGAAGAGGGCACTGACGAGCAGGAGGACGGCTACCTGTACAGCAGGGATCTGGAGATGGATGCTGAAAGAATGGTGAGTTTCATTGTGGCGGCAGGAGACAAAGATGAAAAAGACACAGAGATTGGGGAGGACGTGTTGGATGACGTCACAGCGAGACAGTGGGAAGATAAAAGTGAGACAGTGGAGACTTTGTCCAAGCACCCCAGTGAAGATGAGGTCCAAGATCAGGGAGAAAGAGACAATGAACTCTTAGATAACGTTGACTTAAAAGACCTACAAGACAAAGAACAACCAGAGGACACATGGCCTAACAGTGCAAACATGGCCGACTGTGGAGAGGGCGCAGACTGGGACTATGTTTTGTCAAAAACTTCATCCTTCCTGTCTGATCAGTTGATCACAGAAGACACAGTTGAAGCAGAGGTTTCTCCATCAGACCTGAACCAGAGTGCTGCGGGAGACTCCGACAGCTACTCAGTGGAACAGAGAGAGCACAGAGGAAATAAGACGCCTGCTTACCAGGGATCAGTGGACGTCAGCTTCTTCTTCAACAGAGATGTGGAGATAACTGAGCTGGAACGGATGGAAGATGACGACCAGGATGACGAGAAGAGCTGGGAACAGGAGCAGGAGCGAATCAATGCTTTATTTGAGTTTTACAATAACAGTGAAGTGCAGACTGAAGGAGAAGGTGAGTGATGGAGAGAGTGGGTGTGAAGCAGAGAAGGATTCTTTTTTTCTTTCTTGATGATACAGTTTGTTAAAGATCATCTAGATCTGGGTCACCTTCGTCTAAGTGGTTAGTCAACTTGTAGCTAATTTTCGTTCTTCATTTGATATTTTATTATTATTAATTATTATTATTAAGTTATCTTTCAGTTAAGCTATTTCAGGGCCAACTATGAATTAAAATGCCATAAGGCTGAATTCTGACTATTAAATGGCAGCCCTGGTCAATTTTCCATACATTTAATTTTTTTTACTAACCTGTTTGCATCCTTTCAATTAATTATTTTATTTTTATTTTTATTTTTTTTTGGCTACAACTTTGAAATAATTTGTACATAATGAACAGTTCAGCTACTGCTTATTTAAAGGTTATCTGAAATGGTAATTAAGGACAAATATTAATGAGCTTTAGCACTTGTTAAATTCTGCAGCTCTGTCACTATATTCACCACTTGATGTTTTTACTTTACATAGAGAGTAAGTTTTGCACAGAACCACTGTCTCAAGTCATCAGCTACGACAGCGACAGGTGAGGCGTTCGTCTTCTCAACACAGTCTCTTCACAATACATGCTCGTTCAACAGATCCAAACCAAACATTTTCATCCTTCTTGTTGTAGTAGTGATGCTGGTTCACTGAGCAGCTCCTCAGATGAAGAGGAGAACCTGAGCTCTGCGGAAGCATTCGAAGTGAGCCTGCTCTCATTTGCACCTGCTTCACCACAAGTAACAAGTTCATCTGAAAACAAGCTTTAACTTCTTTGTCTGTCTTCAGGAACTGAAGGACATATTTGAGAACATTCACAGGTGTACTCCCTCCAAGTCACAGCTGCCCAGGAGCTTCCCAGAGAATAAAGCCTGCCACACAAAAGTCTGTAGCCAAAAACACAAGGTGTGTATTAACCACTGCTAATGGACGTTAGCGTTCGTATTTAATGTTTTACTGTTGCCTTCTCCCATCCAGTGTCTCAGGATGTTGAACGGCACAGCAAGGATGGGTGCGATAGTGGTGATCGGACTACTGATGTTCTGGTGGACCGTCACCCAAGCAGGCTGGCTGCTAAGTTTCATTTAATCTAAGCGCTAAAGCTTTGTGTTCACTTACATTTATCATGTACATTAGTTTTATTGTGTTGTCTTAGGTGATTAGAGGCAATAAAATGGAAAAATAGTTTTGAGCACCAGTTATTAAGACCTATGAATCAAGAGCTAAAATACTAAATATTGTGTCCAATTTGCTGTAAACACTGTTTAAAACTCACCAGTGCTTTTGTAATAATTAAACCAAATTCCTCTTTCCATTAAATTAGGGATCAGTGGATGAAACACTGACATGTTTACTTGTATTTTACTTTTAATAGATGTGTATTAAACCTGAAAACCATCAGTTACTTGCAAATAAAGTATTTACATGCAAAATTCTGTTTGGTCATTTTAATAAGACACATTTTATCAAGACATTGTATTGGCATAGACTAAAGAGAAACAAACTGAACTGTTCGTAAAAGAGTTTAAGGCACATTTCCACTGAGAGTGACAGTATACAGTACATCCAGTATCACTGTAGATAGACATAATCTGTAAAATAAAAGAGAGAAGAGAGAAGTTGACCAGATAAGTTAAACTGGATGGACTGAGCGACTGTGGATATAATGGAAAAAAGTTGTTGGAGATGGAACTTCCTGATAAGAGAAATAATATGAAGACTACAGGAATGATTCATCACATCATAAAAGATGACGAAATGGGAATGGCAGTAATGCAACAAAAGAAAATGCGGAGAATGATATGGTGTTGAGTCAGGGTCATGTGGTCGAGTTTATCTTGGGCGAGTCAGTTGTCATTGACACTCTTTTGACCAAACATATTGACCATCCTATTTAGCAATGTTTTATAACTCCTTCAGTCCTACCATAACCATAAGTTAGAATATGGACCTTATTTGACAGATAATAATACAATAGTAATAATAAGTAATAATAATTAAATATACATTTTCTGTTTTTAATTTGCCAATGTTATAAGTAAAAATGTTATGTAACTATTATTTTTATATTAAAAATAAATGTATTATTACATATTAAATATACGTATTAATTTCTAATTTTGCTTGATAATGTATTTATATATTTAATTTGTTGTTTTTTATGTATTGTTTTGCGATTATTTGACACAAAGTTTGTTTTTTGGAGCTACTGCTTAAAACAAATGAGTGAATTTTATCAAGAACAAAAAGAAAGAAAAAGAAATTGGCCGCTGATGGCGCTGTTGCATTTCTATAATGAAAGTTGAATTTCAAAAATACACACACATAAAGAAGAATGAGGCACTGTGACGAATGTTTTGTACAGGCTTGCCAACAACGAAGGGCGGGATTGAGCTGCTATGTGTTCACTAGCCTGATGATGTTTTCGTGTCACCCTGGTGAACAAAACAAGCTACCTGTCAGAGTCGATGGGCGGAGTTATGGCGCTCGACTTTATTCGGTAAGAAAAAAACAGCTAAATCGAAATCTTAGTGACGTCTCAAGTTCCAGCAGCACTGACCAACTTAGAAAACCACGGAAGTGTAAAACACGAGGAAGAAAAAAGAAGTAAACAAGCTCCAACTGCCGTAAACGCCACTGGTCCGAACTCTTAACGCTTGTAAAGACAATGTCTATGCTGAGTAGTAAAACCGCACAGGAGATCAGCGAACTGCTGGATGAATATGGAATCAAACACGGGCCTGTGGTCGGTAAGAAGCTGGGGCTGTTTATTCTGTGAGCTGTGTGTCAGTACTGTACCAGTAAAGTTGAGATACAGCCGTCGCCTCCTTCTGTCAGCAGTTCACTTTTCCTCATTTTGTTTCTCATGTGCGAACTTCTCTCGTCTGTTCTTCCAGATTCCACCAGGAGTCTGTACGAGAAGAAACTGAAAGAAGCCATGGCCAAAGACAGAACACCCAGGAATAGACCATCGTCGGACAAGACCTACTACAGAGAGGAGGGTAACTGCCCCGGTTTACTGTCATTTATTGACTTCCAGTCCAAAAGCCGTCGTGAACTTTATTTTGAAAGTTTCTTAGCCACAATGATGCTAGCATGGCTCGCCTACAACTACTGTCTATAACCAATTGTTTCCAAGCGGCACATGTGGGAATCAGATTTATTTTTTATTATGTTAATAAAATAGTAGAGATACATTAAATGGCTATAATAATATAAACAAATAATAATAAATAAATCTTTATGTCTTCTTTGGTAGCTAGCAAAGCATAATTAGCTGTCATGCTGAAATAATAATTTCTCATTCTTTACCAAAAACAGTGCCAAACTCATAAATCAGAAGCAGCTTAAAAATATAGCTTTTCTAGTAGTTAGATTTTATTATTTACAGGTTAAAGGTTAGCCATTGTATACACTTTCACTTCAAGCAGATATTCATTTTCCTATTTGTAATAAATATAATAATGTATACAAGGTTAATGATTGAACAGTGTTTGTGGGGTTGTTTTTTGTTTTGTTATAGAGGATGAAGTCACCTATATCACCTACAGGACACCAGTGAGTATCATTCTGTGATTGTTATTGTTTCTTGAATCTGCATGTGGTTTAATTTTATGTCACTGTATAAAAAAAGTCTTAATTTTTTTATGTTTAATGTTTAAGTTTAACACATGGTCTTAGATGTATGTTACTGACAAGGACATTAGAATGAGGAGCCTTAAGGACAGGTTTATGCAGAGAGAAGCTGCAGTGACATCTTTAACAGACATCACTTCAGCTGTGCTGCTGTTGTGTGTTTTATGGCAACACATTTGTAAATGTTTCTCTTCACTGGTACAGGTCAGGAGTGAACGAGACTATGGAGAGAGGTCAGTTTGATTCATTCATTTTTCTGTGAAGTGATTGGCTGCCTGTTGTCTGTGTTTTCAAGTCGGCTAACGGTCATTATTTATCTCAGTGCTTCATACCTGAGTTCCAGATCAAAATGGCCTGAGAGGGAATCTGAACAAGAGTAAGCTGCAGTTTTATAAACAGGTTTTCTCATTTTAGTGAAATACCCACACATATTTACTCATATTTTACAACATATTTTGTTTGTATTTCTATTGTGTCTTGTTGTTATAGGTCGTCATTCTCATCCTACTCCAGGTCCGGACCTGAATACAGAGCAAGGAACTATGATGATGAGTATGTGGATTCTGAACACTTTTGTCAGATAGTTCATTTAGTCAACGTCAGACATTTTTATTTACACCCCGTACAGGATTCTCTATTCTTCTTGCACTTGGTTTGAACAAGTTTTAAATTATTTGTGTTTTTAAGTAAACTTCCAGGTCTTTCTCTGTCTCTCCAGTGGTTCCTCCTTGAGCTCAAGACCAAAGTGGTCTGAGAGGGAATATCAGTAAGTGAAATTTCTACCTATATTTATTCATTCATCAAAACCAGTGAGTATGGTGTAAATAATACCTGTGAACCTGTTGTGTTGTCTCTCTGCAGGACGCCACACTCTTCATACTCCAGGTCTGTCCCTGAATACAGAGGAAGGGACTTGGCTGATGAGTAAGTATTGAATTTTTTTTCATCGACTGTCACTACCTTTGCAATCTACCGTTGATCATGATCATCCTATTTTAATTTATTTCCTATTTTAAAACTGTTTATACAGCAATGATTAGATTTCCTCTCTCTCATCTCCAGGCCCTACATGCGTGAGAGACAGTCGTCCTACACAACAAACTCCTTCTTGAATTCCACACCTGTTAAATCTGGTCAGGATGCTCCTCAGGCTCCACAGTCGTCTCGCCTCGTCCCACTGTGGCTCCAGATTTTCTTCTTCTTGGCGGTGGCGGTCTTCCTCTACTTAGTGTTTTCGAACATGGAGTCAAACGAGTCCCCCCAATGGATTGATTGAATCATCGTCTTTTTTATCCAGGTTCCGTCTGTGGGGCTGTCAACACATGGTGTATTTTTATTCAAAGAATGTGTTTTGGCTATTGCCTTTATTTTTAGATTTGGCTCAAATTAAGCTTTTGCAATATATATATTTATGTATGGGTTTGCTGGTTTTAATAGCAGTTTGCTTTGCTTTGCATTTGCTTTTTTTAAGGTAAAATACAAATTTTTTAATCAAGCTTAGAAAAGCAGCAGTAGAAGAGAAATTGTTCAAACATTTGATATCAGCTGCCCGTCTGTTGGGTGATCTGAATGTCACCCACAATGATAGTTTTGGTGCATATTGGGCTTTAAAGACAAAGCACTACAGAACATTACTTGTCAGATCCACTACATTGTTTTATTTGTCAGTAAAAGGCAAAACTCTATAAAGGTTTTTTACATTTTGGTTTTACATTTTATGCCAAATCAGTATTTCTGTAGCTTTTCTACCTGTTTATTGCCACTGAAATCAACAGTCGTTCTGGCGTAGTTTTCACTAGTTGATGCTCAGTTCAGTGTATTACAGTGTACTATGACTTTTTATGGGATGTCATTTACAATTTGGACATTTTTAGACCTGTTGTAATTAAAGTGCCTCTAAAGTTGTTTATGGAAAAATTAGGATAAAAAAAAAACCTCCACAACTGGTAACGTCTGTTTTATTTTTACTGGGTAAAAAAATCTACAGTAATGTCAGGCTAAAACATGGTGCTTCTAATTTGTTGCACTTCAGTCAACTGAAACATTTTGGTACCAAATAATCAGACTTTGTTTTTAGCCAGTACTGTGTTTGTCTGTGTTTCACTAATAAAAAATACCACAAAAAGTTTGTTTAAAGTAAAACAAGTGTCATTTATTCAGGGACGAAAACAAGACTGAAATGTTTAAATAATCCAGGGTATAAAAAAAAACGATGGGGGGAGGCAGTGGTGGCCTGGTGGATAAGGAAGCGTACTTGTTTTCGGAAGGTCACAGGTTCGAATCCACCAGCCACCAGGTGCCACTGGGGTGCACTGAGCATGGCACCGTCCCCACACACTGCTCCCTGGGCCCTTGAGCTGCCCCCTGCTCACCAAGGTGACGGGTTAAAGGCGGAGGTCACATTTTGTTGTGTGCAGTGGTGTGCTGTGTCAACAATGACAATAAATCACTTTGCATTTTGAGTTTGATCTTATGCTGTAAATGATGTAATACATGCAGTAATGGCTACTTAAAAACCTGATAGAAAATAATGTTTGTTTTTTTGCCATGTTATTGTGTTGAGTTATAGTTGCTAAAGAGAAGCGTTAGACTCTTACGCGTCCTTTGAAGATCAATCAGCTGAAGCAAATACGTGATACTGCAATTTGGCTGTTGTCGTTAGTGCTACTTGGTAATAAACATAAAATGTAGTGCATGTACACAGGCCTGAGGAAGTCATCTCACAGTTCCCCCAGTTTACCTCTTTCACCTCCGTTTATGTCTGAACAGAATACATTTTGACTCTACCCCGATGTTTGGTGTGAAAGTGAAACTGTTGTTCAGTCTTTGTTGGAGTCCAGTTGCAACTGCTCAGATTCTATTGAACTGGTCCACCTGGTGGTTTTGGTAAAGGTGTGGTAGCCACATACCGTCAGTCTTTCTGTTCCACGCCGTTTAAATCCACGTTGAAAAGATTCTGTTTTAAAGGACAAACACAAAATGACTGATTTTAAAATACTGCTCCAGTTGCACATCTGAGTCAATGGGAAAAAAAGGTAAAACAAAATGTGTTCAGTCATTTTACGGTCATTTTTGTCCTTCAAAGAAATTGTTAATTGTAGAACCCACCCTTCTTTACCACTAGATGTCAGTGTGCACCGTTAATGAACGTTTGAACGACAACTACTGATTCAATTTAATAAATGTCTTCGTTTTTTTTGATGCAGACATTTTCTAAGAACTAAATACAAAGACAGTACCATACAGTAATGCGTTTCAAATGTTACCAAGTCACTTTATAAATATTATTTCCTTGTTATGTTTAATATAAATAGATTGTAAATGTAGCTGACATTTTAGATTATGCCTCAACCATGAGTCCCATCATATTAATGTTACCAAAAATAACTATTGTAATTCTATAAAACACGTAAACATCAAATGGTAGAAAACACCTATTATTTCAGGTGTGAAGAGTGAGAATCTCTACCTTCAGTGCCTTGAGTTTAGATGCATCCCATCATAGCTTGTTAACTGATAAGGCAACATATGTGTTGTCCACACCTGTAGAGAGGAGCAGAGCTGTTAAGACTGCATGTGTGGCACAAGCATGAGATGATCTGAAAAAGGTTTAAATAACTGAGATCTGAATTTAAATAAATGAAGAACTCACAGGTTCTGGTCTCTCGCTCCAGTTCAGATGGTTTCTTCTCTTTGTAACAGAGGACCTTAGCCACGATGATGATAACAACAAGAGCTACAACAAAGGTCAGGCCTGACACGATCCAGCTGATCACCATTGGACTGAGAAGAGGATCTGGATCTGAGAGTTACAGTAGATTTTACCTGCTGTTAAAAACGTCATCCAGGTGAAAGAGGCCAGCGTGCGTACACACACACAGGATTATAAAAATCTCTGAATCATGGTATTGGTTTCACCTCTTATGGCTATAGGCAGTGGCTGGCTTTCTCTGGAGACAAAGGTGCGTCCGCCCATTTGGACCCGGTACAGACAGTAGTAGTAGCCCTCGTTGGAGCTCTGGGCGTTGGGGAAGGTGAAAGTGACAAACTGAGACAGAGCAGGCAGGGACTGGCGCACGGTGCCGTTGGGTTGAATCAGCCGTAGCTGGAAAGAACCTCCAGGGTACTGTTGCTGAGTGGAGCATGTGATGTTAAAACTGTGGCCTCTGATGACAGAACCGGTTGGAGCCTCAGAGGACGTGTTGTACCAGTGGTGGGGAGTCAGGAGTTCAACTGTGATATCACCAGGGGAAAAAGGGGATTAGAAGATTCTAACAACATCTAACAAAAGGAGATATATGTTCTGCATTCACGTTCTTAAATTATGCAGTTTCTGACAAAAAGTACACAAATGAAACTAATTTAATTTATTGACATACTTGTTAACATGTAAACATAGAATTTACTATATTATATATACTATTTACTCTAACAGTATAACAAAAACAATTTGAAAACTTTTACATTTTTCAGTACAATACATTTAAACACTGTCACAATTATTTTTTATATATTATTTTTTGTTTCAATTTGTCACTGCTAATTTACATTGTTAATATTTGATTCCAATACTACAAACTGGAGTTTCTGCCGATACCAATACCGATCTGAATACTTTTTTTCTCCTCCCTCAAGTCGTTAGGAAGCATGTACTTTGTATTGATGTACTTTACTGAATACAGACATGCAGTATGTAGGTGTATGGAAATGACTAAGACGTTTAGGGAAAAAAAGTACAAGCCTTTTTGTGCTGATGACTTACAGAGACAGTACAGTGTCAAACAGGCCTCTGCTGAGTGCCAACACTAAAGTTAAGTTACTGTTTCAATTCAGATGTGAACAGTATCCACTCCTTGAACATCAGCCTGTGTCGGACAAATAATGAAACGTTTGCTGTAACTTTCACACAACACCAATAATCCTAATAAATGCAGGGTGGATGCAGGGAGTTGATGACACACTGCGGTCGTGACTCACCTACGGTGATGTTGATGGAGTTGCTGGGTGGAGAGCTGAGCAGCTCAGAAGGAAATCCACCTTTGATCCTATAACGACAGCTGTAGCTGCCCTGGTGAAAAGTCTCTACGTCAGACAGTGTGAGCTCTACACTGGTCTGCGTCAGGTCTGCCCTCTGTGTGACCAGTGGCGTGGAAACTCCATCCTTGTACAGGTGGAAGTCACTGAAGTGGTGTCCCAGCTTTACGCTGCAGCTGAAACGAATGGCCTCCCCAGATGAGAACACAGTGTGAGGTGACAGCAGGGTGAGGGTGGGCGTTAAAAGAGTACCTGAAAGTAAATCAGTTTCATCTGTAACAGTGCAAACTCCACTACAAGTCTGTTCTAATGTTTACATTTTCCAAGTGATCTCTTTTTAAAATCTGTATTTGTGCTAAAAAAAAAAAAAACTCACACAAAACCTCTTACCTGAGCATTTCACTCCTGCATCATTCTCATGGGTGCAGTAGTAGTAGTTATGAAGGACAACAGCACAGTGTGTCAAACTGGACTCATGACCCGTGCACTGGACGTGGCGCAGCCAGATCTCGCCTTTGCCAGGACCAAAGGCCGCACCGTGGAGCGCATGTTCAGCAAAGCCACATCCCAGCTGCAAGCACACCACATGAGCCTCTCGGACGTCCCAACCGAGGTCACACACTGTCCCCCACTGGTCATGGCGGAGGACCTCCACTCTGCCAGAACACTTGTTCTCCCCATTAACTAGTCTGACTACATCTGTGGATCAGGAGAAAAGTCAGTGGAAGACAAAACTATGTAAAAGAGTTACAATGTTGCAGGTGTGACTCTGTTCTACACTCACCTGAAGCATTCACCCCATTTCCTAGTAAACCTATCAGGCCTGTGAGGAACACACAGCAGACATGATAGAAATGTTACGCCTCTGCTTGTTTGTTTGTTTTCTTTTTTGGGGAGGAGGTGGGGTTAATTGCAGTTTCCAGAGTGAGATTTTAGAACAGACAATACAGTATTACTCGTCCACATGTTATGTTTGAATTTCAGTTAGAAAATATAGCACAAGAAATGACTTGATATTTATTTGAAATATTGACAAAAAAACGATGTACTTGAGGATTATTACCTCTCTATAAGTTCAGGTGGGAGTGTTTTAAAAAGTCAAACCAGACTCGGAGCCACCTACTACAGTATATTTCTATTGTGACTGGTCTCCACAGTCCAAAACCATGCATTTCGCCTCATGGGACAAGACAACCTAAACTGAACTGTTTATATTTTGATTGAATAATTAATAGATTTGTATACAGTTCCAAAAACCTCTAGTTAACCGTATTAGAACAACATATACGTCCCCCATTAGGCAAATCGTGACGTACTAATCAGTGAAGTTGTAGACGAAAAACAGGTTTTGTAACCGTGGATGTTAATGAGTCAGAGACTTATTTGTTTATTATAAATGTACAGATACGCTGCGGAAAATGCCGTAAACTAATTAACTCACAATCGATGCTAGCATCCGTTAGCTCACCTGTTAGCAGGATGTGGAGGAATTTGAGCATCGTTTCCTCACCCTTCCATCACACAGCCGGGTGAGAAGATGCCCGTGTTACCGCTGACGGTGCCGACAGCTGCTCAACCACAAGGACCGACCAAGACATCAGCTGGCTGGTAGGAAGGTGAAGACTTGTACGTCTAAATAATTTAAGAGCTAACAGCTAAGTTGGACCGATTAGCATCAAGCAGCGGTGTCGGAGCTTTGTCTAAGACATTATGTGTCGATAACCGATCAATGTTTTCTGTCCGACCCGTAAAATAATATCGTTTCGTCAAAAGAAAACGTAAAGCTGTCTGTGTTCACAACATGACCACGGCTACATGCTGCAAGGCCCTCGAGTTCCCGTTAACAATCTGCTGGTGTGTTGCGTTGTCTTGTGTCGTGTTGTGCGGGAGACAGGGGGCGCCACGACTCCACACTGGTCACTAAGCCAGAAACATGGATGTACTGTACTGGACTGTGTGACATGTCACAGGTCAGACTGCAGACTGCCCCAGGTTGTTAGACTTCAATCCCGCTTAACTCATTCGTTACAAAGGTTTAAATTTGGTTTCCAAACTTTTCGTTTGTTTGTCTATAAATGATTCAGGGAAAGTACCGAAAAAAGAGAGTTGTTTTCTAGGTAATATGTAACAGACATAAGAAAAAGGAGTAGTTTTTTTTAAAACTCCCAGCAATATTTATTTACTTGAAACTTTCAAGAGAACATTGACTAGTTTCTCCCTGTTGTATTTACCCAACACGGAAATCAGCCAGTGTTTAACCTGGGGTGGTTACAGATCTACATCTGCTAACAGAGCTGTCCCTGCCCATTGTTCCTCCAGTTATCATGAAAGAAGGAATAGCCCCCCAGAAGAGTCGTTCTTTCAGGGTAGTTAACAGCTCCTTTTATGCTACTGTCGACCAAATTTAGATAACACAAGTTGTTAAAAGCCACGTTCAAACACATTTGCCCTCATTTACATACTGGCAACACGGACAGGAGGTAAAGGTGTTCCTTATCGCACTGTTAGTAAAAAAATAAATGGAAAGTGATGGTGGTTAAACAGCCAACATTTTAGTGTTTTTTTCTATTTACCATCTAACCTGAATTTCTGTTTGAAAAGGTAAATAGCATAATGTACAGTAAACAGTAGTGTTCACCGCTTACAGAAAAAGTCAACAATACAGTTTTGAACAAGAGTTTTTAGATTTTAGTAACAGAATGCATCTAAATACATTCCTCCACACACACAACACACAAATAAATTGGATATACACAGCAATTATTTTAATGTATTTGGATTTTATGAAACATATGTGTGGGTTCATGCAAAATCCAAACATCTGAATCTACCATGTTCTCCAAATTTTTCTTTACCCTAGTACCAAGAGAAATATTTCCTACACATTTTTTAAGAATCAGTGAATATTTTAAATTACAAGTACAGAGTTGTCAAATAACTTCATCTGTGAATTAATCACAATTAAATGTGATCATCTAATCACAATTAATCAAGATGAATTACAATTCCTTAATTGTACAATTCCTCACAATCAATTTGGCAAATATGTCAGTCAGCTCGTCAGCCATAGACGTACTTAGTGCCCTGAGTTTGATGAAGCTGGTCTGATGAAAGTGATCTTTGATGAAACGAACTCTGCAGTGTGTGTGTATGAAAAAATGTGTATTGACTGTGTATTAGAGAAGTTAAAGGTGGATGTACAGCAGAATTATTGGATGTTCAGTGCACATCGTTCTGCTCATGCGTTAAACTGCGTTCAAAGTTTTCTGCATTAAAATCAGTCGACCACAAAATTAAGGTGTGGGTTCTGTCGTTTCTTAATGACATTTATTTAACCACTGGTCAAATGTCATTATTATGAAAAGGTTGACTCGTTTTTTTCCACAAACAAAGTACAGACAAGTCTGTAAATGTATATATACTATTTTATACATAGAGAAGATATATATAAATGAAAAATATAATAATTCTGTCATCCAAAAACAGCACATATCTGTGAACATAAATCTCAAGCATGGTCTGTGGTCATTAAAGAACAGCAGCATTATTATCTGCACAAACTTTCATTAGAACTAAATGAGGCAACACGTGTGAGATCAGACATTTACAAATGATAAAATAGTTATAAAATAACACAAAATAACTTAGTTGACTTAACGCCAGTTTTCTAAGTCCATGACCTTTGTTTCACAGGTTTCGAGCTTCAGTAAATACCACAATTTCTTGAAATTTTTCCAGATAAACTCTTACCAAAAAACAACAATAAAATAATCTGTTCAGCTCTTTGGATAACAGTACATCCCTCTTCAGTTCCTTCAGTACAAGTGTCTGCTGCACCACTTCAAATCAGAGTTTGTGCTACGTTTCGTACAAAAGTCTGTTGCTCAGTTTATAAAATCTGGATTCACTTGGAATCCCCAAGCAGGTGGACAATGAGTTCATAAGTGGACAAGACGATGGCTGTGTTGGGGATTTGTCTGATCAGCTGTGGAACGAGTCCTCTGTAAAAAGCTGCGTAGCCTTCCTCTACAGCTATCAACCTTCCTGTCTGGAAGAAATACTTGTACTTGCTGCCTTCTTCTCGCAGCCTCGTCCTTATGACCTCTGTGAAAACAAACAACAAAATACATGAGTCACCTAATGTTTCACAAAAAAAAAAAAAAAAAATCCACGATGTAAGGTTCCTGGAAATACATAGAACCCAGGTATTTACCATGAGGGTAGGCGATGCAGGACGCACACCCTTTTGAAAATGCAGCTGCCACCATCAGAGCAAGGAAATCCGATGCTCCTTTCTCTTTTTCACTACTTGGAGAGGTGTACTGGTTTTGGTTGAGGTGTTTCTTCAGTGTCTCGTAAATGAGGAAGCAGATCATGGTTTCCGAGATTCCCGCATATGACGCAGTCAGGCCTCTGTAGAAACCGCGGATCCCTTCAGTATTGTAAACATAGCGGGCACACTGTAGTGCATTCAACCGCTTCTCTCCTCTGGCTCTGAAAGACCAAAGTCAAATTCATTAGAGCAAAACAAAAAAACAAAGAAAAAACAAGGTGACCAGTACAGAAAATGAGAAACAAAACCAGGTTCATAATTCAACAAAGACTCCTCTCCAGATGCTGTGTTTTCTAGTGTCATGGATGATAAAATAATGACTTATGATCTGTGACTGCAGTTTAAAATAATTCATGTTTTGTCCCTTCGCTCAACAAGATTTATCCTGCAGGACAGAAGCTCTTCAAATCCATTCCTGTGACATCACATGGTACAACTGCCCTGTACTTTGGATTGTAAATAGATTCTTCTGCTGCACGCAGGACCCTACGTCAGCACTGTGTATTTATGGCACTGGATCACAAGATGGGAACTATACACTGTCCAAGCCAAGGATAGTGGCACGAAGGCAGGCCCCTCAATGAAAGGTCAGAAGGTGTAACTAGTGTCCACCAATCACAGGAGACTTTAATGTGTCAGAGTTAAAGCAAAGTCAGTTCAAATAAAGTTTACTTTTGTGAAGCTTCTGGTTCATTTACATAATTTCTATTATTGTTTTAATTGTTTAAGGTAATTGGATCTTTGTTGGTTCCATAGTATAGTGGTTAGCATGCCTGCCTTGGCGTAAAAGGTCACCTCAGTGTGACTGTTGGGGTTAACGCACTCCGACATGTCAGTCGCAAGGTGTCATCTATTTCCCGTGGGTAATCACAGTTTGCAAAGCTAAATTATCTTCTTGTTCTAGTGGAGCACTTAACCCAGGGATTGGGTTCAAACTGGGTTGAATGCAGAAAAGGGTTGTGTTTGCAAACAGTCTCTGCATATTTTACATTAAACTGATAAATTTAACATTAATTCAATAACTTTTGTCTTTTTCTAAGTGATATATTCCCCAACAATTTCAAACCTTATACCAACCAAATACTCTATGGGACCTTTTAACTTCCATATACCTAATGCATGTTGCCACAACCATTTAAATGTCAAGTATGTAACAATCAAAATACATATGAAACAACATAAAACATGGCAAAACAGAGAGACATGTACGTATGTGCTGTGGCAGCCTACACCTAAACTTATGTAACGTGCCCACTCTGCACTTATCTCTCTTCACCTACAATACCTCTGATAGTGTGAGCTATTTTAGCTCTGGAGTATTAAAGCCTCCTTTGTGAGATTTTCAAGGACAATGCACACAAAAAAAAACGTAGCTCATAGAAAATAATAAGTATACATACTTTTTCTCCAGCTGCATCCTAGTCTTGACCATCCAGATGGGATTCATCAGAGAGTTCGTAATGAAGGCTGAAGAAGAGGGTGAGAAGAATATATAGTTCAGGATGTTTTAATGTAGGAATGTATAATTTTACACTGAACAATGGAATGGATAAGAAATGTACCTGCAATCCCTGCAGAAGACATGTGGACCAGTCCACTGTTTGGAACAAGCAGTCCATTTAGTGTTTCTTTAGATTTGGAGTATGCAGTAAAATAAATTGCCCTGAAAAACAAAACAACCTGAGGTGAGACCTCGACACAGAGGTGACAGAATTCCACACTGGGCTGACATTGGAATATGGCAGTCACTGTGTGACAGCTGCTCATGAGTATAGTTCAATCTAAGCTAAGTGCCTCCACAGCAGTCGGTTTCCGAGGGGCTGCTCATTCAGGCTGGTGTGTTTGAAACAAAACCCTCACTGTACTGGAATCGGCTCAATCAGCAGTGGACACCACAGAGGTCCACAGACCTCTCTGTATTCAACCCTGTCCAATTTGGACAGTGGACAAAATGGGGACAGTGGAAATACTAAACAAAGGGTCAGGCGGTGGCTAAACATTAACTATTGGCAACTGTTGACCCAAGTCAGTAAAACAAGGTTTCAAAGTCTGATCAACATTTTATCCACAGTACATGTCAACTAATTTGAACATTGCATTGTACATCACATTTTATTGCTTTATTCCTTTTGGAAGAAGTACTTTCAAAAGAGAACACTGATTAAACAGCTTATGACACTAAAAATAGTTGATAAGAACCTGTGCACAATATTACTTATATTTTATGAGTGCCCTTCAGTCATTGATGTAGATTAAAATAAAAAATAAAATGAAAATGCATTGGCCCGTGGCAAAAGGTTTTGTCAAGAACTAGCATTTCCAAAACCCTTGACTTATGGGTGGAAGTCATTGAAAAAGATGTTTATACACTCAAAACACATTTAGCAGGACAAGAGAAATATGTCATCAAATGTTATTTCTTCTTGAGATTTATATAGTCAATAAATAAAATCTGGAGTGTTGTGATACAAGGAAACAAGACAGACGATAATTTGTCAATGTTTTACCACAGTTAAACCAGGTTGGTTTTTAAATCTTCTAACGCAATAATAGTACCCAGAAATTCAGTTTAAAACAGTATCATTCACTTAAAGAAGTTATATTTTATCAACTGCATTGTTTATTATTGTTGTGTCTCAATTCACCTTGAGGGAGCCACACCAACCAGGTTTGGCCCCAGACCACGAAAAAGTGACCTTGGTCCCTCTTTTTCAAGAATTGATCTAAAAAACAAAACAAAAATCACAGAACATGAATTTGATGATATATCTATATATGCATATATATGTATGTACAAATTACAGTAGGTGATATATAATCACTGTAAATGCTGGTTAGATTATCCCAACTTATTTTCTAGTCAATTCCACATATATAGCCTCCATTCATAAATATCACTTTGCCATAAAAGATTGTCAATCTCTACAATCCCTATAAATGGACATGAGTGTGACAGTCCACTCATTCAGACTGTTACATCAGTTATGTCAACATGAGCTGATTTTGCATCAGGTTCGAAACTGAACCCAGTCTCCCATGAAACGCCACGCTTGTCACGTCCGCCACAACCCCAAAAAGGTTTTTGTCTATCTGTCGATGGCAACCTTCATTCTTCAGATGACATTCAGGTTTGACTGGGGCCAAGAAAAGGGGGGGAGGAAGGTTGCATTACTGTTGTTTTGTTTTTACAGTGTTTACTCAAACAAATATGTATATGTTACGCCTACATATCTAGTGCCATCTGTTAAAATTTACACAGCAACTCCCTTTATTCGTCATAATCTATTAACCTGGAATTGCAAAGAAACTATCAAAATTAATCTACATTTGTTAAAGAAGATTGCAAAGAAACTATCAAAATTAATCTGCATTTGTTAAAGAAGTAGAAAGAGTGGTGATGCATGCATCTTATAATCTGGATTTCAAAGAAAATATTTGTTCTGCACAAACTAAATGTTGCCTTTAGCTGCATGTAACTTTTAAAGCTTCAGCAGTAACAGATACTTGTCTGACTGGTCTCCGACTCTGAATGTAATTTTACACCAACAAAAGTCAAGACGCCTTTAAAACGTTCCTTCAGTTCACGAGGACCACTCCTACTCTGTAGCCAAGTCTGAGACATAAAAGGGACCATCTCTGGGTCTGGTGTTTGGTGATGTAAAAGTGGTTATCACAAAATACTATGTTGAGGTTAAATATGTACAACGTACTCCCAATGTCTCCAAACTTGTCACTTTAATGCAAAGCCTTTACCCTACAAACATATGTGAAACACAGCTAACAACTATGTCTGTTCCCTCACAACAGTAGTTAAGAGAAAAGGACACCAGCTGTGAAGAGGGAACAGTTTGTCTCCTTACTTGGAGGTTTTAAAATACAACCCCTCCAAGGAAAAGTCCTCATCACATGATGTGTTTTTCAGACACACAACTTACCGAAGAACCTGTAGCAGCCCTGGTGTGACAGTCCCCGGTCGGATAACACCAGTTCCACTTAACGTACCCAACTGGACCTGGAAGACGGGCCGGAGGGCCAGGCTGGAGGACTGCAGTCGTGTCTTTAACACCTCCAGAGGACATGTCACGACGGCTCCCACCGTTCCACTACACCTGGAAAATGACACACTACAATCAGAATAATGATCCTAAAGAAAAATAACACACTTAGCAGCCCCTGCTGATTTTAATTATAACTTTAAACAACATCAACACAAGCTTCCAATTTAACCTACTTCTTTACATGTCAAACCGGTACATCCATTATTAACCACATTTAACCTTGTCACTGTCAAGGATTATCTGGAACAGATTAATCTAAGACTTGTACCACCAAAATAGCACCTTGTCTGATTGGCATAATACATAAACAACCCTGACTGCCAGAAATTGCAGGCCATATTTATAAAAAAGTTTTTAAAAAAAACTAAATCTCAAAAAGTAATATCACAGAGGATTATCCATCTATAATACCAGCTTTTATGCAATACTGAAACAGCTATAGCTGAAATTCAAAGGTCATATATTTATGGAATAGTTAGACATGTATTCCCCTTTTAATACCTTTATTATTTCCATGACGCCTCAAAGCCTATGTTAAGTCATAGTCTGCGCACATGACGTCTTAAACATCTTAACAGAGAACTGTAAGAGTGTGAAAAGTTTCGTCTGAAATTGGAATAATTCCAATATGCCTTAGCACATGTTGAACACGTGAAAGTCAATTTTGGACATGTCGCAAAAAATTTCAAGGGTAAAATGGCGTCATTTAAACGATATAATTCAAGTGCACGTTCGTTGTGGCGTCTAACATTCATCATTTTACAGCAGTAGGGTGGTTCTAAAAGACACAACACCTGGTTTAAACAATAATATTTCTTCTCATTGTGCCTCCATGACCGACCGGCGAGCATACACGTAGCTGTTTTTTAAATAACGATATCGGGTATCAGAGCTAAATGCTAACTGCTCTTGCCACTGAGCCACATCCAGATATAGTTGACCCGCTATATCTGCTCGGTTTACATTCAGTTGGATGAAATTTACACAGACACTACAGAACGTCGACACAATTACTCTCAAACTGTTTTACTGACGAATTTTTAAACTCTAATACCATAAGAAAGCCGCTAGCCGGTATTAGCAAATTTCCGCAATGGAAGGTTAGCAGGTGAAACGAAGAGATACGATGCTATCTAGTGCTTAATTGATCAGCCGTTAAGCTATAAAACAATATCAATAAAAATACCAAAGCAACGTAAAGGCGTCCATAACCACTATTATCCATCTTAAGTATTTTACTAAATTGGGGCGCCGAATAGTTAGGATAATGAAAATAAACACTTTACAAAACAGCCCCAACGCGGTTAACCGCTAACAAACAAGAAACTAGCTCCCCTTTATACGCTTCAACTTATTTAGGATGTAAACCAAAGGTTGTTCTTCAGATTCACTGACGATTTTAATGGACAAGACCTTTCAGCCTCAACTGTGGTCACCTCTCTGCGTCACTTTACTCTCTGTCCTATTGACCAGCCTCAGACCGGTTTGAAGCGGAGCTAGGAACATGACTTACCCCCCGGCGAACAGATTAAGCAGCGTATCTTTCTGTGCCATCCCCTCCTTTTGTTTCAGACGGTCATCATACGGTTTGGTGTTCTCCTTGGATAAAATTAAAAAAGAGTCGGGGGCTCTTTGTCTTTCCTTTGATCCTGGTTCGCAGCAGTAGTCACCTCAAGGAGATTCAGTCTCTCTAGTCACATGATCATGGTCTGATGTGAAGACTTCCTAGCAGTGACGTCAGTGGGCCGGGCGGGGGTGTTGTCTGTGACGTAAGTACACGTGCCTCACACATTTCCCCAGCCTTCTTCCTAAATCGTTACGCAACAAACAGAGATCTTGATTGACAACACAACAAGTCCTTTTTGACCTTGACCAGTTACATTTTGATTGCCCTCTCAAACCCTACCCAAAACAATGTAATGGTAATTGTTGGCGTGCACAAGCAAAATGTGCAAACACACTTTCTAGACAAATTTGTCCATCCATCATCATCTGTTTATTGGAAGACTAATTTGTATTCTTTATAAAAATGTAATACACCAAACTTTGATGATTGCACTTAAATCCAAAATTAGACTTTCAATGTTGTGTTGTTAATGTCACCTTAAATATACACATAAAAAATGGAGCCAGCAATGATTAATTTCAGGGCCACATGGTGGAGGAGTAGCGGTCTTGCCTTGCAGTAAAAACATCATCAGCTCAAGCCCCAGTGGTCAACTTGGTCCAACTGTATGAAGTTTGCATTGTCAGCTTGTTTGTGGAATTTTTATCTGCTATCCTGGCATTTCCCCACAAACCAAGCAGATTAGGTTAATTGTGTTTACTTTGTTTATCTTTATATGTGGCCCTGGTATTGACTGGTGGACTGTCCAGGGTGTATCCCACCCTCCTGAAGCATAAACATTGAATTGTACATTTTTTAATGTTTTGGAAGTGAGTGTAATATAATAGTGTAATATAATTTTTATTTAGATATTTGAGCTATTCCTGCTCCATGAGTACCTAGTCTGCTTCAACAACTATTGTCGGATTATCTTCCTCTTGTGGCTCTAGATTTTTTTTCTTTAACAAGACACAGATATGGACTGCAAGCAGGACAATCAGCACTTACACACTTTATGTCTATGAAGACATAAAGGCACATTTATTTTTAAATTGTGTTTTATAAGACATGCCACAGGCTAAACGGCCCCTGAATAATGGTACATTCATTAACAGTATACACAGATTTACTTCAAACTCCCACCCATACTGTACATTTTTTAATAATTGATTAAAAACAATACCAAAGATTATATTTACAAATAAAACAACTATTGTGTTTTCACTGTAACCCATCCCTGAAAAGCATTAATTATGTAAAAGGCCAACGTCACTGATCCTATTTATAATAACACTGAACACAGGTGTAATTATTGAAGTATTCATGAATTATTATTTTCTGTTCACGGGGCCATGATTCAGAGCTGGCTCTCTCTCCATTAGTTCAACTGCATTATTTAGCCTACATTTGACTTGACTACATGACAAGCCAGGTGAAAGTGAATACTAAGTAACGTCTTACAACTCTTTGTACCACTTAGTAAAAAGTTACATTTGTATATTATATTCTACTCTTCAACCATTCCTTGCAAGCTTATATACTGAGAAATACTGTCTGCATAATTTTTGATTTTGAGTCTTTGTCTGGGTTTGTATATTGCTGTCTTTTTATGCAAAAAAAATGGGAGTAACGTATGTAACAGAAGCTTCACTTTACATTTTTAACCCAAGTCTAGACATGTACACTAGGTATTTTCCTGGGGCATTAAATGTTCCTATCTCATCAATGTGTGGTTTCACAAATAAAAACTTAAATACCTGCAACATTTATGGTACATGCCTACAATCAATTGTATAGTTATGTATGTACTGTTACTCTGAACAGTCCTGTAAAAGTCATCAAATACCATAGTACGTTTGGACATTCAAGCTAAATCCAACACTGGTTATCTAAGGTTTATGATGTCCTCTAACACCTGTTTACAGTACTTTCCTGTAATTAACCTGTTTCAGCTGCGATAAGAAACTGTAAATAGGGAGAGTTAAACGATCTCTGTCTCCTGTACTAGGAAGACCACAGAACAACAGAGAGCTAGGTTTCAATGAAAACAAGAAATGTGACATCATCGACTGTACCACGGCGATAAACGATTGTTTGTGTTGTGCGGTCAAAGTTGAAGTGTAACTCCTGTTTTCTGTCAGAGAGTGAACAGCAGAAAAATAAGTTACTCAATCACAGTGATAACACAGTGTTTTTCAGTGTGTCTACACAACAACACTAACATATGCCCGGAGGTCAAAACACTTCGTGCAAACCAGTTCAACTTGATTTTTAAGCTATTTGTAATTATGAAGATTTTTTAACGTTCTATTGACAGTGTAACCTTGTGTGTTTGTGTGTGTGTGTGTGTGTGTGTGACACAGAAACACTGGTCTACTCTTATCACTGACTGCATATCCCTCATTCTGATTTATAGCTCTCCAATGTTGTATTATTATTTGGTTTCCTAGATTAATGGTGGCTTATTCATGTTGTACTAGCCAACACATATGTTTCCTAATTCTGTTATCAGATATTTGCAGTTCCAAAGTGATTTGTTCACTGTTTTGTCACTAGATGTTATTGTTCACATGAGCATTAGCTTAGCTGTCCTAATATGTGCTAATATATGCAGAATGTTTGATTGTAGATAAATAGTCTAAAGGAAACCATATAATATAAATGGAAATAACATGGAAATCCTCTTTGTCAAGTGAGCCTACATAGAACAAAGTAAGCCTAAAGCTAAAACGGCTAGCATTGAAATTAAAATAACTATTATGTTTGAAATGAACAGGTCTCACAGTCACACTTCTATGAAATTACTGGATTTATTTTTAACATTTTTACGTTCATTAACACACTGCATGTAAATCCAATGACATTGGCTTTAACGTTGGCCTTAATTCACTGAATAATCTTCACTCGTTAGTTATCGTGTAAAACTTGGAAATACTGACACATAGTGGCCATATGTAGCATGAACCCAGCAGCTCTGCCATGTCCGCTTAGGTCCAAAACTGAACTTGGTCTAAAATGTTCACGTCAAACCTTTTTGTATTACATTCATGTCATCAAATCAGCGGCAAAATACATCTTTATTCTTATAATTATTTAAAGAAAACAGTGATTAACCTGACACCGTTTTTTTGTTTTGTGAAACTGCAGCAGTAGTTTGAGACTCACATGTACTCACAACTTTGCAAGTCAAACTAGAGTCGTTAACATAATCCCCAATTTGCACTCGAAGAAACTCGAGTAAACAAAGACATGAGGGAAAAACAAGAACGCCTTAATTCAACACACCCCCCTCACCTTGCACATCATCAACCTGCTCACTCTTCTCAGAAAAGTTTCTCCTGTTAATGTAGGTATTCATCACTTCCAAACAGGGAACGTATCCTTCACGTTAAGTGATATTTATGATTTAATATAATTCTTTGGGGTTTTTTAATGATTTATGATACTGCAATAGAAGCTCCATCATTCTTCTCTACATGTGGTCCCGTGACCCGGTGTACACCCCACACTCACCCGTTGTCTCCAGGTCCACTCGCGATTTATGCGACAGGAGATGGAGGTTAGTTTCCATGAAAGGCGCCACCTGTTGTCTGCGAGTCTTAATTGCAGCTCAGAAAAATGATTGCAATTTTTTTTTTTTTTTTTTGCAAGTGACTCAAAGATCACACGTTTTCTACTGTCGCTGCCAAAATCTGTACTTTCTGAATGTCAAATACCGTGTTAAGAACTGCCACTGCAGGTAAATTACACCTTTGATTAGGCAAAGTGAATTCTGAGTCATTCCATTTGGGAGGAAGGTGACCCTCTTGACTTTCTTCAGTAACTTTGCTTAATTAAAGTTTTCTGGAGGTAACACAGTATCAGGCTCTGTCTAGTTATTTTATCTGCCATGTATGTCCATATTGTGACATGTCAACATGTGTAATTGTGGTTCGACAACTACTACCATTGTGATTCAACAGTAGGCACTTTTGGGTTTTTCTTTTCTTAGATCTGTGCATTTGCCATCAGTTTCACTCAGTAGTTTATGAAATCAAGCAAACAAAGGCTGGTGAACAGCATAATATACTTTTTCATAGTAGAAAATGCATTTTTGCTTTTGAAAATGTATTGGTTTCCTTAGTTTATCTCAGGCTAACAGGCTAACCATTATTTTGATTCATCTTTCACCTTATTTGAATGCATTAACTTCTGCAGTTTAACAAGTGTAAGTGTTTGCATCCTCACTAACATGTAATTGTTTTGGTCACTTTCTGCTGTATTTACTAATTAATTCTAATATAGTTACAATATGAGTGATACATTTCTTCAAAGTAAAACTTGATCCTAAGCGTAATATGTCAAGTTTCTCCACTGTTTATATTTATGAGCCACTTACTGTAGTTTCATCTATCAGGGAAGGACCAGTTTGTCCATCATGCTATTACTTGAACATTTCACAAGACACTTTTATCAAACTAAACATCTTTCATTTTTCTGAAATAAAAAACAAAACAAAAGGAGTCCCAGATTAGGTTTTATAATTTGAAATAATCTTTAATAGATACTTACAAACAAATCTACAGCAAGGAATACAAATAAAATGGAATATGCAAGCAAGAAGAGGTGGCACAGTGTGTGCACGCCCAGCCGTGTGCAGAGTGTGTACATCTGCACATCTAAAAACTCTTTAGTCAACAGGTGTATGATATGGCATAGACAATAAGTTGGCAATCGGACTTGTCAGTTTGTGCAGCACTTTGTGGATTGTCTTTCTTGTAATGAGTTTGCCGATTCAGGCACAACACTGATCGTGACTAATCTGCCTCACCTCTCCACTCCACTCCCCTTGAAAACACGGACACGACACCCACTGCTCTCAGATATGCGCTCGTGTGAGACCCAAGAGTAGCAGCTGTTTGTCACTTCAATAATTACACAACAGAGGCTGTTGTACTGGTTGGTTTCCATTCTCTGGGTTCAAATGTAAAACCTGGTGACATTTTTCTACTGAATAAAAACAGCTGTCCTGGGCTTCGACCACACGTGGGCTAAAATGACAAAATTACAAAAAGCAGGAGGGACACGGGGGATTAAAAACACAGATCGCACAGACAAAACAATCCCGCTGATGCATGCTACAAAATCATCACAGTGACAAAATTCTTCCCATACATTTTCTTCAGCTGTTGTTTCCATATGACTGACCCGGTGGTCAGTGCTGCTCTTCAGCTTCTTTACAGTGAATTGTTCCACACTGCAGTACAATCACTACGGAATGATCAGCTTCTCATTTATGTGCTGTGTGAAGTCTCAATTTAACATCTACTTTAAAATCACAATTAAAAAAAAACAATTAGGATCTTGTGTTATAAGCTCAATTGTTCCGACATGTGTACTTGATGCCATCGTGTGGTGGTACACCAGAAGTGCACCTCAGCACCAAGTTCATGACATTATCTTTTTGTCTTTGCACAATCACGTTTAAATTTAAAAAAGCTACAAGACAGGAGTCGGTAATCATAAAGCTGGAGGTTGTTGCAGCAGAGGTACTGATTACATATGCCACATGGACTTTAAAACCTGCAGGTTGGTACACCAATATGGTGACTGTCATGGCATCGTCTGGATCAGCATGTGTGCATAGTGCTTCAGTTATTCCTGATTTATTTAGTTAGATAATACATTAGCAGAGACTCCTTAAAAATGGGCTTTGAACCTCAGTCAAAGAGTCCAGCCGCCCACACACAGAAGCATTCTTGTTGAGTCAGTCCTGGAGATGTCAGCAATGCTGCCAAACGGGTTTCACCCCACAAAGGATCCCAGAGAAACTTGAGAAAGGGAAGAGAGGGCGTGTGAGGCGTGTGCTGTGACAGTTCCGGCGCCGTCATTGGTAGAGCAGGTAGTTCTTGAGAGAAGCTGGCAGTGGTAGTCTGTGGATTTCATTCAGTCGCTCTCTTCCTAAAGCCACCCTCACTGAACGCCTACAGAGGTCCATCAGAGAGAGGGGCTCAGCTGGAGAGAGACAGGGGGGAGAAAGGGGGTGAGAGAGGGCCTTTACTGTATACTTTTATTCAAAAATAAAGTGGACAGAAAAATTACTTATCAATATATCCACTAGGTGACAGCAATGCAAACTATATGATGCACAGACGCCAATTAAACCAATGTAGATTTTCTTTATTCATTACATGAAAGTTCAAACTGCTTTAATTCAAACAAGACATTTAAAATTCAATTAAACTTTAATATATAGAGTACACGGAGGGACAGGAATCTTGCGCACACAACACAGGACAACAATGTCCCATAAACTGGTTCCATGCAGTTGTATGTGTATCAGTGCTTGTGTGGGGTTTCCTTTTTAGACCAAAACTAGGTCAAGTGATCTAAGCTGCACATACAAAACAAACTAATGAGCACAGAGCAGCTGGGACATGGAGGCAGTATATGGTTTGATAAGAACCTATGTTTCTTCATTGAAAACTCCTGACTCTCACTATGGAATAATAGGGATTAATCCAATTAGAATCAATTCCCATTTGTCCGGGGAAAAACAAGGAGCTTGTTTTTTTGTTTGTTTGTTTTTTGCACTACAACATGAACAGGGAGTGTTTTGGAGTAATCATCATCACACAACAGCCTGGTCTTTAGAAAAGTGCAGTAAGGCCAAAAGATATAGCCCATAGTATTACTACACGTTGAAAAAAATACATGTTATCACATGTACTGCTTTGTGTAATGACACAGTGACTGTCAAAGACAACAACGGTGGCTTCCAGTAATCCTGTTCTTTACAGTCTGACAACACTGTGAATGGTATGTTTCCAGTCATTCAATGTCACCTGTGCTAATGCGACGGTCGGTCCCAAGGTGACGAGTACTACAAATACTGAAATGAAATCAAAGTAAAGGTTTGTACTTACGATCAAGACTGTTAATGTACCGGATTCGTATTTCACAGTGTCCCCACACGGCGCTCACCACCGGGTACAGTTTCCGGCCCTTTAGTCCCCTGAACGCCACGCCTAGATAATGTCCGTCAACTATGTAACCCAGAGTCCCCTCATCCATGTCCAGGACCACCATGATGGAGTCTGGAATGATGAAGGTGTCGTCCGGTTCCAGGAAGTCTGGGTAAGCTTTTCCTGGGTTGTTCTTGCCATCATGGTAGAGTTTACTACGGCACAAGTCCCAGCCCCAGGATTCAACGTTGCTTCCAACCAACGCTGTGTAGCCCACCGAGTGCAGCGGGGCTTCACTTGTAGCTACTCCAACCACGGCATGGGTGCCGCGCTGGCGCATGGCCCAGCTTATCTCCCACACGTGTAAACCCCTGGTGTACCCGATGCGGCCCCGTATGGCGTCCGTGCTCTGTGCCACGGGGTGTCGGTGAAACACCAGTTTGTTGTCGTCTTTGACGAAGATGTTGAGGGAGCGGTCGTCATTGTTCCACGAGTGCTGGACCTGGACATCCATGCCGGCAGGTGGCATGTCCAGAAGAAGGTCCAGTCGAGAGGGCTTGGTTTGATTCAGGGCCTGTAGCTCCAGGTTCAGGGGACTGAACGCCGGATCCCGCATATCAATAGTTTTGATTCCACCAGGGACTTTTTGCCCCATGCTCAGGATAATTATCGTGTCTCCTTTCTCCTCCACCTCCCCCCTCCTCACAGACCTATGGGGGGGAGTAATCAGCCTCAGATCCTTTCCACCACTGCCCTCATTCAACCTAAGAAACAGGTCTGTGCTCCTCTGTGTCCAGTAGCAGACGGCCAACGTCAGCCTGGATGTTGTATTAGGTTTACCTGGAAATGAAAAACAAGATGAACGATTGTAAATGCACTGCAGGGAAAAAAAAAACACATTCTCATTTATAGGGTACACTGTAAATACATCCGTATGACATCAACATGGCCTTTGAAATCAGAACTGAACATCTGCTTTAATTAAGATAACAAGGATTCCTTTTGAATACTTTGATGTACTACTGTAATTTAATAACAAACTCAATACACAACAACAGGTTTGCGTCCATGTGCCATGAACTGGCAAACGTTGCCTTTTCCGCCCCTTCGCGACCTTAACAGTGTAAAGCAGTAGAAGACGATGTGTATGAATGGATGACCAAATGACCAAATGTGGACAACAAGTGGCTTTTAAACAGCCCCGCTCACAGAGCTGGCTTTGTTCTCATGTGATGTTTTGTGTAGAAAAACACAAAAGTCAGCGTCGCATGACCAAAGCTGTCTGATGCAGGAAGATTTATACAGAGCAATGACAATTGATGCAGGAAGATTTATACAGAGCAATTATGACAAGAAAACATATGCAACCACCTTTTTTAGTTTGTAAATCAGAACTCAATAGTACGTCACATTTTCCTTTCTTCAGTCGACGTCAACCAGGAAAGACCAGACCAACAAGTTTCTGTTACTCATCGTGACCTTTACTAAATTGAAAGGATTATATTTAATGAGTTTGCACCTCATCAGTAAAAACACTGGGTCAGCTTTGATGTCAGACTGTAAAGCTACACGCAATCAACGACTGTGGTGAGATTTAGGAAAATATCAGAATCACAGTTATTTTAGTTTAAAACTGAAAACATGGGGCAAAACAGACAGACACGAGGGTGAGTTGACCTTTGGTCAGTTATGCTATCACCGTGGAAATGTTTTTGAACAGAAAACATTCAAAAAAAAAAAAAACAGACACTAGCAATAGCTGCAGAGTGACCACATCACAAAGCAGCAGCAGCAACAGTGGCAACAGCAACAGCAACTGCAACAGAAGCAGCAGAGCTGGCTTTTCCTGCATCCAGTTTGTAACAACGTCTTAAATCAAGTTCCCTGAAGCCACACAGGAAAAAAAAATGTTGTTTGCTGCCGCGACAAAACTCAGGAAAAACTTTTTTTAATACATGGATTGAATTACTGGAGAGAGTGACGAGGCCAGAGAAATGACAGAGGCGCTAGTAGGTACAGATGGTAGACAAAGACGGTTTTTGTCGGCTGTTGTAACCACAGTATTTCCTGTTGTCTGGGTATGTTTCAGACGGTGTCTAACTAAAGCTGTGCAGCAATACTGCTGACAAAACACGGGATGGTTTTTGAAACATATTGTAACGGCGGCAACGCAGAAAGACAATGCAACACACAGACCCAGGAGTCCAGGGGAGAACACCAGAACATCAGAAACACAAGACAATTCCAACAAGAATAACCAGTATGGCTCCTGATGGTTGCCTCCTGTCGTAACACACACCTCTGTATTCTTACATCTTTTGTCACTTGTCACTACAGAGAGCAAAAGGGGAAACTTGACAGCCACAAAAGTCACACCTGCAGTCCACTTCTGGTAAGGGGCCACGTCTATACTTATCAGGGATGTTGAAAATAATGTGTAGATTAAAATAATCTGGGGTTTTCTAGTGGAACCTGTGCTGTTCAGCCCAGGAACTTAAACCTATAACGTGACACATGACTGCACTCATGTATAAACACACAAACCAGATACTATACCAGCACTGTAGATCATCAACTTTATTTTGGCATCTTCCTTAATATTCATGTTTTTATTAATAATAATAATATTAACAACAACAACAATAATCAAATATAATGTCGTCTTTGTGGATGTCTTGGTTTGCCAAAATTAAATGACACTACACTTTCAGTTTAGAACAGTAAGTGGGGGTATTCAGATTGTGTTTAGTGGCCACTGTTTAACGAGGCCCCCTAAAACCAGAGCTTCCATGGAAATATTCCTTGTGTACAGCTCTACCACCAAGGACAACTGTTAAAAGTATCCATACGGCAGGAGATGCTGTGGATTTAAAGGTCACTGCAAACCCTCAGTCTCCACCACAGGGGTGGGCCGTTTGTCCACGGTGACAAATTGTTTGTCCTCTCCGTCATCATGACTTTTATCGACTCCCGTTTATTTAACAAGCGAAAACAACAGAAGATCAGCCAAAATGATTTATGTCGTAGTAAAGTAGTAAAAAACAACCACAGACAGAAGTTAAAAAAAATAGAAAAACAACAACAAAAACATTCTGCCCCTGTATGAACATATTATATACTATATGTCTGATATTCCTGAGATAAAAGTGCAATCATTCAAAACCATAACAAATGAGAGCTGTACATAAGTTTATTGTGTTAGTGCACAAAAAGCAGCAAATACTTAACTGAGTTACTTAGCATTTATAGTCTAATATTATTTTTCTATTTTTATTTACATTTCTATTTTTATTACATTTTTATAATAATTATTTTACAATGTTGTAATGTATATTATTTCTATTCAACACATTTTATCAAAAAATATTTTTAACAGACTTTCTATTCAACACATTTTATCAAAAAAATATTTTTAACAGACTTTGGAAGTGCATTAGATTGCTTATATATAGAATACAATGAAAATAATGCCCTGTTTACAACAATGGCTCCAATCCAGTACAAGAGCAGAACAGCACATACTGTACATAAAACACAATTCACACTACTCATGTTGGAGGCGGGACAAAAGAAGCAGGAAGAACCTGCAAGACAGAGAAACTTCCTTACTGTATAAAACATCATAGCAGTTCAAACTTGCATTTAATAAAAAAATGTCTTTAACTGAAATGACTGTATTTTATAAATGGTAACCAGGACACAGTGCTCAGAAACAGAAGGTATATTCCTGTGCTGTGGATTTTACCTTACTCAGCTATTATGAAAGTGAAATACTGCATTCCCACAAACTCCAAAAATAGAGGAGCAGGAAAAAAAAAAAAGAAAAACCTCCAGCCTTTTCCTATTATATGGTTGTCTAGTCAGAGGCCAACAGGAAAGCAGTAATAAAATGTCTGGCTTAAAAAAAAAAAAAGAAAAAAAAAGGATGTTCCGTCATGTCTAACCCTATGTCTCTTTTGAGGAACAAGCAGTTTTTGGCATGCAGAAACTTGATTATAAAATTCAGATGAATACCTGCTGTGCTTTCCTTTCATAAAAGAACAAAGCTAACTTTTTTTTTGTAACGTAACCATGAGGTTCTTTTTAAGCACAGATGTGCAGACTGACTCATCAGACTACATGTATCTATGGGCAGTAGTCCTTATCCACACCGGTGTTAAGGTGGCAGCCAGACCAGAGTGTGGTGAGGTCAGTCTGCAACCTCATGGTTGAGCTGTTAGTCTAATGCTTTCCTGGGTGACACAACCTGGGGCAGACCGTCGTTACACCAACAGACATGTCACCATTTTTAGTTGAGCAACCCAGACGTTTGCTTATTTCACTGCAAAAACAAAAAACACTACAGCAAAAAAACAAAAACCCATATATGTGGGTGGTATGTATATATATATATATATATATACATACATATATAAAAACATATATATGGAAAGTGCAACCACTTCTGTTTTTTAAGCAGGTAGTAAGAGTTTCGTAATACACCCAATGGGATCGTGAACTATTATAAATTGATTTACATAATGATTTATTTTATTTTTTCCATTGCCTTATATGTCAACAACGGGTTCAACGGAACCCAACAGTTGGTTAGTTGGTTAGTTGGTTAGGTGACATGGACTCAACACGTGTCACTGGGTCATGTAGAGTCCTTAACCACTTGGCTAATAAAACATAAGGGGTGTGACCAAAGTAAAAGAGAGGATGTGAGCTGCACAAGAGATGACATTTGTTACTTCTCAACAGCCAACAATAATGCAGATGACATGGCAGAGCTTCCACACGTGCCCCTTCCTGTCTAAGTATATTGGATGTGATGAATTCCGTCCCCATTACTTAATGTTTAAAGCTAACTTTATTTAAAAGGAATTTCATTACAGACCCTTCTGACTTTGAACTGAATTTAACTAACTTAAATTTATTGTGAACATATTATATTTATTTCCATTTTTTTTCACTCAAAAACAAAACATGCAGAAGTGTTTTGAGAGAAGAACTGTTTTTGTCCAATACCAAGAAGGATATTCTGCTTCATTTGAATATAATTTGGTTAATTTATTAGTGGATGTGAATATATGTATTGGACATTTATAATTGCCATTAGGGTTTAATAATTGTTTTATAATAATTTTACAACTGTAACTGACAGCCTACTTGTCGAGTGATCAAAAAATAACGGCCTGATTTAACGACCATGTTAATAATAATTAGTGACAGCTCAAAAACCACTTCTTAACGAGGGACGTGATGCGGTGTTTTCATGGATGCAGGTGTGAGTGCTGCTTCTCTTTGGTCCTTCAAGTCTGGCCTATGTTGCAGTAGGGCTCTGGAGAGCATTGTGTAACGTGGAAAATTGCTTCTGGGAAGGCCACTCTAATTTAATTGTAGACAAGAGTTCATTGAGAAGTGCTTTGGCTCTTCTTCTTATGCAAGTAAACACCCATTTAAATGGGTCATGTAGCTCCAGTGATTTAAAAACAGGAGGGAAGAGAAAGAGAGCAGCGGGTGGCCAGCATCTGAATGTAAACATCTCTTTTGCGATGCCTGTCTAGTATTCAAAGGGAGGGGAATGTGTTAATTTGCACACTGTTGAATGAACAGTTTCATTTCCTTTGCCTGTGGCAAAAAAAGGGGAGTCGGGGGGTGGGGGAGGTAGTTATGTTTAAAAAGAGCACAGAATCCTATCAAAAACAAAACTAAGATCAGGTACATTCAGTCTCAGACCAATATCACAGACAACTGCAATAAATACATTTATATATTAGAGAAATTGAACACAGATCTTTATGATCTCTGTCCAATAGACAGTGGTTCTCAAACTATGGTGTGCGTATTACTGGTGGCACTTGGACTCCCCCGAGGGGCATCTCCTCAAGTCTCACTGTTATGTTTGTGCCTTTTTATTGTACAAAGTAGTTTTGTAAAGATAACAGGGCAAACATTTTATTAATAAATAGAAAAAAAACTCCTCTTGAATATTGTGTTTATCCAAACACGGTTGACCTTTGCTGCTGTATAATAATGGTTATCATACTGGTACTGGCTTCACCTTTAACTTCAACGTTGCAGAAACATGAATCCAACTCCACCAAAGATCATTTCTCTGCACAGCCCAAAAACAAGCAGTGACTGAATTAGGTTTGTTTGCAGTTGTCAAGGGAGAAAACAGTTTCTTCTGAGCAGAAAGTCAAATACGCCACTGTTTGTCTGTTACAATAATACTCGTCCCTGATGATGTCTAGTCATCATTCTCTGCTGTCTGCTTTCTCACTCAGCAACACTACTGCCAGAGCTGCACTTTACCATAGGATCAATAAGAACCAAGTCTCTGTGAAATAATTTTCCACCTTTAAAATATTAAGGAGTTATTTTAAAGGTAACAGATGGCAGTCAATCAACGGTGTCTCCAGGAAATGACTGTTTTTTTTAAGAATCTTCTTTCCTAACCCCTGATGTACCCGACAGTCCTTACACGGAATGCTTCCGCCCTTGATTTGACATAAATTAACTCAACAAAATTAAATATTTACCCTTCTAAATTTTGACTGAAGAAATAAACATGAGTTAGTAAAGTGTTTCTACTAAATAAGCTGTTTGGGAGTCCTGGGCCACTGAGTTGGTTTGGAGCTAATTAAAATTCTAGAGAAACACTTTGCCAGATTTGCTGTGCCAAGAAAAGAAAAAAACATGTCTCTATTCTACAGGCTAATTGAGACCCCACATACCTGAACCTGAACCAAGAGTGATCTTTTAACTGCCTGACATTTAACATTTAAATTTAATTACAATGTGTTTGTTGGAATACTTTTATCTTATACTTTCTTCACTCGATGACGTTTCAACCAGGTATCTCTTCATGAAACTAGAGACTGTTATAATCCTCATTAGTCATTTAATTGCTGTTGTACTTTGTTCCTGTATTTGGTGCATTCTGTTCCAGGTCAAAAGGCACACCTCACTAAAATGAGCATTGTCTGATTTAGAGCTGTACATCTGAAGCCCTTTCTAACAGGAGTTTAGAAACACCACTGCATCAGTCATGTGAGGTAGACGTACATGCACAGAAAGCAACCACACACACTACATGCTAGCTCAACACCAGGAGAGTTGTTTACAACAGTGACCAGGCAGAACTCTATGAACCTGTAACATGAAAAGTCATCATCACAGCTGCTGATGTATTCTTTCATCATCCACTTAAAACTTCCAGAAGTTCTAGAATAATAAAAAGCAACAAATCAAAATTGTGTCATATTTGATTGTTTGTTTTTTTACTCCAATCAAAATTGTGTCATATTTGATTGTTTTTTTACTCCTAAGGAAAATAGATATAAACTAAACGCATTTTGACTAAATACTAACTAAATACTAACAGCTACAGAGCAAACATGTGACATAGGACTATCTAAATACATGATGAAATGAGCCATAAAAACTGCCCATCTGTATAAACAACAACACACTGAATATATAACCAGGGACGTTCATCCTAATGGCAGATGCACAATAGTTGCCCACGCACATAAATTCCAAAATCTAATATTATCAGTGAGAACCCTTCAGCATACCTCAGCTAAAATTGCGTTCTGAAGCAGATTTTGACATCCACACTCTGAAGTCACACAGACCTGAACACTTCTTGCGCTGTCTCCCTAAGGCGAAAAGTTAAAGCTTTGTTTAAGCTTCAGAAAGGTACAGTGACAAAGATAAAGTTTTCTACGTGTCCATTTTCAGATGTCTTTTGTCCTAGCTGTCAGCTCCAGATAGATGGTTAGTTTACTTTAGTCCTCCATTTTTAGTTTGCCTAATTTAATACTGACAACTGCCGTGTTCTGTCAACATGTACGGTTGTATCATGTCACGTGTTTTGTCAGCGGGTCAGGCAGAACTCCACAAATGGGTGGTGAAGCCTTCAAATCAAACATTTCACACTCACTTTGGATGATAAATAATCACATTCTGTTTATCTTGGATAGGGGGTTTAGACATCACCAACAGCAGCAGTAATGGTACAATGGTATGTTATCAGATACTCAATTGAAATCTTTCCTAAAGGCTAATCAACAGGAGCCAACTACAAAATACCCTAACACTCACTGCAAATCAGGCATTAGTTGGAAGCATTTCTTAATTTAAACTGGCTGTTTATATTTAGAAATATATGTCGTAAACATTTTATGTAAACACTTCTAGACAGACAAGTGATGCATTGTGCATTACGTGCTGATAGGCTACGAAAAGCCTTGTTTTCATGGTCTGATATACCGTAGAAATTTCGGACTTCTCGCCAATTTGTGTTTCTCACAGTTTCTCTGTGTTTCTCATTGACCACAGGCTGGGCCACTGTGAGGTCGTGTCTGGGCATCATGTGGTCTGTGGAGTTTAAGTTATACAGGGTTTGGTTGGTCAGAGTCATATCGGCTGCACAGGATATGTCCAAGTGTCCCCTCCTGTGGCCGTATCCCAGCCCTCCTTCCAGCACTACTTCTTGCTTTTATGAGATCAACTGGTATGCTTTGATTTGCAGTACTACCATCGTCCGGTTCGACACTGATAGCTTTACTAACAATAGTAATAATAATAATAAATAATAAATAAAAACATGGCCAGAGGGCTGCGTCCAGTATATAAGCAACCCACTAATGAATTCTTATCGTCAAATTAAATGACAGACGAGATGTACTTCGAATTTACTCAGATCAATTTTTACACACTGACTGATTTGTAAAAACGACTTTTGCTCGAACCAAGTACTCAGGAAAAAACCTAGCACCTGAGCTTAGCAGCTTCGTCTTCATTTACCAGTATAGCTTGTCATGCTAGGTAAAGCAAGGGAAACCTGGTCTTCATCTGAAGACTTGTGGACAAGGAAGACAAAATTTTAAGGCCCGAAAAAAAAAAAAAAAACAACTTACCTCCAAGACCACGCACACAATCAACTTGTGAATCGAATCGTTGTTATTTTATTTATTTTTTAATCTTGCCTCCTGTTTACCTGTGGCTCATCTGCCTCTCGATATGTGGATTGCACCAACATCAACAAACAAACACAGGTCGTAGACTTTAGCGTCAACTGGAGCTCAAGGAGAAAAAATAAAGACGAAAACGCATATAAAGGAAGTTTTCTATGATTTACAGGCCGGGATATTTGACGTTTTTGTTACCGAACATGTCAATGTGGTGAATAGTAAAACCTGAAAGGGCGCCACCGTATGAGGGAAGAAAGCAGAGGAGGAAGAAAAGCTTCACGGCTACAACTGACCTGTTAGAGTCGGTCAAACTGCAGCACAGCGGACGAACGGACTGACGACACCGAGGAAACACGTCACCCTCACCGCTGCCTCACACACTCCATGTTGTCGGTGTGTTTCCTTTGCACAGGAGATGTTAACGTTTCAGGCTGGACATGAATTGGGTGAAATGATGATGGCTGCTCTGTAACATCCCCACAGTCACGTGGTCCAGGGCTCCCAGCTGCTTCGCTAGATTAGGACCTCCCTACAGACTGACGAAGTACGCTTCACGTTGACGTATGAAGCTCGTCGTTTAAAAATGTAACTTTAATTTTGAGAAATTAACAGAAAAATAACAGTTTGTCACATTAGATAACGATGTATGACGTCATGCAAGGTATCGCTGTTTTTTCCTATTGTTTGTAAATACATTTTGAAAACGTCAACGCTTTAACGACCTATAATGACGTCATTGAAATGTCACGGATATAAAACACACTTTTTTAGAATATAAAATCATTTTAAGAAAAACTCAAGTGTTATCAAATACTTTTTACACCACCTATCCAAAATTTAATTTTTTTAAACACTTTTATTTGTGAAGATTCATGAAAATGTCACATCATTACTTAAGTTCCAACGTCGTAGGAAATGCCAGAATTTATTTTTTTTAAAGAAAAAAAGATATAAACTGTCAGTAACATATTCATTTAATGGTCTTCGGTTATTTAAATATATTTTTAATATTTAGTATTTTAATAGCAATATTTTATAATTTAAACATGCAGCCTACAACATTTAATTACAATAAACTGTTCAATAAATAACATTAGAGAGAACTGGAAATTAAACCTTTTCAAAACGTTTGAAACTTTGCACAAAAAAAATCTTTTCTTTTACCATCAGTGAAAGAATATGGAAAAGAAGCACTTGTTCAGCCTGTGGAAAAGCGTGGAGAGAAGGTCATGTCCTGGTACAAAAGACATCCCACAGAAGTCTATGGAGGATTTCTTACACCACCTATACGTGTGTGCAGTACAGTGGTGAAAAACTATGACAGTGTTGCCATCTAGTGGTTCATTTTCTAACAAACACCTCCAATCTCGGGCGACGATCCAGTGCACATGTAGCCTGCAGAAAAATCAATCACTCTCTCTGCTAACACTTCTGTTACCGATATAGTTTTTTTTAAAGAAGGTGCAGATTGTTGTAAACAAGAGCTGAAACACCGATGACCGGTCGAGTGCTCAGTGAACATCCTCCTCCTCTCCACTTCCCTTTTTAACTTTATCACTCCTGCATGTTTTCACAGCAGGCGCCTGAGATCAGGGCTGAGATTTATGAGACTCCTACAATGACCTTATCTGTCTGCTGTGAGGCGTCTGAAGGAAAGTTGACTCATTTTACGTCCTTTGTAGCGAGCGTACACCTTGACGACTTAAATTACCCTCTCCTCAGCTCATCTCCCTACGAAAATCCCATTTTCCCATACCAGGATGGTGCAATGTGCTGAGCTCGGTGATATCTCAGGGCCCCTTCCACAGTGGAGGAGGGGAGAACAGACATGCTTACTGCCGTACGTTTAGAAACCATCATTGCCGCAGGATCAATAGTGCATCCCACTCCATGGCTGGCAGAGTGCATTGCCTCTATGGGGGCGGTGGGGTATAGTGAATGGTTGTAGTTGTAGTGGTGGTGGTGGTGGTGGTAGGGGGGTGGGAGTAAAAGTGGACAGCTGCACCTAGGCAAGTCAGAGCAGCGAACGCTGCTGAGGTGAATGATGGCGTGCTGCGTCAGACGCTCAGCTCTGCACTTGTTCTCAGATGCAGTTTCTGAGCTTGGACCAAAGGGAAGATGCTGTCCTCAAGTGGTGGATGCAGGCAGTCCCAGGATTTATTAACTGTAATACAGTGTGTGGACTAGTTCAGTTGTAGTTCACAGTTTTGAACTGAAATGTGCCCTGGAATAAGAAAAAAAAAGTGCCCTTTCGGCAGCTTGTACAAATCCTCTTAATATCTTCTTCTTTTTTTTTTTTTTCCAAGTGCTCCATTCCTCTTTGACTGCACTGGAGGGTGAGCGCTGAAATAGACTCATGCTGTTGGTGAGAAGCCATCTCAGGTTTCAGATGGCTTGCAATATTAGCCCTGCACCGTCCGGCATCATAAATCAGAACTCCTTAGTCAGCAATTTAAATAATCCTTTTCGGTTTTTAGAGGTGTGTGTGTGTGGGTGTGTGTGTGTGTGTGTGTGGGTGGGGGGGGGATTGAAAATCATTAGCTCTGACCTTAGATGTTTATAACACAATTGTGTTAGAAAGGCAGACGAACAGACAGACGAACAGACAGGCATATACTTGGATAGATACACATATAGATTAGAATAGATTTAAACAACTTCAGTTCACAATCATAACTATTTAATTCAGTAAAATCTATTATAGTAATATTTCCCCTCCACAGTAACACGGTCTTGTGAAGCCTGACAAAAATGAAACCTGACTAAGTATTTTTACTAATACTATCACTACTAACTGAACTCCTTTTACTAATGCTATTTTTTTTTTTTACTATTTCTTTTTTTCTTTTCTTGTGTCTGTCAGCGACCATGTCCTCAGCTCTAATGTACCTGCGTGACTTTGAGAGGCGAGTGTGCTGCTGCTGTGGATGCAGCAGAGGAGGTGCAGCAGAGGAGGTGCAGCAGACGAGGTGCAGCAGAGGAGGTGCAGCAGACGAGGTGCAGCAGAGGAGGTGCAGCAGAGGAGGGGCAGCAGAGGAGGTGCAGCAGAGGAGGTGCACCACTGCGGGACACTGGGATGTGGATGGGACAGGATGTGTGGTGCAGTACGAGCATCCCCTCCGCTCAGATTGCTGTTCATTTGTCAAGTCGCCAGCGGAATTGAATGGTGCATTGCTGCTAAAGCGCAGAGAGGCGATCAGCACTGGAACAGCACACCTCTGGGGAAGGGTCCCAGGTGAGATCCCCCTTGTATGAGCCGTAGATTAGGGGAGCTTTTTTTCTCCTGCGAACGACTGGAGAAAATACATGGATCTCCTTTGTCCTAGTTCACAGCCACTTTATCCGTAAGCATGTCGGATCATTCTTCACTGGGAACACAAGTCAGAAACTTAAACACACAGATTATGTGGAGAGAGTTCTTCTGTCACAAATTGAGAAGAAAAAAACAGGCTAGCCTGTAGCACGGCTTGAATACTAAAAGAAAGTCTCATTTATTTTCTGACCTTGAATGGAAGCTGCACTGATATTTCAAGGACATCCTTGTTGAAACGGCAGCTAAACGACAGGCACACAGAGTTCACCCCGCAGGTCGGAGCCAGCCGATTGGCTGTGCTCTGGTATCTGCTGCTACCGGTTGTGGGAGATCATTGTAGGCCTCGGATTCACCACATGTGGCTCCGGTGATTGTAGGTCCAGCACACGCTGTGGAGTTCACACGGTGGAGGTCAGCTGCAGATGGACGGACGGATGGAACAGAGACAGAGACAGAGACAGAGACAGAGACAGAGACAGAGACAGAGACAGAGACAGAGACAGAGACAGAGACAGAGAAATGTGTTTGTTATTTGTAGTAGAAAAGAAAGAAAGACTATGTAATGTTGCAAAACCAACTCACAGTGTCCCTGACTTTAAAATATGGCATCAGACACATGTTCCAGCTTCACTTGTCTGCACTGCTCTGTGAATGTGACACCTTTCCTCTGCTTTACAACGGCCTCATCAAACTAACGGAATGGTGAAGATGCCAAATGTGTCAGGAATCACCCTGAAGCTGCTGAAAAACTTCACCGAAAAATCTTACGCCTGCTGAAGTCTGCATCTGTCACACACACACACACACACACACACACACACACAGACACAGGCCTTTCTGCAGAGGAGCCTATAAGCTATCTATATCTGCCCCAGTCTGATTCACTTCTTTTTTTCCTGACGGTAACAAATGGCAGTAGTGGATGTAAATGTAGGCCAGGAGTCAACACACATTTCCAGATGACAAGAGAACTTGTTGTCGTCGTCGTCGTCGTCGTCGTTGGTGTGTATGATACACTCCTCCAACTCCCTGGAATACAGAACGTAACGTCGCAGAGAGGAGGGCTGGAATAAAAACACCGACAGAACAGTGGGGGGTAAACCACACACAGGGGACCGTGTTCACCGCAGCGTTGTTTCAACCTACAGCCTGGAAATGTTCTGTTCTACATAAACACACTAATATTAAAGCCTTTAGCTGGACGTCATTATATCGAGGAACAAATCATTTATTGCCGCGCGGTCACACCACAACGTCAGGCTCTTTCTAATGTGTCACATCTGTAGGTGTAAAACACACACAAACACAAAATGAAAAACGACATAAAAAACTGAAAATAAAAGGAGAGAAATGACAGGATGAGGTGATGGTGTCATGGAAACAAATTCAGAAACTAGGAGAAATAATGATTTTTTATTTTATTTTATGGCAACTTTTCTCTCTGTATGTTTTAAATCCCCTGAAGTAGATTGATCTTTTGGATTAAAATTAGTGACTTCTAATTAGTGATAATAAAAACAAACACTATTTCTCTACTTATTCTCCACTTAGGCTGGACTCTGCTAGAAAGAAGGGAATGTCTTTTACATCAGGTCACAGTTTTCTTCTTTGCCTCATTTAAGGACTAAAATCAAGTGCTTTACAAAATCCTTGTGAGCTACTGGAAGAAAAGAAAAACATTTGCGAGGATTTATAAATTTTAAATGGTGACACCAAAGGCTTAGTTAAAAATGAAATGTTTTCTCTGATTTGAAAAGATTTCTGTTGAGTGTAGAACTCCTGACCAAATGTTCAGATCTGACCTTTTGACTCAGACTCATGTACTTATAATAGTCTTTATAGACTTATAATATTCTGGTAGAATATTCTGGTAGATGTAGAATGAGGGATGTATCATTACTTATAAATGAAAATCTTGTTTGTAGCAGTTTTTAGGAGGTTGATACGACACGAACACACTGAACACTACGTCTTAGTTATCGGTTCAAAACTGTTTCAACATTTCAAACACATTTTCTTCCAAAGGTTAAACACACACACACACATACAGCAGACAAAGCAAATACCATTAGGATCTATACGTGTTTTTTATCTTCAGCTTTAGTGGTTTTATAAGAGTAAGTGTGTAATCAAGGCCACTCTGTTTGAGTCTCTTTTAACCAAAGCTGATGTGTGTGGTGCTTTGTTACCACAGCAGTCAGTACAGAGAGCAGAATCGGTAACTGTGTCCTATAGCATGAGAGAGTGCACTCCTGGGATAGGCAGCAGTGATTTTAAACATATTGCAAGGGTTGTTTTTTTGTTTTTTTTCTCTCCTACTGAGGAAGAAGTGATGACTCCTGGCACCTACTCATGTTTCCACCTCAGCCTGTCAGAACAGGATCTTTAATGTCACCACGGCTAATGTTGCAGGCGATTAAAAAGAAAAAGAGGGAACCGAAAAGGAGAACGTCGCCGTCAGTGAAATAAAAGATTGAAAAACGCCGAACCCTCCGCACTTCCGTTGGCCTACAGTCAATCCTGCACAACCTGGTGTGACCTGTTTCGTAGTTGACGGCGTGTCTTTTTCACTCCACTTGGCCCTGGGAGGAATCTGCCCAGCTTTGCAAAATGAGGTCAGCAAAGAAGCCTTGGTGCAGTGAAACACACTGCACACCTTCCACAAAGTCAGGATCCCACAATTCAGCTGGAGCGTCAACGCCAGACTGGCTGTACTGTGAGTGCACAGACAGGGGGAGACAATACGTTTGGTTGAATTCTAGCTAACGTGCATCAGTGAAAACACAGAGCTGTAGTTTTTCTTTGGCACTGACGACCTTCCCTACAGTCTCATGATTACTTCAGCTCATTTAAGACACCGTCGATATTTCTAGGAATGAATCCCGCAGTGTTTCGTCGACATTAAAAAAAAAAGATGACATCTTCACAGAAAAGGCCTTTAAATCTACACATTTATTTAAAAACTCATCGTGAGTCCGTCGTCGGTCAAGACAATTCTGCACCCTGATTGAAGACGCCCGAGAATTAGTCCGAGTTGATGGTAAAGCCAGCGGGCTGCTGCGCTCATAAATCAATGTGTCTATTATCTTTTCTGTGCAGATCAATAAAGCAGAGGAATGAACTGTGAACAGGAAAAAAAAAAGGCGCAGCTTCAGTGATCCGGCTTGACTTCATTATGGTCATGTGTCACTGCTGTCCATACCTGACAGATAACCATTTTCCTCTCAGATGAGCATTAGCCCAGTTTTTTTTTCTACAGTTCCTCTGATGAGTCGTCTGTCGATCTTGATGTTGATCTTGATGTTGATGTTGATGTTGATGTTGATCTTGATGTTGATGTTAATGCTACAAATGTATTTAAAACATAATAACACCCACTGAGTGAAGAACTGCTTCACCAACTGTGGCTGAGTCATTTTTGGGACTGGTCATAAAAATGCATTTGAACTGCCAAGGTCTGAGTCTGATGAATATTCTGACATTTGTTTTTTTTACAATCATACTGTTGCTTGGTGTATGGAAATGAGAGAAGTGTTGGGAAAAAAAGTCCACTTATCAAAAACTAATAATGACAATCACCGTGAAGGTCTTTTGGTGTTTATTCCACTGTGGTATAAAAAAAAACTCAGAAAATTTAGCACACACATAAAATCAATAAACTGAGCTGTTTTTTTTCCTCAGCAAAAATAATTCTGTTTGTTAAAAATAAACACCTTCAGAAAATGAAGGTACAGTGTAGCTTTACATGACATATTTTATAGCATTTTAAGGAAGAATAGAAACTATTCAGAAAAATTAGATGAAAGACTAAAATATTTGTGTTCATTTAAGGCTTTACATTTATTAATACCAATTATTCACATTTTATCAATTATAATAATTGACAAAAATATGTATTTTTTTCAATTGAAATCTGTTTTGCTTGATGACTGAATCATTGAATAGAAAAAAGAAATGTTATTTTTTTACTTTCATTTATCTGTACATTTTTCTGCTACATTCAGGTATTATTGAAAACCCACAGTGGAATGGCATTAATTATATTTAACATTTTAAGAATTTCTTTGACCCTGAACCTCGTCATGCCGTTTATTGTTAGCTGGCGACATCGATCGCCTGTAGCGGCATCTGCTGTAGCTGACAGTGGTGTCTGTTCTTATAGCAACATGTTTTACGTTGGTGAGACTGCAGACATGAAGGGCTGCGTTGAGAAAACATTATATCAGAAAATGTCTCTGTCCGCTGTTCAACAAACTTTGACGTCCATCCTGTGCGACTTCTTCATGGCAGGAAGACAAACCATAAGCACATTACCGCCATCTGCAGGGCTGGAGTGTGTGTACCGTTATGTTGCGTTTTGCACATGGAATATTCATTTGTACCTCTTATTTTATCCGTCATAAATAGTTTTTTTATTCACCGTGTTGATTATCAAAAGTATTCATTATTTATTTGGTTGATCATCAGCCCATTGTTCTGGCCTCACAGTCAGATATTGACTCTAACCTCGTCCATGAGCTATAAGCTAACAGAGCACATTCAGAGGAGTGGAGCTCCAGAGGCCGAGGTGACAGCAGTCAGGTGAAGCACACGGAGGAAATCTAATAAGACATGTGAAAAGGCCCCTCCTCATGGCTTATTCATTAGGTGGAGGAGATGCTGCAGGGGCATTTTCCCTCGGTGCTACTGACTACTGAAACAGAGAGAGGACAGATGCTGCAAGGCTCAGCAGACTCTGCTGCAGCGTGGCGCCTGGCGGCGTCTTTTTGTGGGGGGGGGGGGGGGTGGGGGAGATGATGCCTCACACTCATCCGACTGCAGTTTGTGAGTAAGACATATAGCTTTGATTAATACTGACACCGACTGATATGAAGGAGCTTGATGTGCTGCAGCCGAGACCCCAAAGTAGGGGAGATGCTCCATTATGTCGGTTTGCTGATTCAGGGAATCTGCTCCAGCCGAGCTGTGTTTTATTGGAGCAGAGACACAGATGCTAAATCAGAAGGACGGCTTTGTTATAATACACACATTCCAACCTACAGGAGAAAACAATTAAACATCCATCAGGCATGGATGGATTAGAGGTTAATGAGAGATGCATGCAGCTGTTAATGTTGCACCAGAGGATAAAAGATCACAGGGTTCAAACGAGGGCCCGGCAGAACAAAGTCACTCAGGAGGAAAGAGAAGAAAAAAAAAAAAAAAGAAGAAGAAGCCTGCTCCTGCAGTGAGCAGAACATGCTGCACTGCTGTGGAGCATGGCCAAGATGCTGAGAGCTCCAATGCACACAATTCACACTGAAGGGAAGCCATCCCACAGTGCACTGCAACCATCATTAAAGAACGCATGACAAGCGTACCACCAAGTGCGCCATTGTGAGGCACAGCGATGCAGGACAGGAAGTTCAACGTTATTGGCTGACGGGATGATGGATGTTCTCACTCTCTCAGAGTTGTGCACCGCGCAAAAAGACTAATTTAGTTGGTCAAGATATTTCTATGTTTTTGCGCACTGCAGATTAGCACCACCAAGGCATCTTGGGTAATGAAGTGTGAGTAAATTAAGGACTTTTCCTTTTTACTTAAGAGAGAATTGAAACAAGGACATAAACTCACCACCAGAGTTCATCATCGCTAACCGTTAATCAACGAAGCGTGCACGAGAACGATGCGGCGGTTTACAGGTCATTTCAAACGTTTCTCTCGCTTTGACATATCTGGTGAAAGAGACATTTGTTTAACTTATTGATGTGTGTTGTTCTTTTTTTTAACCTCAAATGTTTTTTAGCATGCTTCATTTGCAATCGGCCGCCCAGACATTAAAAAAAACAAAGAGATTTTGTGACACGTTGAAAGTACACCAAAGAACACGGCCTTGGAGATTGGAGAGCATTAATTTCTGATTAATAAGAATATGTGTGTGTGTGTGCGTGTGTGTGTGTGTGTGTGTATAAGGAGAGGGTGTCAGATATGTCCTTTACAATGATGATCCTTCAGGGTGTCAGTAGAGCAAAAGGAGGGTAGGTTTGCTGAGGAGGACAGAGAGGAGAAGAGGTTAGACTCTCTCTCTCTCTTTCTCTCTCTCTCTCACACACACACACACACACACACACAAACACCACACATACGCACACACACTGACCCCGGAGGTTGCATTCCCCTTTAAAAGTCCCATCCCACTCAGATACGCAGAGCTCATGCAGGATCTGCTGCGGCAGTGGGGGAACACTGCTGAGCTGTGCAGTTTGTGCTGCCAGCAAGCGTGCTCTGAAGAGGAGGGGGAGCAGGCGCACACCGGAGGAGGAGGAGGAGTGATGGAGAGAGAGGGAGAGAGAGAGTGCAAACAATGTCATTCTGTTCAGGAGGTAATGCTGCAGTCAACTTTGCCACGCCATGAGAGCACATCAGCAGCAGCCAAGAGGCTCAGAGAGAGTGCAGAGAAGTTTTCCTCCTCGCCTGCCGGGGTGTCTTCAGCTGCAGAGAGCCATCTGTAGGCAGAGAGGCCCCTGTGGGGGCACCCCCTTCTTTTCCCCTCTCCTCTTTTTTTTTTTTTTTTTTTTTTTTTACCCTGTGTGTTGTCTCTCCTTGCATGTCTTTCTCTTGTTTGTCCCAGAAAATGTTTTACTTGTTAAATTAAGACTGTGCATGCCGGCCGAGCCGAAGCCCCGGCTACTTCTGTCTGATCAGTTTCAGCCTCCTCTGCACCAGTAATAACCAGGCAGCAGCCAGGCGGTTAGCAGTCAGACCTTACTGCTCCCTCATTCATGTTTAACACATGGCACAAGCTAGAAATAGCAGCCAGCGTGTCAGGTAGCTGCTGGTAGAAGGGACTGGCCACTTGACGTACGTAGGAAGTAAAGAAAACACAAAGATGGTGCAAAGAGTTTCCTGCCCTGACGGAGTCTTTCACCTGCTGACTTTGCCGTTTGAAGACAAACAAAAGGCAAAGTCAAAGATCTTCTCGGCCCAGGCTCGTCTCGTGTGAGTGTGAGTGTGAGTGTGATGCAGGATACCTGTGTTTGTGTGAGTGCTCCTGCACTGGCTCTGTCTGAAAGGAGGAAATGAGAATGAGGCTACAGTGGCCTGCATGGGACACAGGGCTGTGCTGCAGTCATGAAGTTGTGCTCTAGCTTACCGGGACTTTCACAGTCGTACAAACTGAATCTTGGGGCAAAACAAATTTCCAAATCGCTCTTATTGTTTATGTACCGTAGAAACGTACAAGTCTTTGTTTCTCAGAGCGGCGCAGATCGTCCACAGGCTGGTCCCTCTGCAGCAGCAGTGTCCCACAGGCTTTGTGGGAAACCGATAAAAGTAAATGCAACTTCTGACTCTGCAGTATTGTATATTTATTTTAAAACAACTTTGAAAAACAAACTAATTTTGTTTTTTTGAATTAAAATATAAAAGTAATGTTATCGTGTTTTATCGTGCACCGAGAGCACACAGAGAGAGTTTAGGAGGATGGATCCAGTCAGGTCAGCCCGCCTCCCTGTGGGCTCACAGACATCTGGGTTCACCTCAGGTAACTGTGCTAAGACCTTGAGCCAGTTCTGCGTCGTGAGCAGGATCCTGATCCGGACCCTCTCTGGGGTCTTTGTGTGAGAAGAAACTGCACCAACAGTGTCCAGAGCCTGACATCATCTTCAAACATCTGCAGTTCTCTGCTTGATCACCTTCACTGGGGGCTAGCTGCTGCTGCTGCTGCTGCTGCTGCTGCTGCTGCTGCTGCACTGCCAGCACACACAATTGCCGCACTCACCTGATGTTCCTCGTACCTCACTTCTGCCCCCCCCCTTTCCTTGCCTCCTTCTCCTCCTCCTCCTCCCCTTCCACCTTTTCTTCCACCTCCTCCTTTTTGCTTGTCTCTAATTTCTCTACTGTAGTCTCTCTCTCTCTCCCTCTCTCTCTCTCTCTCTCTCCCCCTCCACCCTCGTCTGATGTACAGTTGCCCAGTACAGAACCTCAGCAGCATGCTTTGCACCTCAGTGATTCTGCCCCCCCCTTTCCATTTCTGAAACAGTATGCAGCACATGCTGCTCTTACTATCCTCCTTGAGCAATTTGCCTGAGTGAAGAAAGACTGGAGGTCTGAAAGGAGAGAGAGAGAGGGAGAGAGGGAGAGAGGGAGACAGAGAGAAAGAGAGAGGGAGGGAGGGACGGAGAGACACAGCGAGGGGGAGAGATAGCAGGAGAGCAGCAATCCTGCAGTGTCCTGCAGCAGCTGAGTTCCTGCAGTGTTGGCCTCTGCTAGCACACACACACACACACACACACACACACACACACACACACACACACAGGCAGATGAACACACGCAGGCTCAGATACACACAGATACTTTCACACACAGATGCACACCATCAGTCCCATCGTCCCGTCTCAGACTCAGACGGTCCGTCGGTCATGTGACACAGCGGCTGTTAATGTGAGGCGGAGCAGAGCGTCCCACTCTGGACTGGGCCGACACACTCATCA
>NC_024316.1:12309310-12323203 GCF_000523025.1 Cynoglossus semilaevis | reverse complement strand
GCCTTCAGTCTCCAAGGATGGAAACCAACTTCCTGACAATTTCATGTCATTTCACTAATATCTCTGAGCTCGTTAACAACTCCTGAGGCGTTCGTTGGCTCGGCCGTCGTCCACACACACACACACACACACACACGCACGCGCCGTTCCTGCTCCAACTGAACTGAATCTAAAACAGTTGCTGGGACTCTACATCTGCGCCGTGCCGCATCACAGCTCCCGACAAACCACACAGTCCGCAGGCCGCTATCACATTTTTAGCTTTCCTGCTAAAGTTGCTCTGCCTCTGAGCCTCGTGTCTGGGAGGAGGAGGAGGAAAGAGGAAGACAGACCTCCGAGCACGGCCGCAAAAGAGTTATTTCTGGGGGGAAACATCAGAGCGACTTTCATTGATAAGGTCGTCGTCAGAGCGTTGACGGTCTGCGGTGAAGAGCAGCACTGATGACGTACGGTGTCGGTGTGTGTGTGTGTGTGTGTGTGTGAGACGCTCAGGCAGCCAGGCTAAGACCATATTGTAAAGCAGGTGAGTTTTGCTGAGCTGGTTTCTCGCTGCTGCAACCGGATTCTGCCTAGTGATCAACTTCCACTACAGCAGTGATGAACTAGCATCAGCGAGAGGGAAGTACACTGACCAGGACCCCCGGGGGGGCCGGGGGGGGGAGAGGATTCTTCTTCTATTTTACTGATTTCTCCAATCTGGCAACATCAAGTGTATTTGAAATGGGATTGTGACATCACATGGCCAACTGTGATTGGCTCATATCTTTGCTTACATATTCAGGACAGTGGCAGTCCAGTAATTAAGCCTTAATGATAACGAAGTGTAACCGCCGAGTGTGAGTGCTGGATGTGATGAATCAGCAGCTTTCATCAGTGTGGTCGGCCGGTGCCGGGTTACAGCGTCTATAAACTATTCATTCAGCTGTGATGAAGGCAGAGCAGGAGGACAGGCTCTACAGGAGTGTGTGAATGAAAAGGTCGACACCGTCGAGTCACTCCGAGACGTCAAATCTACTTTTTTATCTATTCCGCCTCAATCAGTGAAGGGCTGAGAAAAACAGGCAACAATTCGCAAAACTTCACTCCATCAACGACGGGTGAAAAGGGAAAATCGCCGCCGCCTGCAGCGGAACCAGAGCTTCCATATGACATATGACATCAGTGGCATGAGCTGCAGAGTCAGCGTTTTGTTTTTTTGTTTTTTTTTTAAGACAAATGACTTTGTCTCAGAGCTTTTTCCGTCACCTGACATCTGCCGTTACATCAGCTCATCAACCACATGCCGGTCAAATGTCAGAGGGAGGTTTCACTTTAATAGTCAAAATGTCAGTTCCTGCATGTGTTAAAACTTTAAAAAACAAAAAAAAACTCTATTGTGCATGCTGACTGAGTGAAGCAGGCTGAGTCATGCTGGGTCGACTCTCTTCTGGGTTTCCCCCTCTCTGACACTCTGCTCCTCCCCCTCTGGCCTAGGAGCAGGATCATGCAGCAGGTCCGGCCGTTGGTGGCGTGTTGGAACATGCCTTGACTTGTCGAGCTGACTGAGTGAAGCAGAGAGAGCTGCATATACACAGACAGACGGAGAGAGAGAGAGAGAGAGAGAGAGGGGGAGAGACTCCTGGTCAACTGTCTGCTGGAGTGATGTGACCCACACTCACACACAGACACAGACAGAGACAGAGACAGAGACAGAGCCCTGCAGCAGCCCGGGACCAACTGATGCCAACACTGCTGGATGACGGAGCTGCTGCTGCTGCTGCTGCTGCTGCTGCTGCTGCTGCTGCTGATGCCGCCTCACTGCCTGGTAGGTGTCAAAACTGGGAATTAAATTCTCTCACTTTTTTTTTTTTTTTTTTTTTTTTACTACCACTGAGTGTTTCTGAGAGTGGCTAGATTAATTGTTTTTTTCCAAAGAGGAGCCTCAGCACACTTTTAATTCAAGTCAAAGACTAATGAGTGTGAAAAGATGAAGCACAAACTTTAAGAGTTGAGACGGCTGCGGCCCAGAGAGGCTGAGTCCTGACACTACAGCACGATGCCATGGTAACAAAAACAAAAGGCTACTCTCTGATCCACGCTAACACTTGGTCGCAGTGTGACCTCAGCCTCATCTCTGTTTTACTCACTAGAACATTTAAATGTTTTTGGAGGTGGAATGGTTCATAATCACGGTAGTTTGATTTTTGTTGAAATGATTATGTGAAAAGATTTTAGCCAAATATTTTAGTAAAAAAAAAATCAACTTTTAATTTAATTTAAAATTAGATTTTGCCAAAAGTTGGATTAGAAACTACTAAAGGTGTATGACAATTTAAATTGGGTCAGGTAAAAGTTAGCTTAGCAACAGTTAAACATTAGTTTAAACAAACAAAAGCAGCTCTTTTCAACACCTGTACCAACCAAAAAAAGACATTTTGTTCTGGCATCGACTGTGATAATCTACGGTGTTTCTCAGTTTGCTCTCATAATATTTAACTGTTATCAGCGTCATTTTACTTTCACACAAACGGCGTGTGTCTTATGCCGCATTGCGCTTGCTGTGACGTTTGGAGCATGTTGGGGGCGTCTGCGTTCGTTTTGTAATCGTGTGGTTTTTAAACAATAAGAAAATGACCTTTTTAGGTCGTTCTACAACAGACAGCGATATGTTACAAAAAATACATTGAATTATTTTTTAGCTTTAAAGCCCATGTTAAAACATATCTATGAACTCTCTTGTACGGCCAGCATGCAGTAAAAAATAATTTGCAAAGATAAAGCGTGGACGCGCCAGAAACCTTTCCATATTTTATTTCCATACATAATTTTATGTACGGAGATTTTTTTACTTTGAAAGAATTATGCCTATTATAAACATAATTTTAAATCAAATCATCTCAGAAAACCCGCTCTACCTCAGAAACTGAAGGGCGTCACTCACAGACAAAGATACACCACCAACTTTTCATTACTTCCACTACCCTCAGAGAATGGCGCCTCAGACGGCACCTCCATACAGGAGCTTTTTGCCTGGACCTCAGTCTGAGCAGAGTCTGATCCAAACACAGATCAGCTGATTGTTTTTTCTCTGCAGGAGAAACCCAGCCGACTGTCACTTCCTTCTAAAAGAAGGACAAAGAGATAAAGAGTTCAGAGTTCCTTTTTTTTCCTAACGTGATTGATTTGTATCTGGGTAAACACCGATGAGAGTCAGAGCGAGACTGAGAGAGAAGATAGGACTCTCTGATTGTGCACAGACAATTATTCACTCCGTCTCTGAAGAGAAGCATCGATATCGTCTGAGACATTTTTAGTCCGCGTTCACTGTACATTCACCAGCAGAAATATATATATATATAAAAAAGGAGTCTGTAACGCTCAGGATTAAAAATACAATTCATTTTCACTCCTGATGTTGTTCAGTCGTATTCAGTAGAATATAATTTAGAAAAAATCATAGATTCTTTTTTAAACAAAATATAGATTAAAAATAAAAAACAATCCAGACATTTTTGAGCTGGTTTGATATTAAAATAATTATGATTGTGTATTCATAAAAAATACTCCAGCCACAATCACCACATCTTTGTCAGAGTCAGAGGTCACGACCTCAAACAAAGAACCACTCAGCTGTGTTTTAAAACTTTAATATCTACAGAAATGATATTCTCACTCAACAAATTAAACAAAAATGACAAATCACTGCGGGATAAATACTAAAACATAATGGAATTGAACCCACCACCTTAGGATGTCACTGCCTTAATGCGCAAAATGCAAAGAGATATTTAATGTTTTAATAATATTTTAATAGTGGCATTATTTTTTTTACATAGACACGTCAGCATCAGGTCAGCCATGAAATAAAACTCCTTTAACTATTACAGTATCTTCACATCAAACCAGTAGTCTCACAAGTCTCTCTAACAGACAGCTATTAACAAAAAAATATAAAATATAACTTGAAGTTAACCTCCACTAACTAGTACTCAGAGGTTAAAAACTGAACCACACGGTTCACACTGAGGCAGATGATCCACAAAATCAATTCAGTTCATAGTCAAACACCAGGCCTGTCAACACACACACACACACAGATTCAGTGAAGTGAGTGATGCGTTCATCACACAGACGCTGCTGAACTATGATCGGAGTATTTAACCTGCGTGTGTGTGTGTGTGTGTGTGTGTGTGTGTGTGTGTGTGTGTGTGTGTGTGTTCAGGCAGGCTGATAGTTACTGCGGCAACTGTGTGTTCTGGTAACCAGGGGATGTGAACCAGACTGTGTCCGACTCAGTTCTCAACGCAACAACAAACACTTTCTGTTCAACAAATCCATGTTTGAAGAGTTGACACAGGAGAGAACACAGAGAGAGAACGGCTCCTGACGTTTTATCAAAGAAATCTGAAGCATCTCCACGTCTCCTCTCTGATCTGTTGAAAAAAAAAGCTCCGGTAAATCAGTACAGGTACAGGAGGTGAAGGCCACCACGGCCCGAGCCTGAGCCTGAGCCGCAGCTTTGACATCAGGGTGAACGTTGTGTCGCTCTGCAGTAAGAAGTCGTGTGATTGTTACTGTATTAGTGTCAGGATGATGAGGTGAGTGGAGCGGCACCAGGACCAGGACCAGGACCAGGACCAGGACCAGGACCAGGACCAGGACCAGAACAGAACAGAACAGAACAGAACAGAACAGAACAGAATATGAAGCACCAGGTAATTCAGGACACCTAGGTGGGTTTGTAGGCTGTGTGTGTGTGTGTGTGTGTGTGTGTGTGTGTGTGTGATTGTACCGGTGTGATCTACACCGTACAGGGCCGTTGTTGTAGCTGTTGTCCCAGCACAGAGCCTCTGAGACACAACCTGCCAAAACAATAATATATTTCACAGCATTTAATGTAAGCTGTTAGGATTCACACTGCAGACGGGAAATTAAATTAAGATTAATTTCACTCTACACACAATACACACTCTTTTCACATGGCCTTAAATTACTTCTTACACTGAGGTAAATATTATTTTAATGAGTCCCTCATTTTATCATTCAAGGTATTTTGAAGTGATTAAACACAAAGAGACATTTTATACTATATTGTCTGTACTTACATTAAATTTAAGATAATTTTAACTTATTTGAAATTATCTATTTAATCTTTCTTATTATTTCCACTAATTGAAATTATCTATTTAATCTTTCTTATTTCCACTAAAAAATATTTAGATAAACAGTAGCAGAATTGATTAATACTTAAATAAATATAAATAATAATAATAATAATAATAAATATAATTTATTACAGTAAAATTAAAATACCTTGACTGCAGCATCCAGTAAAAGTAAAGTATAATAAATATTGATAATATAATATAATGTATGAAACATTAGCTCTTCCAATCATCACTAATATGAACAGAATAATTATTTATAATAATGATGTGTTTAATACTATTTCCTGACTTACTGTATATTTTTATTTCACCATACTAAGACCAAAGAATATTTTTATATGCAATAGAAATATACTTTTTTACCAAAAACAAATATTTAATTTATTTTAAAATTTTGTATCACAAAATTACAGCAATTTAAATTTATATATATTTTTATTCTTCAAATTTTATGTATATTTTTATATTTTTTTATTTTTATACCAGCAGTCTGCTCAGGGGTCTTTGTCCGTCTCAGCTCTCGTCTGTCCTGATGGGACTGATGAAGGACGTCTTATTCTGATTATAAACAACACTTTAACAAATCCCTGCCTCTCTGATCCTCCAGCTTCACGTGAACCTGTTTTATTTTCTTTTGAATTCTCCTCATTTAAAGCCAACAGCCAAACCACAAAACCTCTGTGAACAGAACCATACTTTTTATCTTCCACATTCACCGTTCAACTCCAACAAACAACTTTTGGCAGACGTGTGTTGTTTTGGCTTTTTTTTTGTTGTTGTTGTTTGGCCGTCACTGCAGGCATAATGAGACAAAAGCTGAATCCTGCGCCTGAGGCCTGAGACATACTTGTGGGGTCTGAGGTTTTAGACTCAGGTCTGGGCGCTGCTGCTCCTGACTGTGTGAAACGCTGAGGCAGCCGCTCCTTCATTTAGCAGACTGGCTGCTGTTTTCCCTGCAATCCTGCATTAGGGATTACATCAAGCCCGGAGCAGGAAAGAATTCCTGTCATCATGTGCTGGGTAAAGGCAGTGTCTGCCTTACACACACACACACACGCACAAAAACAGCTGTTTGACAACGGGCGATAAGTATGGAGTGAATATCGGTGCCGCGTGAGAAGGAGATGAAATCTGACTTTCATTATCCGCAAATATTAAAAATCTTAAATGGCCGAGTTAATGTAAGATTTGTTTTTCAACGGACACAAATAGCCCCGCAGTAAAGCTACACCAGACTGAGGACATTCAGCCCAGTGTACTGCATGTCCCTCCTTCATCCTCCCTCCTCTCTTCTCTCACTGGGAACATATCACTATCCTGTATCTATACTGTCCTGACAACACTGCAGGAAGAGGACAGTATGTATGGAGCGGTCGGTCGGCCCGAAATAGCACAGAGAGGAGAAAATGCAAGCGATAGCCACTGGATTACAGTTGATATCCATGAAGAAGACAGACACGGTGGAATCAATGTGAACAGAGAGAAGAGAAAAAAAAACACATCGCAAGAAAAGTCAAACTGTCTTTTTGTTGCAAAGCCATGAGTCACGGCGAGTCTATTCTTAGACCGGAGGTGTTTGCGTTTCTCAGAGTTTCGTTCACTTGAAGTGATGCTGCACAAAATGTGAAATGTGGAAAAAGTAGCGGGGAGCACTTGGGGAAGGAGCTTCAGGTCATGTTTGGATCATCGGTGCATCGCAGTTATGTAAAAGCTGGAGAAGGTAGAGGAGAGTGTGACGCAGGATCTTCATTTTAGGTTCAGGAGAGAGAGGGGTGGTGCAGTGGTGCAGTGGTGGGACGTGTGTCTTCCATGAGAAAGATTCCACCTAGTTCCTCATCTTTGGTGCCAGGAAGGACATCTGGTGTAAAAACTGACTCACACTGGTAGACTTTTGTATGTTCACTTGTTTGCGTTATAATTGTAAAACAAAATAAATTAAGATTTTAGATTCTTAATACTACAAAAGAAAAACAGGTATAAATCATCATCGTTACACTGGATTGGAATTTAAAAAATAAATGGAGTCAAAGGTCAAATAATTTAAGTGAACTTTTAAGTAATTGTTAGTAAAAACTGAGCTTATGATCTTGCCCTATAGAGGGAGCTGTTGCAATCCCAGTGGTCAGGGCTACTTCAGCCTCACACCATGTACTAGCAGTACAGTGAAAATGTTTGTTTCTTATACCCTGAGAAAAGTAAAGTGATACTTTTTTTTAAATAATACAAATTTTATTTTTATTTAACTCCTCACGATTGAGAAAAACATTCACCTTTAAGACTTGTTATTCTCCACTGCATTTGCCCACTAAGTTATGGAGCTGTACACCTTGGCCAACCAACACATAACACAATTTGCTAATATGAAAATTAAAAAAAAAGTGAAAATTAAAAATAAAACAGCTTCGCTCTCTCATTCAAATATTTCTCTCCCAGTTTAACACAAAAAGACATTTTTAGAGATTCAAAACTTACATGAATGAATGTCGTCCAAAGGTTCTGATCCAGATCCTCCTTCTTTGTGTTGCAATACTGCCCCCTACATGATAAATAAAGAGAAAACACAGGCAGAGGGCAGAGATGACCACAGATGACCACACCACTGTTAGCATCAACACCACTCTACTCTTTCACCATCGTTACTCTTATGGGGGAATTCCAGCAGACGTTACCTTGGGGCTAATTCCATCGCCAAGTCATTCATCACCAACATTCTCTTCATCTCTCGTAGAGTCACCAGCACAGAACCAGCCGTGGACAGTGAGAGCTGAGACCCGAGGGACACATCAGCAGGACACGGGTGCAGTATGTGAGTGTTTCTCTGGCAGTGTCTTAGCTGGTTGTTGTGAGGAGTGAGAACGAAGCAATCAGCAAGTATACTGCCGCAGAAATTCTTCGCAATAAGAGGCCCCGGGACTGCAGCCGTCACTGGGAGCAGAAGGGAGAGCGGCTGGGAAGAGACAAATCAGCAGCATGTCAAAGACAGGGATCCTGCTGCTACTGTAAGTTTTTACATGTGTGCTGACACAGGAGAAAATGGAGCGGAGCTGGAGAGACCGTGAAGAGAGTCACAGATGAAACACCGACTGACTGAGAGCAGGATCTGTTTTCATTTACTGCCTCTGAAATATTTACAGATGGATTAAAAGCATCAAAGTTCAAGCAACATGCTTATACGTATACGCGACTCTCTGCTGCCATCTTGTGACGAAAAAGTGTTTTTCGTTCAGTATGTATAATTTCTTCACAGGACTGGTATATAACGACCTATTTCATATTCTAGTTGCACGTGTACATGGTTTAGGTGTTCAACATTTTTGTCTCAAGAATTTACCCTGACGGTTATGACGTCATTGGTGTGAATGATTTGTTGTGAAAATACCTCTTTGATATTAATAAAACTTGGAATATGAAAGTGTGATTTTTTTTTTTGTCACATGACATAAACATTAATACAATGAACAATCAAACACCATCAGGCGTTTTCGTTGCCCCGTGAATAATGCCAACATGTGATTTTTATAAGAATTGACTCTAGAAGTCCTCCTACATACATACTCCACAGAGCCAAACCCACCAACCCACTACAGCCTAATCCATGTAATGACAGTTTCAAAGTTAGAGAAAAAAAAAACAAAGTTCTTGTGGCCTGTGATGCAGCAGTCTGGCACTGCAGAAACTTTCACTTCAGAGAATACGACTAGCAGAGCAGACAATTGCATAACGACTCCAACTCAGACTGGAGAAACTTTTACAAACTTAGTCTGTACTGTCTTTCTGGATCTTCAGCTGACATTAATGAAACGTGTATGAATAGAATTTTGTTTTTCGTTAATATATTCATTTGTACGGGCAGATAAATACCTACAGACTTTCCCGAGACTCATCTGTGCTTGTGTGTTTTGGCGACTTCTCAGGCCTTTTCTAAATGGAAATTTACAACAAAAAAAAAGACATTTTAAAAAAGGAAGGCGTCTACTGGACTTCCTCTATGAGCTGTTGCACAGAAAACAACAAACTGTTCAGTTCAGTAATTCAATTTGATTTGAATGAGTAGCTGCTGTTGTAGCATAACTAAACATCTTATGCCATGCTACTCTATGCTAAGCTATGTCATACTATGCCAATGGAACACAAGGGAAATGCTTGTACCCCAGAGCCACAGTTTTATATATATATATATGATTGCGTTTCTAGTTGATTATCATCATCCAACTTCGTGTTCTTCTTTACTTCCCCTATACATCCAGAATATTCTTTTTTCTTTTCTTCCCTCTGGCTGACAATTCCATTTCCAACGTCCCTTTGTACAAAATTCTCATCATCTCTCCCCCGCATGTGTCTCAACTATGTGAAACCTACATTTCAAACTTTCTGATTGGCTCATTTCTAATCCTCAGCCCCGGTCTCTGACATCACTGAAACAATGCCACTATTTTAAAAACTATATTAAATTAAATGACAAACTTGTCCCATTGTTTCAGCCTGTCGTCTCCATATCAACAGCTCAGTGTTCCGTTCTAGACACGTGGCCTTTTTTTTTTTTTTTTTGACAGTCCTGGTGAAGTCACTTCTAATCTGTAATTAGACAATAAGTGTAAATGTTAGCGGGGATTTAGCCTCTCTACTAACACCATTTTAGCCTCCTTTAGGCTAATTATATATTTGTATTTTACTAAATCTTCATTTATCCTGACACCCAAACGAACCAAACACTGACAGGAAACGGAAACACGTGTTACATCACTCACCAGTTCTTATTTAACCAACTCTAACTCTACAGCTTCAACAGTAAAAGCTCATTAGAGCCAAAAATAGAGCTCCAGCAGTCAGTACTCCAGCAGCTGACTCCAACTTCTGCTCTGTGTTCCGGGTTGGTGTAGGAAAAGGAGGAGGAGGAGCAGGAGAAGGACGGGGAGGAGGAGGAGGAGGAGGAGGGAGGGCTAACAGCCTGCAGGAAAACATTTGTGTGGCTCCCTGAACATAAAAAAAAAACATGAACTAAGTTTGAGAAGTCACATGGCTCCGGCTGGAGTCGTTGTTTTAAAGGTGTGTCAAGTGAACAACATGGTCCAGAGCAGTCCGAGTCCAACCACTGACCTCTGCTGACCATGGCCAGCGCTGATGAGACGGAGGTTTACTTGTCGGAGCAGGTGGTGGTCCTGGTCTCCTGCGCCCTCTCCTTCCTGGGTTCCTCCCTGATCATTGTCACCTTCGTGCTGTGGCCAGACTTACGCACCACTCCGCGGAGACTGCTGGTCTTCCTCTCCGTGTCAGACTGGCTCTCCGCCGTCTCCTACGCCTATGGAGTGTGGAGAGTTTTCCACACGGACTCCATTGACTGTGTGATCCAGGGAGCCGTGTCCACCTTCGCCAACACCAGCTCCTTCTTCTGGACCGTGGCCATCGCCGTGTACCTCTATGTCTTCATCGTCAGGTCCAGTCAGAGGGTCGCTGACAGCCTGGTGCTGCTCTTCCACACGGTCAGGTGAGTGAGTGGGTCACGTCAGTGAGTGGGTCACGTCAGTGAGTGGGTCTCACGGTGGGAACAACGGAGCTTAAAGTTGTTTTTTAGATGATCCGCTAGAAAATAATTTATTTCAAGAATGAATTTTATTTTAAGGTCTCGTAGTTTTACTTTTGAGGGCATTTTAGCCCCAGTGTGGACCAGTTGGTGGTGGAGTGTATAGTGCTCTTGCCTTACAACTAGAACATCTGTTTGATCACATGTGATATAAAAGCCTAGAGGGGTTTAAAATTAAGTTAATATATTAAAAATATATACTCTTCCAATAAATAAATGCACATTTTAGCTTGTTTTGTCACATCTGGGGCATTTAATTCCCACGTGGGGAAAATAGGTGTGGAGTGGTTAGTGCCCTTGCCTTACAACTACCATTTGATCCTCAGTACGAATCTATAGATCTTTCTTTGCATTTTGTATTTTTGTCTAACTTGTAGCCGTTTCTCAGATAATGTTTTGTTAGATGTTAGCAACTCTGGTTAGCTCGGAAAAGTGGTAAAGTTACTCTTTGATCTAGCTCGTAATTTAATCAGTTTACCTGCACACTCGACCCTTGACCTCCGCCTGCTGTCACATGAAGGTCAAAGGGTCAATATTAGATTCCTAAGAGTAAATGTACCTTAAGCCCCTGTCTATTTCTGACCTTGTTTGGACGGAGGTCAGCAGATGATGATGCTCAGCCGGATCCTGTCACATTCAAACCATACACACACACACACACACACACACACACACAATCACACACTATGTATAAAGAAATATAAATTGTTCGCTTGATTCAAACCAAAGTCTGTATTGATGAATAAATCAACGCTACATAATTCACACCTGTGTGGAGGCTGCACAGGTGAGCTGTTGCATAACGGCCAAGAAAACCATGGAGTCCTGTCCTCAGGGGAGACGCTGAGGAAGACAAATTGGGAGGCAGCTGGGGGAGGGGTTCTCCCCTGCTACCTCTCTCCTGTTGTTTTCTGTTTTGATACCAAACTCAGCTTCTCCTCTGTACTCTTGAAGTAACGATGTACGTGTACATAACATGTACTACGTTATCAATTAAACACACGTGGAAAAGATTATTGTTTGTTAAATACGTTAACTGATCAACTCCAGTGTCACACACTGGTAACTGACGTGAGATTTCCTGATTCATGTCACACACTGGTAACTGACGTGAGATTTTCTGATTCATGCATTGAGTTCATTATTAGTCTGTCCACATATATAATCGTAAAATAAATAATAAATAGTCAAATGCAATGTCAAGTGGACAGAAATGTTACAAACTGCAATTATGGGGAAATTAATTGTTAAATAATTAATTACACATCTTGATATTTGTTTTATTTAATAAAAGTATTTCTTGGGTTGGGTTTTATTGCCAAAATAATTTACTGACCAAGAAATGAAAATATTAGATACAATTGTGTATTTTGTGAAAATATTCAGCAGTTATTTAAATCCAAATACTTTCATGTAACTTTGCTTGATAGTGTTAGTAAAGAGCAGATCTTTATTTGAAATCTTTGTCGGTTATTTTATAAGTACAAATCCTCACTCTTTTTTTTATGATTATTTTATTGGAAAAACATTTTTATAAAGCCTTGCTGAGCCTCTTGTTTAATTGTTAGCTGGACCTGTATGTAATGAAGGGCTCTGCAGTAGCTTTGGTCCTGGATGTAAAACTGGTCTTTGTCAAATGTAAAGTTTCAAAGAAAGGGAAATGACTAACGATGGTGTGGCGCTGCATAATGAGCCTATTTTTAGATGCTAGAACATTTTCACCCTGTGCTAACACAGTTTCTGTTGTGGTCATTCTAATTTTGTTTCTGGGAATTCACAATAGCTTCAGCTGACTAGAGTCCAGACAGGAGTGCCATTCATGGAGGCACAAACAATCACAGACAAAACAAAATGTTCTCATGTACCAGTGTCCAAAAGTAGCAGGAACCAGTGACGAGAAGACATTTAAAATGGGTGAAACTGTCCTTTAAGAAGGACATGTTGTTCTAATGTCTGATGTAAAAAAAAATGGGAGAAAATGTCATGTCTTTTTAAAACATACCTGTGTTATTCTATATAACTTATCCTGGCAATAGCCAAAGGTTAAGGTTTAAGCTAACCTAATGTTAGCTTAAAAGAATAGCTACAATAGTCCTTAAAGATAGCTGCATGTTACAAAAAGGTAAATGTTTGCTAAATAACAGTTATAAGAGTACCCTAGTAGGAGCTTTATGAACTGGCTACTATATTAAATAATATTAAATATTAGAAATTTCCGACATTGCCAGACAATCAAATTGATGTGCCATAACAGCTAAATGCTAACTGAGCCAAACAAAAGATGATTTATGGTTGGCTTAAGTGTAAAGCAAAACAGAAGTAGCTTAAAGTTAGTTCCAGGGTAGCTGTAAATGTATCAGAAGTGAGCAAAGAGACAAAAAGGCTAAAAAGTTAACCCAATTCTGTCTTAAAGTTGGCCAAGAAATATCAAGAAGAAAAATATAGCAGAAAAGTAGCTAAATAAACAGCTAACAGTCAGCAGTTGTATCAGCGTGAGTTGATACAATTGAAAGTGATTTAAATGCCCAACACACACACACACACACAGAGAGAGAGAGAGAGAGAGACTGCACAAAGTGGTCATAAAATGATCAGCTGTGCTGCTGTAAAAATAAATTCATTTTCTCAAGTGTTTCTGAATTGACTCTTTGCTCCAGGGAGAAACAGAAACAACCAGCATCTCTGTTAGGGACTGAAAGAAATCATTTTTGTTTGTGTGCCTGAAGCAGAGAGTAATCTCCCACATGATGTCACATGATCCCCGTAGATGTGAGGAAAGATCTCACTGTAAACAGGAGCTGTGTGCAGATGTTTGAAGACGACAGGTGTAACCCTCATCCATCTGTCTGTCTGTCTGTCTGTCCGTCCGTCTGTCTGTCTGTCTGTCTGTCCGTCTGTCTGTCTCTCCGTCTGTCTGTCTCTCCGTCTGTCTGTCTGCAGCTGGGGCGTTCCTCTCATCATCACCGTCGCTGCCGTGTGTCTGAATAAGATCGGCTATGACGCCTCAGAGGTGTCGGTGGGCTGGTGCTGGGTCAGGATCACAGCTCCAGACCGGGTTCTGTGGATGCTGCTGACTGGAAAGATCTGGGAATTTCTGGCCTACCTCACCCTCCCCGTTCTCTACATCCTCATCAGGAGGCACATCCACATCGCGGTGAGGAACAA
>NC_024316.1:12285504-12309267 GCF_000523025.1 Cynoglossus semilaevis | reverse complement strand
CACTTAATTATCACAACTCCACAGGAACTACTTAATATAGTTTTAAATGTCAAATTTCTTTTCTACCATATACAAAAGAAATCCAAAGAGTATTCCTAAACTACAATTGTGAAAAACCACACTTACAGCTTTTTTTAATGTTTTTATTTAATTAAATATGTATATTTTTACAAACTATGATGGCTAAAATGAATTTAATTTCATATATTAACATTTGTATACTATTAGTATAATTATTATTATTTACTAATTTATTTTACATAATTATTTAATTTTTGAATTTAATTCACTTTCAACTAAAATGTGCCAGAATTGCCCAAAAAACAGAATTATATATATATTAAAAATAAAGTCAATTTTTTTCCTAGGGTTATTCTAACGTGTTTTTTTTTCTACAAGATAAAAGGTTTCAGTCAGTTATTTGGTCACAGATGAGGAAACAGATTCTTGGACTGATTGTTGATGTCCTGGTGTCTCATTAAATCTCTGTCCGCCGCAGCACTCTGCTCTGTCTGAGTACCGACCCATTCTGGCCACCAGGCCTACATCCAACTCCTTCTACTCCGTGGCTGACATCAAGCTAACACTCATTCCCATCATCTTCATTGTCCTGCGTATCTGGAGCACCGTGCGCTTCATCCTGCTGCTGGTGGACTCTGCAGCACGACAGAACTCGATCCTGGTCACTCTACACGTGAGTCCACATCAGTGACGTTCCTCTTCCATCTCAGTGCTCACTTGTCGTTTTTTCCTCTTTCCTTCTCCTCGTTCCTCCAGTGCCTTCCTGACAGTGTCGTTTCCGCCCACAGGGAATCGGGAACACCTTGCAGGGAGCAGCCAACTGCATCATGTTTGTCTTGTTTACTCAGCCCATCCGCTCGCGCCTGTGCTCTGCACTCTGCTCCTGCTGCTCCTCCAGGTGTGGAGCAGAGGCGCAGCAGTCACACGGTGCCTCTCACAGCCTGCTGCCTGGACAGGACACGTCCACACAGAGGGACGGAGACAGCGTCGGCAGCAGCAGGGCTAAGACACAAAGATGATGTGAAATCCTGAGGAGGAGGAGGAGGAGGAGGAGACTGATGGATGGAACTCATTGTGAAGAAAATAAAGTCTTGGGGCTGGATGACCTCCACCCGACCCCCAGCCTCACTTCAGTCAGTGGCGACAGAACAGGATGAAGTTTCTACAGGTCTGTGGAAACACAGGCTCTGAAGAAACAGGCGTCACACCTGATCTTTGGTGACGATGGTCAAACTGACTTGATGATGTCACGTCAGTGTTTGGTTGAAGGTTCTGGAAAGTTAAAGTATTTTTTTTTATTATTATTATTTCAAATTTTCTTTACATTTTAGGAATTGTTTAAATTGTTGCACTGAGTTTTTAGGTGTTTGATTAACAATGATTATTAATTACCTAAAGAGACAGGATGAAAAATTTGATTAACAATGATTATTAATTACCTAGGTTACTGCTAAAGAGACAGGATGAAAAAAACAATGATGTTTTGACTTTGTTTAGTAAATGTACTGGTAAAACTGGTAGACGAAAAGTTACTGTCACATTGATTTCAATTTGAATCCATTTTACCTTGAGCTCTGCTACTGCCTTATCTGTAGGTCGAGCTTCATGCAGCGCCAGAGATGTTATACTTGGCATACTTGAACACCTTGATAGTTTTGACGTAACTGTGATAGGTCTTTATACATATATGTATTTATTTCTTATAACAAATGAAAAGTGTGTTATTTCTTATAATACATTTTGTTCCTAAGTGCCTCTCACTCACCCTTGTCCTCACATTCCGGTCTAAATTAAGTTTCATTATTTTGCAAATGGTCACCAGTGTTGGATTGATGACTGCATCGTTCTGTCACTGTGGTCAAACGTGTCAACTGTCATCACATGTCAACCTTCCCCCCCGGAAACATGAGCCTTTTCTCATGAGCTTTACTTCCCCTTTGACCCCCTGATGTTGTCAGCTCCACTTTGACCGATTCAGCTGCTGACTCCTCTCTTTTTCTCTCTCTCTCTCTCTCGGTGATCAGTCCGATCAGAGACTCTTTCTTCTTAAAAATATATGATTAAATGAGAGTAAGGTTTTGCAAACGTGTTAAGTTTGTCCTCTGGTCATCAGAGTTTGTTTAACTTGGAGGAGGTTGTGTGTGAGGCGTTGTAATCCTGTCTGTGATAAATTAGCTAAGGAAGTAAAAATGGATGATTGTACTCACTAACAGGTCATTATGTAGCTGCTCTGCGCAGGGATTACTGGGGGATTAGGAGGCCCCGAGCTTCTGTGAGGAGGACTGTACACATTCCTATAGAAAAGTTCCACAGTTACAAAGACACCTCCAATGACTGAAAGTAGGTCACAGTGTCCGCAAGGAGAAGCTGAGCAACTAAAGACTGTGGAGTTTGAAGTCTCCAGAGGACTGAGCTGTGTGATCAGACCACCCAAAAAAAATAACCCCATCTTATTCCACAATTTATTGGTTTATTCTGTTTCCTTTCTCGTACACTGTATCGTGTGTGGCCTCAGAGCTACAGTAAAATAAGTTTGGCTGATTTAATGTTACAAATCCAAGCAACTTGTTCTCAGACTTGCTGTATTTTCCAGACTATAAGTCGCTCAGGATTATAGGCCGCACCAGTGCCCTCTAGAGGCTGTCAATGTGAAAATAACAAACGTTTTCAGTGGTACAGGAGTAGCAGAGACTGGTACACACAAGCCTAGAGTGCCCTCTAGAGGCTGTCAGTGTGAAAATAACTAACGTGAAATTATATACAGTATTTTAATGTATAAGTCGCACCTGAGTATAGGTCACAAACCCAGTCAAAGGATTAAAAAAAAAGTGCGACTTATAGTCCGGAAAATACGGTACTCCAAGTTTCTTGTTTTTCTCTGATTTTCATGGAACTGAACTTAGACTTCAGTTAATGTTTGTTTTCATATTGCCTTTATTTCCAAGCTCAAATATATTATTAAATATATTTCTAAAACATTGAATTTTGAAATAAAAATACCTTCCTCCCATTTAATCTCCTCCTTGGACTAAAGGTCAGTCAGGTCAGACCTCCGTCCCTCAGGTCCCACAGTAACAGTTACAGTCCACCGAACACGATATGTGTCAAACAGAGGAAGTGAAAGGTGCTGATGATGACAAAATGGCCAGTGGGCAGGTTTTTTTTCCCACTCTGTCCTTGAGGATGCTGGAGGTCTCCCTCTGTGCTCACACTCTTGATATTTCCTGCAGGAATTCATCTGTTGTGTGGCTGTTCAGTCTTGACTGACGTTGAAGTCACAGGAGCTGAGCTCTGGCTCTCTGCCCGTTTAATTCATTAGGTTAAAGAATAGCTGTATCACAGTGATCAGTCACCGGTGGAGAATATTGACTTCCCTTTGTTCAACACAGTCTGTTCATTTGGCTGCATCTGTTAGGCAGCCACTTCTCAAATATTTAAGCCGGTGAACGTCATGGGCAGTAGATCAGAGCTGGACGTTTGAATAAAGAGAACAAACTGTAGAAATCGAAGTTCACGCTTGGTTTGCAGAAGTCTTCAGCTGGTGAATTGGATGCGTCGTTTTTCAGTTGCACTTTACTTTTTATTCATCTTCCTTTTTTTCATTGCGGTTAATTGTGAGGCGTTGGCAGCCACAACAGCTCCACCAGCTGTTCATCTGAAATATTTCTACTTCCACAAACAAGTTATTGAAAAATGGAAAAAAAGATTTCCCACATCTCCTTTGGTCATTTACTTTCATTTATCAAAATCATACGACCTTGTAAAAACAGCTACGACTGAGCAGACATGAACTAGTTTAACTAGTTAAATGTTAACTTGATACCTTACCAAGTTATTGGTGGTACGCTTACCACAGTTTGAGAACCACTGTTCTAAAGAATCAAAGTAAAAGACAGGGGGTGGGGTGGTCTGTAGCTGTACCGTTTTGGTTTTTTTTTTTCTGTTCGTTCACCTTAAGCGAAACTTCCTTTAATGAAATGAGACATTAATAATTAACAAGAATGAATAAAGACGAGCATCAAAGGCTTTACCAGCTGCTAGTTTTACACCATGTTAGTGTTTTGTGTCATAAAACGTCTTCTGTAGTCCGGCCTGCCTGTGGCTGAGCTGTAAAGACACTCATTTTATGTTAATTTCACTCTTCACTTTTCTGATAACACCAGCCTTAATGCCAGCTGTAAAGTAAGTGAGTGGACGTTATGGTCCAATAAAAGCTCCATTTATTGACGTTCATGTCAGCGTATTTAATATCAGGAGTGTATAGCATTGAAAATAATAACCTGAAGTAGAGTCAGCAACATTGCAGTGATAAACCACTGATCCTGAGTCCAAAGGCCGGACAGACTGTGGTGGAGCTGTGACAACACAGTGTGTAGGTGTCACTGCTGTTTGTGACAAGTCCACACACAGCTATGGACATGTATGAGGAATGGGGGAAGCCAGACGAGAGGAAGGGGGTGAGTTAGAGTCCACCTGTGATCGTATTTGCTCTTCTTCTTGGTCTGTTCTGTTCTGTGTACAACCTGAGCTTCACCACGCGTCTCTTTAACAACAGAGACTAACTGCAGTCCTGGCTCTGGCCACACTCATATCCACCTTTGGTTCATCTTTCCAGTATGGCTATAATGTCGCTGTGGTCAACTCTCCATCACTGGTAAACCACACACACACACACACACATGTCCTGTTGAGGCTGTTGTCAGTGCAGTGACCGTGTCCTGGTGTCTGTAGATCATGCAGCAGTTCTATAACAGCACCTACCTGGAGCGGTACGGTCAGCCAATGGAGGAGAACTTCCTGACTCTGCTGTGGTCACTGACCGTCTCCATGTACCCGTTTGGGGGATTCTTTGGTTCTTTGATGGTGGCTCCTCTGGTCAACAAGTTAGGAAGGTAACACAACATGTGACATTCCTCCGCCCAGGTGAGACTTCTCTGGTGATGAGATCTTTAACAAATGTTATTTTCAGGGATGTCCAAAACAACAACATTTTTAGTAATTTTAGACCCACAGACAGTCTTTAAACATATATCTGTAGTTAGGCCTGTGGTCAATATGAGACAAAGGCAGCTGTGAATTAGGAAGTCATCGTCCTCGTCTATCATCACAGCATCATTTACCAAAGAGTATAAATGTGCATGTGAAGGTTGTCTCTTTTTTTTGAGAATCACAATATGAATAACGATGTTTTTGGTTTCCTGGATCAGGAAAGGTACCCTCCTCTTCAACAACATCTTCTCCATCGTTCCTGCTGTGATGATGGGAGTCAGTGAGACCATCAAGTCCTATGAGATCATCATTGTGGCTCGGTTCATAGTGGGCATTTGTGCCGGTCAGACCCTTCACCGTCAGGTTTTTGACATGGTTCAGTTTAAGGCTGAGGTTCCTCAACATTCATCGTTGGCTTCTGTCTGAAGGTCTGTCGTCAAATGTGGTTCCCATGTATCTGGGTGAACTCTCGCCTAAAAACCTGAGGGGGGCCATTGGCATCGTGCCGCAGCTCTTCATCACTATTGGAATCCTCTGTGCACAAGTTCTTGGCATTAGACACATACTGGGCAACAGCACAGGTACAGACTGTCATGTTGGATTCACAATTCACAAACCAGCGTGCACTGAATCAAGCAGTGATGCAGCAGTACGTTTTTGCTCATCATGGAAATTTAATTTGTTTTTGTTCATCTTTCGAACGGTGGCAGAAAGAACAATTAAACACTCTTCCACTGGGTGGCAGCAGATGTCAATTGAAAACTAAAAAAAAAAAAAAAAAAACACCCCCAAAAAAGAAAACCTGTTGTAAAAGATTCTTGTGTCTTTCTTCAATTTCTGCCACTTACATATATTTGCAATTTAAAATATATGCCATGATTGAAAATGGGTTAAATGATTCTGCTATACATCACTGCTCAGTGGAGTTGGTTAGTTCTGTCTGGTCTGTGTCCGTCCAGGTTGGACCCTCATGCTGGGGTTGACTGCTATTCCTGCCGCCATTGAGCTGATTCTGCTGCCCTTCTGCCCTGAGAGCCCCAGGTACATGCTCATCCAGAGGAAAGACGAGAAGACAGCAAGGAAAGGTGGGAACATGTCAGAACCAACCGTTATATATAAGAAGTGGACTGGAGCTCATTTCACACTGACGTCACCTTCAAACAGACACAGTGTCATTTCAAGTCTGATATAAATCTCCACATTATTTTCAGGACAATGTTTACTAGTACTCAATCAATTGAACCGATGTCGTTCCCTCCACTCCCTGGGCTTCACTTTAAGAATCACATGCTGACATCCATTTTCTCTATGAACTTAATGACCAAAACCAAAAGTGCTGTGTTAAAGAGTGGTCCAGTTTTTTGTTTTTTTTAATTGCTGTCTGTATTGTTCATCTTCTCAGCGCTGCAACGTCTTCGTGGCTGGGACGATGTGGATGCAGAGCTGTCAGAGATGCATCTGGAGGACCAGTCCGAACGAGCTGAAGGTCACCTGTCCGTGCTCTCCCTGCTGTCCCAACGCTCTCTGCGCTGGCAGCTGGTCTCCATCATCATTATGAACATGGGCCAGCAGCTGTCTGGGGTCAATGCGGTGAGTACTGCAGGACCTGCTCGTCCAGGTGTCTTGCTGTCCTTGTGCAAGTGTCCTCAAAACACCGACTTGTCCATTTGAAATAATCGTTCAGCTGCGGTTGTCTCCCTTCCCCAGATCTACTATTACGCAGACAGCATTTACAGCACTGCAGGAGTCAAGCAGAATGACATCCAGTACGTCACAGTGGGGACCGGAGCAGTGAACGTCTTCATGACCATAGCTGCTGTAGGTGTTCTGCACATCATGGTTGGATATAAGAGGTCCACATCAACGTGGACTCCTGCTGTGGGAAATTAAAGTTTCACAGTTCATTTGTTAAACCAGGTCTTCATCGTGGAGGCCTCGGGCAGACGGCTGCTCCTCCTCTCCGGTTTTGGGATCTGCTGTGGAGCCTGTGTGCTGCTCACTGTCGCTCTCAAGCTGCAGGTACTACAAGCTGAGACTGAGACTTTGCTACCCTCTAGTGGATCAGAAAATTTAAAAAAAATAGACTTCTAGCTTTTTTAAGACAGAAATGTGGTGTGATCACACTTTCATATCTCTGTCCACTGATCAGGCAGCAGTGTGGGGAAGAGCTGCCTCAATCAAAATGAAATGTGAAACAGTGTGTGTGTGTCATCCACCACCTTCAGTAGTGACTGATGAGACACTGAGGCCGCGGAAGTGACTGTGACAGTCCAGGCCCCTCCTCCACTGTTACTACTGTTACACATCTGAACTATTGAGTTTTGTAACAGACAGGGTGACTGAGCAATGGAAATACCCTCAGTTCAAGTGAAATCAACATCAGCATCAGGTGCTGTGTCTTAAAAGCAGAAGCAGAGTTATCAACAAGGAGTGAAAACAGGTGACACAAGAGGAAGCAGCCGTTAAGGCTGATATCATGATACTAATCGTTGGTGTGACAAAAGGTGACGAAACATTATGCGATGTAACACAAGCATAAACTTGAATTTTTCTGTCCCTAAAGTTTTTCCAAGGAATTTGGAGGCGTCACTGGGTTTCATTTTGATTCATCTAATTTACCAGAGCTGGAGAGAGAACTGACTAACAGGATTTGTCATGCACGCTGATGTTGATGATTGCTAACTTTGCTTTGCTCTATACAGTCACAGTTACAGTAGCAGGTATACAGTTGTGTATGGATTCTACAGTCATTAAATACAGAGAATATAGAGAAAATGAACTTATTAATTACATTTGATCCTGACAAAGAAATATTTATTTTCCTATAAAATAAAAAGAAAACACGAAGGCAAAACAAGTGTTACTGTAGCGCAGTACTACAAACCACCTGTCTCCAGACTCAGAGCTGGTACCAGACCCAGGTCTGGGTTTGGAGTCCAGACTATGATTGGTAAATATTAACTGCAGCTGCTGGTTTGTGTTTTTGCAGGAGACTGTGACGTGGATGCCGTACATCAGCATCACCTGCGTCGTTATCTACGTCATTGGCCACGCCATAGGACCCAGTAAGTCTGAGCCGTCTCTCTTTAAACCCAACATTCCCACTCCCTCTGATTGGTCACACACACAGTGTAAGGTGTCATTTCTTGAAATATCCTCTGTCACCGTGGGAACTTTCAAGATGTCCTCACAGTAAAAGCACTTCCACAAAAATATCCCAACGAATATTGCAATACTACGAACACAAATACACTCCCCTACACACACACACACACTGATGACCTCCATCAGCTGAAGTCTCGTCTGGATGGGACCAGACGTGTAATAAGACGTGACGTCAACGTGTGCAGCGTTGGTTCAGACGAGAGGCTTCACTCAGTGATGATTGGTTGTCAGTGTTTCGGTGGAACTCAACCACAGGTGTTGCTCTGCAGGTCCCATCCCTTACGTGGTGACCACTGAGATGTTCAGGCAGTCGGCCCGACCTGCTGCCTTCATGGTTGCTGGGTCTGTGCACTGGCTCTCTAACTTCACCGTCGGTCTGGTCTTTCCCTTCATGGAGGTCAGTTACACAACATCCCAGAGATCTTATTTACTTTATCTGCTTTTGCAAGACTCCGTTGTTTCAACATGAAATTGAGTTCAGTAAATTCCTGCTCTGTCACGCTTTGATGAAATCTGACCTTACTAACTTTTAAACCTGTTTATCTCCCTCGTCCAGGCACACAATAGCATGTAGATCACCAGTGGTTTGGTGGTGATGCTCTAAAATGCTACATAGTCTACATAAACATGCTACATAAAATGCTACTTGTCTTAGTTCAACATTAGTTTACACAAAATGAACCAAACAAAATCCCTAAAGGTTCAGGAGTAAACTACTTTAAAGTAGTGACAAAAAAGTAACAAAATGATGTTATTTTTCATTGGACCTATATTGATAAAACAAATCCATGCATAGTATCTTAATCATTAAATTATTATCAGAAATATTGTATATCTTGATCCCATTTAGAGGAAAATAGCAATAAAGCATGATTCTTATGGCTGTCCTAGTTTGTTACAAAAGCCAGAAACAATGTGCGTCTGTTTGCTGGACACGTCTGGATTTATCGGTTTCAGAATGCCTTAAACCAGAACTCTCCTAATAAACAACCAGCCATCGGTGACTTCATTTCTCCTCCTCCTTCCAGAGAGGCCTGGGTCCGTTCAGCTTTATCATATTTTCCGTCATCTGCCTGGTCACTCTGATCTACATCTGGGTGGTGGTTCCCGAGACCAAGAACAAGACCTTCTTGGAGATATGCCAGATGTTTTCCAGGAGGAACAAAGTAGAGATTAAAGTAGGTGATGGAGATCTGCCTCTGACAGAGAGTAAAGAAAGCCTGGAGCAGAGAGTGAAGGTCACTCCTTTCTGAAGAAATATTAGAGCATTCAAAAGAAAAGGAAGTCCTGGCTCCAGGGTGGCTTTAATGGACTGGATTTATTTTTTTAATGTAAATGAAGGCCAAAGTGGACAGATCCTGGTACTGTGTTCCTGCTTTGATGGGAAAACAGAAGTCTTTGTGTGTTTGACTGCAGGATGTGAGGTAACGCTGGCACCACCTCCAGATTTATGGAGAAGTTATTGAGCCATTAAACAAACAAGGAGTTTTGCTTTCCACTCTTTATTGGTGATGTAAAGATTTTATACAAGGCTGAATTCATGGAAAACCTATGAGCAGTTATTACATTCATATTTTTGCAGTTGCAAAACTACTACATACAATATCTTTGCATGAAGTACACAAAACTCAGTAAACAGAATAAAGAAATCTAACTGTTGTGATTTTGGGTTATTGATCGATTATTAACTTGAAAAACCAAAGAAATATTTGGTAGTTGATGAATGACTGGATGAGGTTTGTTGTAAAAAAATATATAAATCCTCTAATGTTAATATTTGAAATACAAATAATCTGGTACATTTAATCAAAGCATATTCAAACTTCATATATGACACAGTATATGGTTACGATTGGGTTTTTTATCTTTACCTTGTAATTTACGTACATTATATTTAATAATAGGTAGTTGTTTTTTTTTTAAAGAATGTTTGAAGGTACTTTTTTTAATTAAACTATAGAAACATGCTAAAAGGATTGGTTACGATTGGGTTTTTTATCTTTACCTTGTAATTTACGTACATTATATTTAATAATAGGTAGTTGTTTTTTTTTTAAAGAATGTTTGAAGGTACTTTTTTTAATTAAACTATAGAAACATGCTAAAAGGAATCCTCAATTTTAATAAGTGACTGGAGGTGTATGGTAATGTTGTCATCTGCAGGGATGCTGCCGTTTGTTTGGCTTTTCTAATAATTATTTGCTTAAATATTAAATAACATAAAAAGAAGCTAGCAGTAGAACGTGTGTCAGAGGGAGAGGTGGGATCAGCTCATCAATCCTAAATCTCCCTGTATATCCAACCTAACAGTGTTAGGACAGTTTGTGTATGACGCCCATAAGCAGACCCTGCAATGCACTCACACAGTAACAGGAAATTTCTGCATACTTGAACCTTGACTTTAAGGTGCCTAACGTACCCAAATGTATATGTTAAGAAAAGCCTCTCCAGTAACTGTTAATGATAAGCTCAAACAAACAGAAGCAGCAGCTGCGTTCAGTTACATCTGTACTGACTGTCCAGCTGCACTCCATCAAACAGACTCAGTTCAGTGGATCCCCAGCTGAACACGTTCCCCACCACAGTGCTGTTCTTCTCACACGACATCTGGTCTCGGATGTCTGCCGTGGTCAGGACGTAGTCCCACACGTTGACGTCGGTCATCTTACCCACAAAGGCGTCGGTGTTGGAGATGCCCAGTAATCCGTCCTGGTCTTTGCCTAAGATGAACACACCGCCCGGGTTGATGGTGTAACCACTTTGCAGGTACCGCTGCTCCCCCACCATGCCGTTGATCCACAACTCTGCACCGCCAGTGTGTGATGACCACGTGACGCAGTAGTTGGCCCAGTCGCGTGACTTGAAGTTGTGAGGCAGGTTGACGAACTCGTTGCCAATCCAGAGCCCCACCTCTTTTCCATCTCTGTCCTCGCCGATGGAGATCATCAGCTCGTTCTCGTTGCTGTTACTGGCGTAAGAGATGACGGTGTGGATGCCCTCGATTTGAGGGAGAACGTGCATACAGACGGTGAAAGAGTCCAAGTCCATAGAATGACTAAGGCGGGCCAAAGCATAGCTGCCGGAATTTTTCTCCGGGAAGTTGAAAACGAGGGGGAACAGAGCGCGAGGTTCTGACAGAGAGAGATTAAAATGTGTCGTTCACCACAGAGTTGTAGCTCAGAATCAGATCAAAATAACAACAACAAACTCACCATTTCTAGAAGCCTTTGTATTGCGTTGACCTCCTGGAGGACATAAATTCAAATATTTAACTGTTAGTTGAACAGTTACACATTTATCATATATCAGTATCGGTTGATACTTATTTTCGAAAATATTGTGTTTTGACAATATTGGCGTATCGGATATTGGCAAAAACGTAATATCGGATATCCTTAGAATTATACTCGTACACAGAACTGGCTGGTAGTATAGGTTGCCTAAGGTGCCATCTGCTGGAGGTGGCGATGTTGTAAACCCCCACCACCACCACCACCAGAAAAAGAGAAAAATCTGAGCAATGAGGAGTGCCAAACTCTGGTATTGTCTTAGGCACCAAAGGGTCTGGAACTATTGACATTTCCAAGTAACAAACAGGCAGAAGGAACAAACTCCACAGGGAAGGACCATCAGTTACTGTTAAAGAATCAAACAGGTGAAACACAAAAAAAAAATACTACAGTAACACAACAGTTCCTATGTCGTCTCAGTTAGTCATTATAACCAGTGTTCAGCACTCACCTGAATGTACGATCCTTCCAAGGGAAGTTATCAGACCCTCAATCTTTAACAGTTTGGATTCAATTTCATCTTGGCGGCAGAATGCTAAAAGGAAAATGACCATAATTACACTGATTACAATTAGCCATTCTAATCAGTTAACAGTTTCCGCTGGTGTTTAAGCAGCCTCCTGCCACGCGCCACATACTTCCTTTCCCAAGGCGAGGAAGGAAAGAGGACTCGACCACACGGTCGTTGAGAGGCTGAGCCATGCGGTAATCATTCCACAGAGTCTTGTTGTCCATGTCCATCAGACTGCTCTCCAGTTTCCTGATCTGTTCATGGACAGAAGGTACAAAACTTACTGTATGTCACTTGGAGTTCATTGCAAGCATCGCCACTTCTGTACCGTCTGTGTTTCCTAAATGTTCCTTGACAGCAGTACCTGGTTGTGTGACAGAGTGATGGGTGTGTCAAACACGGTCCAGAGGATGCTCTCGTAGCAGGGTGGAGTAGTCAGAGAACCCTGGTACCTGAAGAAGTGGTTCATGTTCTCCGGCAGCATTGAGCGCACGTTGATACTGGATATGTTCATGGACTGACCTGTCGGAGACAATTCAGCTCAAAATGTAATTTCTGACCTTAGTAGTCACATACGCAATGTGATATTATTTAAGTCTTTAATGTACACTTACCAACGTACTTAATCTTATCCAGGTTGGAGATAAAATCACTGTAGTAAGTGTTCTCAAAATGTCCATCCTGGAAATAAAACATGAATAAATAAAGTATGGACAAGTCAGCTTTAAACGTGATCTAAATCACTGATCTACAGCACTTTGACAGAGACTATTTCAAGGTTGGATTTTTAAGGATTTCAATTTTATGTCACAATTTTCATTACAAAATTTAATTTGTGCTTGCTTTACAACCTAAAAACTGCAAAATAATAACTTCATTCTATCTGGACGTTTGAATCCATGTGTTTGTATGTGGGGACTGAACTAATTCTATTTCCCATCCAATTATACATATATTATAGTCCAAAGGTCTTGTTACTGAACTACCAGCTAACATCTGGGTATTTAAACCCAGTTCATGCACTAACATGAACAAATGTACAAGTTGCTGCTACAGTCACGCAGGATGTGAGGAGCGACGCTGCTGCACTGATGACATATCACAGCTGGAACACCCCTGACCGCCTCAGATCTGGGGCATTCCTCTGGAAGCAAACACTCAGGTTCTCAACTGAGCTTTAAACCCAGCAGGATGAGTGGAACAAAGTACCACGCACTTCAAAGAACTTTGGTATGTTTGACAAATGATCATTTTTCATTACAGACACATTTTATTATTCTTAGGCTCGCAGAAAAGGGTCAAAGGGAGGAGGGGCCTACGTACATCATAGAAGAAGGCCAGCACTGCCAGTCCGTCGGGCTTATCTTTGGCTTCACTGAAGCTCTTATACTTGTCAGAATTGTAATGGACCACATGGAGCTGGAAGAAAGTGTGGAACAGGTTAGGTCAGAGGTCAAAGGAACAAGAACATTCAACATAGAACATGAACAACTTTGAGAAACTTTTAGGTGAATTCTAAGATGGAGCGAAATGCTAATATGTCCAAATGTTATTTCCAAAGTAAAATGGGCATCATTGATATATTTGTTTAATCTTTTATAGCATTATCAACGGGCTATAAACATTTCCACTTTCACCAGGATTCATTGTGCTGCCATGTGGGAGTTTACTGAGGCGGTTTAATTATTTAAAATCCATTTTACGCCCATAGTTTTGATACCTGGTTACACAAGGATTAAAGAGCCTCTCAGGTCTGTGTATACAAGTGTCATGGACTTGACTGAGAGCAGCCTACACTGTAAACAGACAGTTGAACTGTTATCAGGCGATTAGGTGCAGCTACAGCCTATTTTGTAGATGGTTCCTGTTCTTCAACTTTATTTATTTAATCTCATCTAAATCAACCTCTGCCATGTAACGAATGCCGTCTATGGTGTGTTCTGCTCCGCTGGCCTCCAGGTCCCAGCCGCCCCAGTGCAGGTGCATCTGAACAGCAGTGTATTTTCCAGGGAGACCTTTGGTGATCATCATGGTTGGAGGCAGGTCGATTTGAACTAGTGAAAATATTAAGAAATGAATGCAGGAAAAAAAAGACATTAATTTGGGTTTTTGCCAGGTGTTTTATTTGGTCTATAAAATATTGAAGGGCATCAAAAAACACCAACTGCTCTTCCTCCTATACCTAAAACCTTACTTAAATGCATATCAATGTTTTGGTTTTTTGTTGCAAGGTATTTTAGTTTTTAAGACAACAATAATACTTTTTGATATCTGTCATTCCTAAATTTCTCAGAGCCATAAAGGCTAATTAAATGCAATAGTTTGATAAAAAAAAACTAAAAACTAGTTTGATTAAAAAAACAGACATTTAGAGAAACAAAAAAGGGGAAAAGCTTCAGCGTAAAAAAAAACAAGATAATAATAATAATATAGTTTTATTATTTTTGGTATTTTTATGAAACGAACGAACAAAATATAGCTATATATGGATACATACTAATAATAATAATAATAATAATCATAACAATCATCATTATCTGTCAATTATAAATGAAGTTATTTTTAAATCTATATAAATACAATAGCTGTGGTCTGTGCTATATTTAAAGTCACATTAAGTCAACACTGGCTACAATGTTTTCACATTAAGTCAACACTGGCTACAATGCTACAACCGACGCAACAAGTGCTTGCGTTCTTTGCATCATTACGCTGATTTATTACAATTACAACATATTTATTTCCTCTTACCGGTGTGTCCGTTGTTGGACATGCGAAAAGTCCCTCTCTGAGTGTCATATCCAGCCAGCTCCAGCTGCAGTATGTCTGGGTTGTGTCTGACTTTGCGTCTCTGGATGTCAATCGGAGACTGTTTCTTTCCGCCGCAAGCAGGATACTTGGTCGGCCAGTGCATCTGGTCCAGAGCTCCCTCTGTACCGTGATTATTAGTTCAAAAATTTAAAAAAATTACACTCTAAAAATTAATAAACCACTTAAATATGTAATAAACCACTTGGTCACCAGATCATGGCGCACCGGTACGTTTCATGACCTGCGTCAGACTTTTACGCACAGTTCATACGTACAGTATATATAGATTTAATGTTTAAAGCAGTCATTTTCTGCGCTTCTTTGACTTTATCTTTGGCAAAGATGTAGAGGTACAGGTCGTTAAACATTACATTGTGACGTTTACTGACATCACAGTCACATACTGTAAACAGACTCTGACAGGTTATCACAAGTACTTGGCAAAAGCGTTGCGCGTCGCTCACAAGACCTAAAGGTCAAATGGCTGAATTATAAATAGTCACAAAAGGTTCCTAATACATTAGCATTGACAGCCTGAAGAGAAAGTGCTAAAAAATGAATTATTTATCTTGGATGAAATTTGACAAAATAAACAGGAATTCTGAAGAAAAACGCGGATCGTCCCGAGGTTAAATGCAGTACAACTACTTGATACCTGTGTATGTCCAGTGTATATCATCATGACGGATCCCAGCAGTGGCCACGCAGATCCAAACAGCAGTGGTAAACAGAGAGAGGAGCTTCATGGCTGTGTCTGTGCTCCTTCACTGCCGGGACACTGACTCCTCTCTCAGCCTCCCTCTGCTGCTCTTTAACTGGAGTGAAGGGAGAGGTGTTGCAACCTGAAAACGCCCAGAGCTTCTTACAGCAGCAGCCTCGCAGTCAGCGACTGCTGTGAATGACTGTCTGGCACAACTTTTGAAGTGCGTTGTCAAAGGAGTCTCATCAGGAATGTCATTCGGGAACATAACAAATCCCTCGCTTCAGGTAATGGAAGGCTAACTCCGAAATGTGTCCTACGTAATCGACAACATGGAGGAACCACGGGAGCAGTTCAGATAATTAAAAGAGGAATTTTTCAAAAATTGTACTTTTTTTTGTCTCAAAAAAGTTTTTGATAACTTTTAGCACAAACAATGGTCAAATTACGCCACTTACGGTTGGGCTAATCATACTCTAAGCTGCCGAGCAGATACTCACATAGTTAAGCTACACTAGATAAGATCCGCTAGAGTTACATCTTTTCAAGGTCTTTGACTGGTCACATCGAAATCAAACAGAACAAGGTAATTAATAATTAATTTTAGCTGCTTTTACATTTTATTTGCTTTGTTTATCCCTTGTCCTTACTGTTGGCCGTTACACGTTGTCATGTTTGCAATTAGCATTTAGCAAGCATCGGGCGGTAAATCAAGTGTTACTTCTGTGTATATTTTATACATAAAATTATGATATTTATTCTTTAAAAATTATTAGCAACACTAAAATTCTTATTCTAAAAAAAGTTACAGGTTTATTTTGTTTTACAAGTTGACCTGTCTGACCATTACATTTGGTGTTACTGCTGTGTATGTTTTTTAAATATATCTAAATGAGCTAGCTGCGTGCTGCCTAACAACTTTTAAGATTTTTATTGTTCTACCACACAGATTAATATTTGTACCACGTTGCAGTGGCAGAAGATTACGGTGTTTAACCTAGGTCCATTTTGCTTCCACTTCTTTTAGATTGTATCAAGAGCCACCTCTTGACATAGGCCAAATAGGCAGTTGCGCCATCTGGTGGAGGGGCTGAAGGAAACAGAACCAAATTACAATGGAGCGACAGGAGGCACCAAATATTTTGTGAGTAGCTACCATGCAAACATGTATTCTTATAAAGAGCTTATATGCCAGGGTTATACAATAAAACACTTTCCCTCACAGGCAGTCAGTCAGCCCTTGGGTATTTTTGCATTATTTGTTTACTACCTATATCTCCTAAACACATGTAGGCGTTTTGTCAGCACTTTCTCACACTAATAATTTGGTCTTAAACCAGGTCGGGACAGAAACCAGTCTTAGTCTGTCTTAGTAAAGCAGTGAGTCATTCAGAAGAATTCTGAACTTGGATAACATCGAATATAAACCCTTCCCTGCAATAACAACACAGCATATAATACAATATAACCAACATGTATCACAAGTTGCGACTTGTTTTGAACGTCAGTGAAAAATACCAGAGAGATATCAAAATAAGGGTTGTGTAAACACCCCTGTACCAGTGTCGGATATTACTCCTCCGACTAGAGTTTGTCCCAGTTAAATACTGTATGTTTGTAAGACATTCCCGTCTCACAAACTTTGTTTGGGTCTTCAAATAGGTGGAAGGCATTGAAGAGTAAAACCAAAAACCTTTGTGTGTGTACCAAACTTGATTTAATTATACCACAATCAAAGGACCCACCTTCATCTAAGGCCCCCATTGTTCCTTCCGCTCCAGCCGGGAGGTGCGACCTCCGTATGACTGATAATGATTGATATCGGTTGTTTTTGTGTTTGGCCAATGAGGTCTGCAAGCAAATAAACATTGCAGAAAGCACACACACACACACTTCTTTTCTGTGTTTTTCGGTCCTTAGTTCTTCAGCCCCACTTTAAATATTACAAATATACGATCAATTTTATTCTTTACCTCCAACGTAAATCTGACATCAATTCTAATCCCAACTCCAAACTAAATCTCGAACCTCATAAAGCCTTCTCACTAAGGAGACCAGGAAAAGTGTCCCCACAATAATATTATTTAGAAGACATGTCTAGACCAGGTACACAAACAGGCGCACACTTTATGAGATCAAGAGACGTAACCAGCCAACATCTGCACTTAGATGTGATCCCTAGCTGCTGCTTCTTCTTAAGTAAATTATAGGGTTTATCTTTACCTTAAGGACAATCACAGTATTTAAGTTCTTTAATCATGTGAGCTTTAATGATGTAAGCATACAAGCTATGACCATACTTAAACAATTAAAAGACTACATATGTTGACAGTGAGATTCTGACTCTGGTTCAGCTGCAGAATACAGTACAGCAATTCACAGTAGTCTAGATCAAAGGTCTAAATATTTTTTTAAAAAATACATAAATCTCTGCTTTCCTTCCCTCAGGGGAACGTTATTTAACTGTGGTTGAAGTGTTAACATTTATGATGACAGAACTTTGTTGTGAGAGCGATCCTTCACAACACTATTGTAAGAGACTTGTCCTGTTTTCACAAGTTGGAATTTATTACTTAGCATTAGCAAAAAGGTCTCAAACATGTTGTTAACCAAATTTTAAAAGAAGGCTCACCCAGCATTTTGACATTTAGTGGAATGTTGCTTAAGCATTGCAATTAAAACATACTCTAGGTTATAATGAAAATAACTTACCAAATTGGTTTTCTAAATTAAAGATTAAATTAGAAGATGGAGCTTCTAAATCTTTAAATAATACCTGTTACTAGTAAGCAAGATTTGAAAAATACTGATTTCTCTCTCTCTGGTTTCAGTTGACACTTAAAACAATTGTTTGTTTAGCTGCAAATTCATCAGGAAAATCAAGAATGTTTACATTTACCTGGGCATTAAAGATCAGTCTAGGAATACCATGTTCACACATTCACACTTGAAGTTTGCCCAGGCCACAGTCTGAGCCACTGACTAGCTCCTAAAGAAAACTGGTCTGCTATTTATTGGAGCACAGCCCTGACAGAGAAGCAGGGACACCGCATATAAAGAGCGTTTGTACAGGTTAAAATGTTTACCTCTTCAAAACTGCTCATTCCTAGGTTTGCCTGTGGATGTGGGTATTTATCATTTTGTATCAGGTGGAGACATCTAGAAAAATCTAGAGATTAGCAAACCAACTTTGTCCAGACATCGGACACTCCACCACGACTGAAGCTTTTGGACAAACATTTTTGGTTTGGTTAACACAGAGATGTAAAATCACCAGTTCATTATTGTGTTCCTATTAAACTGCTTGAACCTTTCTTGTCAAATGATAGCAGGGTGCCATGCACCAGCCTCCAACCATTTCGCAGGTGAATGTCAGCAGCAGAGGGCGCCACACAGGTGGCAGTTTTCCTGTAGGATTTCTGGAAAGCACATATTCTGGAAGGTACAAAATTAGGCCTTTAAAAAAATAGATATTTTTTTAAAAATTCTCGTCGTTAATTAGGCCTTTAAAAAAATAGATATTTAAAAAAAAATTCTCGTCGTGGCTACCTTGGTTTAGTTGAAACCCTTATCTTTAGCTTGCTTTTTTGTGTGTTTTTCTTTTTCTGGGATTTGTGGCTGGCTTTTAGTCATCGTTAAACAACACGTTTGTATGACAACAATACTGAAAGTAGCCATTTATATATAATGTTGTACAGTTTTATTAGAATTGTTAAATTCTAAAGGATATTACAGAAATAATAGTATAGAGTTCATATAATACGTGTACTAAACTTGCGTAAATATATACTCTTATTAGATCACTTATTAGTGATCCTATTACTTTTTGAAATCTTAAATATTTCAGCCTGGGAGAATTCTGTGTTCAGAATGTGTGCAGCTCTTGATATAATCACAGGAGACAGCGGTTGTCGATTTGCTTTTTACTTCTCTGAACTCCCTATCTGTGACATGCTTACCGAGAACAGTAGGTGGCGTAGAAGGACTTAACCGTGACAGTGTGTCAAGGTCACTGCAGCAGGCTTTCATTTCACTGTGGCTTCAGGATGCTGCACTGTGCAGCTGCATTACAGTTTGTTCAAATATGACACACGGGATTTCCCTTCCACTCTCTCATGATGAGGTTCATTAAAAATGCAACAACGGAAGAAACGTTTGATTTTTGAAGTACACTATGTAAGACACTATGTATGTAGATTTGTATGTCTTGTGAGACACCGCTAAGCTAATATTGCTAAAAACAGCGCAAAATAAGGAAAGTGATACATTATATTTAATCCTATTGTATCATTTAGGGTGTCGAGCCTGAATTATATAGTGTGTAGTTAAATACTTTGTCATGTCTACTAAATTTGCTAAAGTGCCTGAGTATATTTTTGCTGAAAGACTGTAGCAGGCAATGTGGCATTCGTGTCTCCCATGAACAAACATGGATATCCAAATAAGGTGACAATGACTTCCCTGTTCTCCATCATACAGTTTTTATAAAACCTAAGAGCTGACGGGAAAACCTTAAACTTTTCCATTTGCTGGACGTCTGGGAGGCTTCTCTCGGAAAAAGACGAGTGCAGAAAATCGTGAGCGGCCAAATGACGTGTAACCAATCACAAATCACCGCAATGGAGGTTTCTCTCCCTGCTTTTCTGCACGTACACATCTCTGCGTCACATCTCCCCACGCGGCTTGTACTAGGTCCTTACGTGAGCCAGACAAACTACAAATGCTTCCATCATTTTAACACAACAATAAAACGCTGTGGGCTTGAGAACGTTGCTGCAAAGTATGTCATTGTAACAAGTGATACTCCTGCCGACATATCAAACTCGCATCCTGAGCGGGCTTCTTCCTCTTCTCGCCGCAGTGAACGTGCCTGGCTCGGCATCCAACCCACGTGATACGGACTGAGCCAATGGGCTCTCCCCAATGGTCGCTACTTCCTGGATACGTCCACTTATCAATGACTCTGCGACGTCACGAGCGCCTTCTCTGCCTCACCGCACCACAGAGACACAGCGCCGTCCTTTAGGCCGGAAAGGTAATTCAAAATACTTCCATTTCTGATTTATTTCTAATCGTTTTGGGCAAATACGTGTTTTGTTGACATTTAAAAGTTAATTTATTTCAGTTGATAGTTATTTTTCGTTCAATAATAGTGACGCTACCGCCTTATTGCTTCGACGATAAACTTGAAGTCTTGTCCTTGAGTTAGCCGATGACACGCGTGTGCGTTCTTTTTTGGATTTTCATATTCCTTCATTGATTTCTCGAGTTAGTTTTGAGTCGTGTGGTTGTGTAGCGGTGTGGAGGATAGACTAGTCTCTACCCGCACCGTTTATTTTTAAACCAGGCCGTCAGCTGGCGAGATGTCAGTCCATTTAGAGCTGCAGTGAGTGTGTGTATGGGTAGGGAAGTGGGCATCAGGTTGCAGCCCTAACTTCCAGCACAGGATAGAGAACAGCCATTGCCATCTGCTGTAGCAGAAGAACAGTTGGACTGAAGAGTGCGATGGGTTGATGGTCTGAAGCGCAGCCTCTTCACTCAGTGCTGGACTGTTAGACGACTACCAGTTGCTTGCAGCAGACGTGGGGGTGTGTCCGAACGGAGGAAGGAAAAGTACTGCACGTACAGAGATCACACCACCACCAGGGAGAGTCAGAGGCAGACAGGAGGCGGTTTTCTCTAACCTATGTAGTGTTAATTATGCTACCAGACCTGTTGACTATCGGCATCTCGAATTAACTCTCACCAGAGAAATCGATTCATATTATCTATGCATTCTACTCAGACATATCAAATATCAAGTCTGAATTATTTATTTGTCCGTTGATGCCATTTTGTGCTGTCATCCCAGCCAGGTTACCTTGTCTTCCAGCAGTAATGCTGTCTCTGTACGTGTTTGACTTTGAGCAATTTGACATTTAGTGGAAGTGATGTGTGGGCAAGGTTTATTTTGTAAAAGTCTTAAAATAATCAGATTATCAATCTGTCTTTATACATGGTTATATCTTTTCAGTAAAATGACTGTAACATGTTATTTACTGTGCACATATTCTAGTGTTCATAGATTTGGAATACCACCAAAGTTTTACCTGAATTTACAATTAATATATTGATTATATATGGTAATAGAATAAACTAGCTTGAGTTAGTATTTCCTTCTTGTTTTTTGGGGGGGGTCCCATTTTGTCAATGGTGATTTTCATATTTTAGCCCCTTACCTCCATTGGACTGTGAAATGTTTCCATTTAGACCACAGTGCACTTGAGCTGATTGATCCAGCAGCGTGTATTCACGACAGTGAATTTTTCCATTGGGATTTCTGTAGTTGTTGTGGAGCATTGCACCAGAGATTGCTTTTAGTTCAATCGTGCGTGCCATCAGTCAGAGTGGGTTGATGGGAAAAGTTGCTCCGGGGTTTCTGGGTAGGTTGGTACAACCAATAGAATTCAGCAGCTCTGCAGACATTATAGTCACACTGTCTGGTTTAAAACATCCTCTGACCTCCACTGTTTGCGTTCTGTCCAGGTTTTATTAGATAAGGAGCTGACTGATATCTTAAACTAATAACACACACAATGATCTGCAGACAAAAAATGACAAACGTTTACTGAATTGAGTCAGTCTTGTGTTGACATTCCTCTATTGGTATCAATTCTTTCTCAACTCTTTCACAGTGGTTCTCCTAAATGTTTCACAGGCATTTTGCAAAACAGTTTTGTAATCTGATATGTAAAGTTGGTAACCTGAAGGGGCGTTCATTCTTCTGCTGCATAGGCCACACCTTCCTGTGACTTATATCCCTGCAACCCACGCCATACCACATCATTTCATTCCTGTGCCATGAACATCCCTATATACTTTATTATACCTAATAATAAAGTATATTATAGTTACTCTTCTTTATTACTGTAAATTTAATTACCTAACACTTTAAATGAACCTTTGTCTATTGATTTTTTTTTTATTATTATTAAACCTTTTCTTATTCTGCCTACATTTTACTTAAACCAAAAGCTTTGAGCAGTAAGTACCAAAACCAAGAAGCCAGCGACGGCGTCTGCTCGGTGAGTCTGCACTTTTCTGATTGCTGCTTTCTGTCATTTCTTCTGCAGAACCAGAACCATGTCCATCCTGAAGATTCACGCTCGTGAGATTTTTGACTCCCGTGGTAACCCCACCGTGGAGGTTGATCTCTACACCAAGAAAGGTAACATATGGCTTTTGTATGTTTTTAAGCATTGTCATAAAAATTATAATGTAGGGTTTGGACAGAAAAAAACAAGTTTGATCAAATTTGCAATGTCATGCCTTGGAAATTATTTCGAGTCTGTAACCTTACCAGTCTTCTTAGTTATTTTGTAATTAAGAAGATTTAGTGACAAAATACACCTTTCTCTGCATAAAACATTTAAACCATTTATCTTATTAAATATAAAAGTTGAAGTTTTGAGAACAATATATTTGTATGAACCTTTTTTATTATTTTAAAAGAACAAACCATAATGTAACAATTAACAACAATTGTGCAGAAATGTTTTTCTGCCTAAACTGAATATGGTCCCATCACTATTTTTCAATTGCGTATTATGTACTTTATGACCAGTAATAATAATAATAATAATAAAATAATATCCCTGGTAGCACTACCTATGTATATGCAGATTTTTTTCAGATGACATAGTTTGTAGTGCTTCAGAATGGTAGCTCCTCAGTTGGCATCTCCGTGTCCTCCTCAGTGGATGAGATCAAATGGCGAATGCATGAAAATAGCCTCAGTAATATCACACTGCCTCTGCAGCACTTAGTTGCTGTGATGTTCCTGTCATGTGTGCATATATACAGTAGAAAACCAATGAGTTGTGGATTATCTGGTGATGTTTCATTTTATGTCAGCTCAATGACTTTGGTTAAAGAAACCATGGATTGTAATCGTCCACCTCAGATGAGCTGTTTCAGTAAATACTGTTTGGTCAGTGATTGATTATTTTGCTGAGCTTTTTGCCTCTGGGAGCCAAAACAAAGGGTTAGTGAAATGTTCCCAGAATGTTAATGAGGGACCAGAGAGACTACTGACATGGAAGTAAGTGGAACAGACCACCTCGACATGCTGACCAGAAAATAAGGGCTCTGCTGTGCAGCTCTGCTTTCAGATGGTCCTGGAGTTTACTGTAAATAAAACCTTTATTCTCTGTACTGGGACAGAGTTCCGTGTTTTCACATCAACGGCAACACAGATCAGGTGAACCTGCTGCTCCCAGAGCACGTTTGTCGCTCTA
>NC_024316.1:12248758-12285457 GCF_000523025.1 Cynoglossus semilaevis | reverse complement strand
CCTAGTGAAAAACCTACAGTGACTGATGATGTTATGGCAGTAATCCAGGGCGCTCTCTGTGATGTAATCTGCTCTGCAGTATGATGGGAATATTGGTGTGGAAATCACAGTTGTCCGTTCATGTAATGGTGACATATGCTCAGTATTTGGGTGTTTAAAGCATACAGTATATAAAACATAATGTCTTTGAGCCGCAGCTTGTTCATTTATTTACCATTTATAATTCTAAAATGGAGGACCAAACTCTGCTCTAAATCACTTGGGCCCCACAGGCTCCGAGGAGACGGAATGGATTTTAATTTTTTTTACTCCTCCCAATTGTTTTTGACACGGTTGAAGACGAAATGAAAGACCTGTACGCATGTGTCTGGCTTTCATCCTTCCATAGATGCACTGCACATGCTCAGTTAGCAGCTTGTCTCCCTCTGTTACATCACAGTCCTCTGCAGTGCAGCCAGCACCACTTCCTCTATTTGTGCTGTAGTTCCCTCTCTGTTCAGAGTGTCTTGGCAGAAGACAGTCTCAGTTAAATGTCCCTCTCCTGCTGTTGCTCACTGAATACTAAAAAGGCCCCTGGTGGTTAAAGCTATAAACGCACATATTTGTTTATGCAGCACTGAAAATGCTTCATACTAGTCAGATGTTCCCTGATCAATGGTTAATGCTTCATCTTTAACGTCAAGGCTTGGAAGTAACACGGCATTTTAGGGAATGAGAATTACAAAATGTCCTCCGTGTCTTTCAGGTCTTTTCAGAGCTGCAGTACCCAGCGGTGCCTCCACAGGCATCTATGAGGCACTGGAGCTCCGTGACAATGACAAAACCAGATACATGGGCAAAGGTAAGGGTTTTCTAACACATTTCAACCTGTGTTCTGTTCTTCCTACCTTTGAACGTCTTTACACTGTTCATTCTGCTTTCTCTTCTCATCTCTTCTCACATCTCCACCTCTGGTTCCACGATCTCCCCCTCCTCCCTGCCTCCCTCCCTCCCTCCTGTTAAGGAGTCAAAAGAGCAGTTAAATATGTAAATGAATTCTTGGCCCCTGCCTTGTGTAACCAGGTAAATACAGTGTGAAGTAACAGGTTGACTTTTGCGCACAGCCGTGCACAGCAGCATGGAGAATGGGTTTGCCTTTTGTAAAAACTAATCTTTGCAGACATTAACAGATGTTCACAGATCCTGAAACAAACCAGTCACTAATGCCGATCACAGTCAGAGATGGAAATCTTTATTTCATCCTCATTTTGATTTAAAAAAACAAACAAACAAACAAACAAAAAAAACCCCCACCTGATTAACATCCTTCTAAGAATGGATGGGCTGTTCTGTGGTCATCTGTCTTGTCTGTGCTGAATGGTCTTCTACTGTCTGGGTCAGTCACGGTCTGCTTGTCCCTTTGCAGGTGTCTCAAAAGCTGTTGAGAATATCAATAAAATAATTGCACCTGCACTGGTTAGCAAGGTAGGCCCATTTATTGTTTGACTAATCATGATTGTCAAGTTTCTGAATTGCAACAATGTGAAATATGAATATTAAAATATTAACAGCAGTACTGACACACTCCACATGGTGACAGTTTGAGTGAATGTGTTATGCGTTCCATTAAGGTTAATCTGTGGAGCAGCTTTTGTTGGAGAAAATTTCAGTGTTAAAATAATTGGTCACATAAGCAGAGCGTCAGTGTTGTACTCGTGTCATGTGTACTCATGCTGTTATTCTAACAATACTACAATGTGTTTATTCAAAACTGACTGCATGTAGTTAGGCTCTCATGTGTATACGCGTACACATAGGATAACGTGTCGTATTGTTTCAAATCCAGGAGGTGAATGTTCGGGAGCAGGAGAAGATCGACCAGCTGATGCTGGACATGGATGGCACAGATAACAAGTGTAAGTGTTTTATTTAATTAATGACAGAGCAGCTCTGGATTTGACAATGGCTTTATATAGAGAGTGTGATTGTAATTCTTATATTCCCTCTCTGATGAGTTTCTTAAACTTTAGCTAAATGTAGAACAGTGTAGACAAGTGATTTTCAAGTGGCGGTCCGCAGGCTGAATCTGGCTCCTGACTGGATTCCAAAGTTGCCCCGAGGGTATCTGACCAGAGCAGTTCTGTGTCTTTGAGAAATATATTTGGTGACCCCTGCAGTAGAATCGGAAAATGCTGACGTTGTTTGTGTTTGACCTCTTTCAGCAAAGTTTGGTGCTAACGCCATCCTGGGTGTGTCCCTGGCTGTGTGCAAAGCTGGTGCAGCAGAGAAGGGCGTCCCCCTCTACCGCCACATCGCTGACCTGGCTGGCAACCCCGAAGTCATTCTTCCAGTCCCTGTGAGTATGACAGAGCAGTTATTTTAAGGTCCGGTAACATAAGATCATAAATGTCTTTTATTCTAAAAGGGCCTGACACGGACACAATGTCATCTTTGGTTTTGCTTTACTTCAGGCTTTCAACGTCATCAATGGAGGCTCTCATGCAGGCAACAAGCTGGCCATGCAGGAGTTCATGATCCTGCCTGTGGGAGCCAGCAGCTTCAAGGAGGCCATGCGCATCGGCGCTGAGATCTACCACAACCTGAAGAACGTCATCAAGGAGAAATACGGCAAGGATGCCACCAACGTCGGAGACGAAGGAGGCTTCGCTCCCAACATCCTGGAGAACAAGGAGGGTGAGTTCAAGTTTTGTTCCACTGCGAGAACAAACACTCACCAGCATTAATTGTTAATTGGAAACAAATATAAGGACATCGTCTAATGTTGCTCTTCACAATCTGGAGTCGTCAACAGTGAGTCTTTGGGAAGCATTTTTGGATGATAGAGCACAGGGAAGTGCTCTACTTATCATCACACTCCCTTGGTGAGAGAGGGGTGGGGGGGGGGGGGTTTCTAAATTAAGGCCAGTGTCAAGTCAAGATGCTGATATGGCAAATGCCCCAGTGGAGCAGAGGCTTCAGGAGCAATGAGAAACTAATGAAAAAATTGTTTTTTGTTGTTTTCTTTTTAAACTTTTTTTCATTGAATTTTAAAAATAAATAAACACAGACAAAGCAGTAGTAAAGTTATCATATATTCTACTTTAAAATTACACATAGTCAACAGATGTGTAGATTCCATAGCAGAGTACAGAGACAGAGATGATACAGCTGTGACAATATCAAGACCCCAATTTACAGAAATGATGTTTGGTGTCATTGGCAGAACTGGTGGAAACATACATTTGTTTTATAACATATTGATTTTTTTTTCCCCCAGCTCTGGAGCTGCTGAAGAATGCCATCGCCAAGGCTGGCTACAGTGACAAGATTGTTATTGGTATGGATGTGGCTGCCTCCGAGTTCTACAAGGATGGAAAGTATGATTTGGACTTCAAGTCTCCTGACGACCCCAGCCGTTACATTTCCTCTGACAAGCTGGCCGACCTCTACAGGAGCTTTGTCAGCGATTATCCTGGTGAGTTCAGTAAAAAAAAAAAAGCGTAGCAGTATTTTATTTGACCTATTTATTTATTTTTTAAGGAATTTCATTCAATACAATGTCTACAGCTATAGAACCAAGCTGGTGTATATTGCAATGGGATTCTACTCCCCCTTGTGGTCAGACAATATCACTGCAGATTTAGGGTTTAAATAGAGACCAGTACCGGTTCTTTGAAATAACACAGAATTTTTTTTTCATATCCTCACAGTTGTGTCCATTGAAGACCCCTTTGACCAGGATGACTGGGAGGCATGGTCCAAATTCACAGCCAGCACCGGTATCCAAGTAGTAGGTGATGACCTCACCGTGACCAACCCCAAACGCATCGCCAAGGGCGTGGATGTGAAGGCCTGCAACTGCCTGCTGCTCAAAGTCAACCAGATCGGCTCCGTCACGGAGTCCCTGAAGGCGTGAGTGTCTCCACAGCACAGCCGCACGGTTACACCTGCTGCCGAAATACAATGAGGAAAAAAAATAATATATAGTCTCCAGCTTCAGAGAGAACTGACCTTTGTCCTTACCGTCAGGTGCAAGATGGCTCAGAGCAACGGCTGGGGTGTGATGGTCAGCCATCGCTCCGGAGAGACAGAGGATACTTTCATCGCTGACCTGGTGGTCGGTCTCTGCACTGGACAGGTGACGGCTCATCTCATGTCTCATATGTTGACATCATGTACATGTTGTTGCTGTTAATTTTCAAAACTCTTTTCCACAGATCAAGACAGGAGCTCCCTGCCGATCTGAGCGTCTGGCCAAGTACAACCAGCTGCTCAGGTAAGTCCAGTAGAAACCTGTAATGATCTGAGACTCAGTCGGGCCACGGCCGTCACCTACTGTCATCTTGATATTCATTAATGAGCGTGAATGTTCACATTCAAAAGTTCCAATGATTTTTGAGGATGACTAAGACTGTGAGCTCTGTAGTCCAACAGAGGGCGCTGTCAGCATTTGTAAAAGAAGACCTGTTCTAACAGAATGATAAGTGATATTGAGTGAGCATTATCCCTGTAATGTCTGGCTACATGCCACCTTTGTGCTCTAGAATCAGACTCTGTTTATCACCAGGTTCATTTATCCACACTGAGGACTTGACTTTGTATATTGTTGTATTGTTGTAGAGCAGAGTGGCGCAGCGGAAGCGTGCTGGGCCCATAACCCAGAGGTCGATGGATCGAAACCATCCTCTGCTAATCAAACTTTTAAAAATGTCCCCAGTGCAGGATCAATAAAACTTAACTTTAATATTGAATTAGAAAACTACAAAATATAATATAGATAAAAAAATCTATCAAAGGTAAAGATAATAGTGACAAATAGAAGACGTCAGACTGTTACTGCACCTGCACAACAATTATCATTATTATTATTATTATTATTATTAAACTTTTTGGACACTGTTTTACAGAAAATCAAGACATAAGAGACACTGTTTTACAGAAAATCAAGACATACGAGGAGTTTACAACTATTTTTTTTATTTTTTATTCAGGAGTTTACAACTATTTTTTTATTTTTTTTATTCAAAGTTAGAATAAGTTTTACAGAAGCCAAACTAATGTTGCCCGATGTCTTGGTGCCAACATTAGAATACAGCTGTCACATTTACTGATTCAGAATGAAATTTAAATGGACTTTATTGTCCATAAGTGTGACAGTCTGAGTTGAGTGTCCTCTCCTTATTGGCCTGGTGTCATTATTCCAGATGACCTCAGATTATAGATCTGTCCACATTAACAAACTGTCATTATTTTCCTCAGGATCGAGGAGGAGCTCGGTGACAAGGCCCGTTTCGCCGGCCAGAACTTCAGACACCCCATCTGAGCAAGTCTCCCACCTCCTGGCCTCGGTGTGTTCAATACTCATTAATAAGTCAACCACACAAATATTGTACGCCACGCTAGGTCGCCTCCCCCGTCTGAGAAGACGGAAACAACACTGCTGAAACCCAAGGTCCAAATCTGTGGTCTGCGACATGGAGACACCCGCAGCACATCCTAATACGACCACAGTTAGGCTCATCCTCATACTGTGCTTCTAGCTCCTGTGTCTCACTTCCTGTCTGTGTTTGTGTAACCGTGTGATGAGAGAATTTCCGTTCAGCTTCTCACGATTCTACTGAGTATTTGAGCTACTGTTACTGTAGTACAAGCAGTGTAAGAGTACTGTACGTGCAACGTGTTACATTTGACGAGGTCTTGTGCTGCTGTGAGCGTTGGCAGAAATATATCAAATATAATAAACTCTATAGTTTGAACTGTGGTGTTAGCATCTTATTTCCGTCTTTCTCTCGGTTTATTTCAAGATCTAAAATACCGAAGGAGTAAACTCGGTTTATTTCAAGATCTAAAATACCAAAGGAGTAAAAAAACCCTAAATCTGAAGTATATATTTTTAGCTCATAAATATAAAGTTTGACAAAGTTGTATTTGTAAATGATTTAAAACGTTCTTTTAGATGAAGTGTCTGCAGCAGAGCAGAGGTTCTCCCTTCTCCGTGTGTGATGTAATCTGAGCATCAGTGTGAGGCAGAAACATGAGCTCTGTGCTTTGAGGCACCATCTCTGTCCCTCGGGGTAAAAAGACTGTGGAAGTTTAAAGCAGCCTCTTTTTTGTACTGCAGGCTCTGCTTAGATAAATGAGACTCTATTCAGATGTGCTATGGCTCCTCGGGGGATTGCCAGCTGGGTTTGTGCCACACCAATTCACTTTGTGTGAGGCCTGTCTGAACCTGCCTCCATTGTTGTGCCATCACCTAGGAGATGTATTACAAATCACTGACACAAAGACTCTCACCTATTAAACATAACAGATTCTGCTAAAGTCATCTGTCGGCTCTCTTTAGCAACAAATGAGCGAGTTGAACCTTTCCCACAGATAAGCGGTGAAAAGAAATCTACCTGCCGGAATAATTTCTCCTGACTTCTTAATTAACATCAACACAGATTTTAATACAAAGACTTTCTTTATGACTGCAGTGCAGAAATCCTTGCTTTTCTTTGTGTCCGATGCCATCTTGTGGTCATATGTATGCAGTGAAAATGTGGTATTTCTAACACGGATAATAAAGCAGCCTGAAGGTCATCAAATGTTCAGGCTGTTCTGAATACTGCACACTTGATTGGGCCTCATTTAAAATACAGAAAATGTCACAGTCCGTCTGGCTGTTTAAAACCATTTATAACTTGATTTTTTTAGTTGTTTTTTAAATTGTAAAAAAAATCCTCATAAATCACAAGAAATGTATATATTACTTAATATGCAATCTATATTCACAACCACAAAAAGATTGTCAAATTCTCCAATTCTATTCTGATTCTGAAGTTGTTCTATTACATTTGGAACAAAGTCATGTAATAATCTCTTATCTCTTAATTTCTGAATTAAATTTAAGATTTTGGTAATAGGCTGACCTTTTTTTTTATTCTCTTTAGTAATATTTCTTATTTCTCTGATCACTTTATTTAAAGAAACATTTAGGCTTTGGGTCTGCTGTGCTACTTTAATGTCAAACTCTGAAATCAAAATATTATAATCCAAAATTATTTTGTTAATAATTTATTGAGTTCAATATTTTTAAACTTCGCAGTCAGAATTATTACAGTCTTTAGGATCATCAGCAGAAAGGAACCTTTATCACCTGATTTGAATTGAATTTTTCGTCGAATTCAGTCAGTGTTTCAGGTTTTTCTTAATGGTGTTGGCAGATAAACTAATGGGACTTTGTTTCGATTGAAATTCTCATTTTTGGCCAGCCGGTGGCGATATTTTACCAGTTGAACTTTGAGAAACCCCCCAACTGTTCTCGCCCCAAGACGAAGAAGGATGCTGTCATGCTGAATGCCTCACACACACATACACACATTAACACACGTACACATAGCAGTCAGAGAATCCCGGCAACGTTTACTCTCTCTCCTTATTCTGAACTCCATCATTTATGACAGCATTGTGTCCAACGTGCGTTCGTTGTTGTATTGCTGCTCCTTAAGAGCAGCCATACAGGTGGCACTGCAGCTGCTCTATTACACTGTGTGTGAGTGACTGGCGACTCTTGGCTCACTAACGTTGGCTAATTGCCCCAGTGCTGCTGCTGCTATTGTTTGTTGTTGCAGTCTCCCATCAAACACACCACAGATGTTGTAGATCAAGCTCTTTAAGGTAAGTCACACTCGCCACACACACACCTTGTTCTGTTTTAACCTTTGACGTGCATCACTGAAGCGAGGAGAGAATGACAGATATGAAAACAGAATCAGAGGTGGATATACTCATTCTCGTTAGCTCTGTGGCTAATTTACCCATTAGCATGCACTAGCTCGTTAGCTCAAAGACTTGTTTGCTGTTCCTAACGTTAGCGGCTAACGCCAGTGAGTAGCAGTGATTGGCAGCGAGGAGCAGTGTAATGTCTGTACCAAAACACTTGGGTGACACCGGTGAACACGGAGCACATGCAGCAAAGGCGACACGGCTGTAGTTTGTGGAAGCGCGTTGAGGCTTTTATGCTGCTGTAGTCCTGTGAAGTGTCTTCTTCCAAGCGTTTTCTCCATTCACAATCATACAGTTTGTACTTGTATGTGCCAGGAATTAGACTGAGCCCATTCACCCATTGTCATTAGCCCATAGAGGCATTAGCCGGTGAAGCTAACTTCAGCCGGTGTCTTTGTGTGTGTTGTTAAACTTGTACTCAGTAATTGACATCTGTTGTTGGCAGGACTGGTTAAAAACAAAATTGTACATTTTTCTGACTTTTCACTGCTTTTGTCTGGTTAAATAAAAGAAATGCAAAGGTTTGTAAAGGAGTCTCGGGAACATTTGTCAACAAATGGAAGCAGCAGTTTGACCTGGAGGCAGAGCTCTTGAAAACATCAGAAAAGTAGAGTTGTGCCTCTTCTCTGTGAGTGGTTTCTGATGTGCTTTTGTGTGATTTAATGCTTTCATTAAAGGGGATATTTGGGAAGAGGATATAGAGTCCAATAAAAATAAGCCTTTAACAGAGGTTTTCTGTCCACATCAAAACAGTACGACTACAAGCTGGTGCCTTACTTTTATTAAAGTCTCACATATGACTCACGCCTGACTTGTTCACTTTCCTGTGCACCACAGACTTCAGTCATTGTCTAGTACAATATTTGTATTCATCTCAATAGGGAAAACACTCATAGATTGAAAAGCTGTGCTCAATTTTCAGTAGTTTTTCGACAACTTTGTCCAAAGCCTAACAAATGACAGTGTCTTTAAATATTTAACAATGATGTTGATTTGGCCACAAATTTCACTAGTTTTGAAAGTTGCTGTAAATGAATAGAAGTATGTGGGAACCAAGTTTATCATGTGATTAAAGGTTTTACTACAGAGATTTTGGTCTTTTTTGTCTGTTTTACTTAAACTTTACTTTACTTAAACTAAAACAAAACAACAAATATACTAAAATATTTACTTTTCGGTACCTAAAAATGTAGCTTCGATAGCAAAATCAGACACTGTTGGCTACATTCAGGTTAACATTAATCTGCTGTGTTGCAGTTTGTCACATGTTTTAAATACAGACAAAACTTAGAAATAGCCTATGTTTCTGAAGACATTCAACTATTAGACATTGGTTCTGAAAAGCAGTCCTGAACCTTATAACTTTATAGCCCCACAACTTCAGATTCAACAATTCCCTGCAACAAAGCTTCCCTAGACTAAAGTTGAGAAATGTGCTGCTGTAGTTTGTACAAGTCCCACATGTAAAATAAATTGGGCTTTCAATCTGTATAATACATTTATAATATTTAATGAACATTAACCTTTAGAGTTAATTAACCTTTAGAGCTGGTCACTAGTTTTATGCCATCTCTACTAAAATATGATGGCAATTCTGGTGAAACTCAAACATTTTGAAAGCTTGATGTGATGTTGGAGTACATGGTGTGAACATTCACCAAAATGTATAAATATTGCCATTTTTCTCTGTTTTCTGCTAAGTTTGAAAGCTATTCACCAAAACTAGTGATGATAAACAATCATTGATTTTAAAAGCAAGAAGTGAGTTAATTTTCCCACTCAGCTCAGAAATGAGCTGAATACTTAAGTGGCCTCAGTATTTCTGTCTGTCACGTCACTCATGTAATGATCCTGCTAAAACAGAATTATTTCTTTCTTTTTTTTTGTAATTATCTAAACAATCTAATTACCGTCAGTCATGTTCTATTTTATTCATGTTGAAAAAAGACATCCATAAGAGTCTTGGTGGATCTAATGTGTGCACACTGTGCTCTGTAATCAAATGAGTGAGGAAAAAAAACATTTGTTATGTTCCATAAATTCTAAATTATTCAACTGAGAGAATGTGATTTAATGCTGCCAACTAAGCCTGGAAGTGTCGCAACATGAGGCCTTGGCTGAGGGACATGTCATAAATATTCTGAGATCTCGACAGTGCTGTGTTGCAAGTGCAGGCGGTGTGAAAAATCACATTATATTTACTTATTAAACCAATCCAACACGGACAGGTTTGGCTTCTTTGTCCTGTCAGTTGCACTGGGGTCGCATGGGATGTTGTAAATGATATGATGAAAGAGCGTCAGTCAGTCAGTCAGTCATTCTCCTGGAAATCAAAGTTCATGTAAAAATGTTGCGTGTCAGCAGTTTCAGGTTTAGAATATCAGAGGGTCATGTTATGGTTAGGGAATAACAGTATGACTCCATATTGGCCTTGTGAATAAAACTGATGGGACAAATGATGAACATTTGTTTGTTTGTTTGTTTGTTTTTTTACTTGAAGTTCAAACTACACTCAGTATAGAGTATTTAAAGACAAACATGTCTTTAAATAAATAAATGAATGAAATGGTAGAAGAGTCTCAATGATCAACTTTATTTTCAAGAAAATTAAAATAACTACATCTTAAAGCTCTACATAAAATCACCATATGACACTAAAACAGGAAAAGGACAGGGCTGAGAAGTTGAGCTTCTTTGGCAGAGTTTAATGGTTCTGAAAGTGCTATTAGTCGACCAGATCTTGGCTTCTGAGCCACATAAAAAGCTGCTTATCAAGGGCTATAACTGTAGTGAACTAATCATTTATGTCCTTTTAACTGTCTTTAGTGAACGCCTTACACTTTCCAAATGCCTGTTAAGAAGGAACGTCTATGTTTGGTAAGTTGTTTTTTTTTTTTTAGCCTCCCTGCTAGCTGCTGCTGCTGCTGCTACAGTTGTTTTGTTTTTGCTCAGTACAGTTGCTTTGTTGTGATTTAATTGGCTGTGGAGGAACTAGAAGATGTTTTCCTTCTGTGTATATAATGGTGTAGTTTCCAGACACGATAGACTGTCGTAGGGTTGTTGTGTTGGCTCCTGTTAGCTGTTTTAGCTCATGCTAATGGCTCTGCTGCAACCATGCTGCAATTATCAGTCAATCTATTGACTTCAGGAACATTATGTGGCTTTTCCAAATTAACACAAAGTCCTCATATCTTTATTTAGCAACCGTTTAATGAGGTGCAGCCATTATTATTAGTGAAAGACACTGTAATTTTACCCCCATCATTCCAGTCTACTTTTGTGAACACGTACCTCTTCCATATGTGTGTGTGTGTGTTGTAAAAGTGGCTGTTTTACATAAGATGGTATTTTCTTCAGTTCATGCCTTCAGATTTTTTTTTAAATTACCGTGTGGTTTGTAAACTTGCTGGCTTAGCTTCCTGTCTTCTGCTATTACAGGCTACATGTTGATTACTGGTTTAGCACAACTCTTGACAGTAAAACACCTTAATGTTTGGTTTATGGTTTTTGTGGAAGGGGGATTTTTTTTTCTTCAAGTTTCACCAAGAGATGTTTTAAAATTGTCTATAAAACATTACAGTCACGGAGGTCACATTTTAGTTTCTTTGTTGCTTTTCATGTTATTCCGGGCTCTTTCATGTGGCTTTTTATATAGACGTGTGGAATCCTCCTTAACACACATTCACTGGTTAGCTCAGTGGTCAGAGGAGGTCAGGCTGTTTTCAATTTAAATCTCAAGAACAGCAGATTCATAAATTACTTTGACTCACACACCCAGTGACACACCGCCGCTCACTCAACATCATTCAGGCTCAGTGGGTGCAATAGCAGCAGAGTAACGATAAGAGAAGTGTAATAACCCTGCTCTTTTCCCTTTAATGTCTAATGAGTGTTTGAATAATGGCAGCACTCGGTGAGTAATATGTGGCGAATGAAAGCTGAAGTATGTGTGTGAAGAAAATGTCTTTCTTCTGACACGTGCTCAGCAGCTCTTTGTTGGATGATTTGTCAATACACATGTTCTGGAGCTCAATGTTTACATGCTGTGCCTGAATGGCATCGGGCTGTTTCTCACCTACGTGCTGTCAGTACTTTTCACTTTCACCATGGATTGTCATGAAAGGTTATTTCATAAAGCCTGGGTCAAGTTTCAGAGCTGCTGTTCAGTACAAACCACAACACTGTGGCAGGTTCCCACATCCCACAATTTTATTTTTTCCCCCCGAGCCTCCAACCTTTAGCATCTTAGCAGAGCAGAGACACCTCCTCATTTGAAGGCAGACTCCTCAGTTCGCTAGTTACAACAACATTGGCCAGCATTTGCTTGAACATGGGGCTAAAAGTTCATATTTGACAAGAAAAAAAACCTTCTGTTTATACCCAGGCTGTCAGAAATAGTTACGGTGTGGTGCAGCAGAGGGTGTTCTTTGGTCACCTTAGGCTTAGTACCCCCTAATATAGAAGCTAGAATGTTCCCACGGGAAGGAAAAAAAAAACCCCCACCATGTGGCATGATTCTCATTAAAGGACTAAGAATGCACTATTTTATTTTACTGCAGTGATTCTTGATGACTGTTGATCAACAAGAACCTGTGGATTTGAAACACAAACACAGCATTAATAGAGACCTAACAACATATAATGTATATGTGAAGTATATTCAGTTTATGTAAGTAAATATGTATTGTAAAATTTTCAATGTAGGTAGATCAGTAGCCTGGTCATTTGAATAGTAGCTCCCAAGGCAAGTGTCTCAGAACTTTTTATCCTAGCATTGCATCACAGACTCTCTTCCTGGGTATTATGGATTCATTTTCAGACATGATTTGAGAGAATAGTGACATACATACATATATATATATTCACTGATGTGTATATGCTTTATATTAACACATATATTTGTGTCTACATCTATAATGCATATGTATACACACATATCACATTTTAGTACCTGAATTCTGACATATCTATCATACTAATATGACGGGTAGCTCATCATGGAAGTAAATTGAAATATATTCAAACCCTAAAATATTTTTGGTTTGCTCTTCTGCCAGATGACCTTGAAAAGCAGGTCTAATTGCTCCTCCTAGTTTTAATGATAAATGATAATGATGATTAAAACATGTGATTACAGTACGGTGAAGTTTGACCTTTAAGCTCAGCGATGTTATACTATGTTGTCAAGTATTTTTTATCCCCAATCAAATGGATTGTATTTACATCCTACCGCCTTTGTTCAGTGGCTGCCAAAGGCTCGTTGTTGACAAGCGAGTGAATAAACTGATTTGGCCTTTTTTCCCTTTACAATGCTAGGTATCAATTTCATCTAAAGATATCTGGCTGTTGCATAGAAAATTAATGCTGTGAACAAAGGAGCAATGTTTGCTCAAAGACCTCTTGATGGGCCATTCAAGTGCCGTATATTCATTAAAAATAACAATCTGTCAGCACTTACTGACAGCGCGCACAGCCAGCCAAGCTCTCTTTATTGTTCTCCGAAGATGTTTTTCAGTTGCTCTGCCAAGACCTGGGTAATTGGCTGTAGCAAAGCCTTGCATGTGTTGTTTTAAGATATTGGACTGACACGCACACAGGGCACACTGGCAGAAATGAGGCAAGCCTCCCCTCCACCCACACCACTACCCACAGCCCCTCTTCATCCTGCCATATCCCTGTAAGTCAGAGAAGACAGGATTGTGGTGGATGGGTTTTTTTTTTCTGCAGCATCATATCTCATCCTTGTTTGATTCTGGCCTAGCGCTGCAGCTTCTGCAATTGTGCCAAGGAGATTGTATCGTAAAAACACCATCCGTGTTAACAATTGCGAGCTGTCTTGCCACATATTGCTGGTGGTATTTGATGTACTCGATGTGATCAAATCTGTTTCCTCTGCGAGCTCCGTCTCACTTCATCCTGTCTCTGTCTCTAATGTTCCTCAGGCTTGGCATGGTGTCATGTCTTTACTAATCAGACTTATTGTGTCTGCTGTTGTTTACAGGTGCAGTAAAAACAAACGTATCTGCGTGGGTTTCCATATTTTGCCTCGTTTCCTTTTGTGCGTGGGTTTTGAGGTTATCAGACTGAAATGTTGAAATTTTACATCATCCTTTTTTTTATTGTCCTCTGTGATTTTCTGAAGATTGTACAGTGGAGTGTGGAAATTGAGAAAAAGAGAAGTGGAGTGAGGCAATGGAAATGACAATGAACACATAAGTAGTTCAGTTGAAGCTGACTGCACCAATGATTTCTTTTTATCTTCCACCTGTATGTGGTTGACATTGTTAGATGGTTAGATGACACCTCTGAATGTAGACCAGACCTGCCTTTATTTATTTGGTGTAACAGACTGATGGGTAGCCCAAACCATGAATTAGGTCTTCACAATTAAGAGTCAGCCATTTGCCATCTCGGTAAAAGAGGAAAATGAAATGGTGTAGGATCAGCTGGATGGCCCCTGAGGAGAGGGAACGAAAGAGGCGGAGTGAAATGAAGAGGAAAAGGAGGAGGAGGAGGAGGAGGAGGAGGAGATGGAGTGCTTTGCTGCTGTGTATGTGTGTGTCAGTGCTGATTAGGTAAGAGATTGCCTCATGTAATGACACGGCATGGCGCTCGTGGTGCAGAAACACAAACAATGCATGCTAGTGTTTTACTGTGCTCACCCCCTGCAGCTGCCTCTGCCTCGAGATGTTTTTATTAGACATATACGCACTCACCACACAGTATTTCAGCATCCTTTAGATGGTGTTCATTTTTTTTTTTTTTATCGTTCCCATCCTTTAGATGGTGTTCATTTTTTTTTATCGTTCCTAAATTTATGTGTTCCACTTGGTACCAACAGCCACCTTTTCTCTGTGTGCTCTTTTTCTGCTGTGGTGCGATGAAAGATTGTGGTAATTAAAGGAGCACGAGGAGTCAGTGCTGTTTGCTTTCAGCTCTCTTTGTAAAAGTGTTGTCAGTATATATGTCTATATATGTAAGTGTATATTTATATCACTGAGTGCTTTCTTTAAATCCTTGTGAACATTTGCACAATGTCCTGATCATGTGAGAGAAAAAAAAGAAAAGATAAAAATACACACAGACGTCATCTGCATAGATAAGAACACTGCAATTATTTTCTAAAAGAACTGTGTCGGTTTAAAGAAAAATTCTATTTTTCAAATCCCAGCATACTGTACCTTTAAGAGCAGGTTGTCCTCCGTTCCACTTGGCTTGAACTATCTTGATTAGCAAATCTAAAAGGTCCAGTTGATTTAATTGATTATTTTATAGAGAGTTGTGTCAATAGCAGCTGTCTATTATTCAACAAACCTCTCTTTGTCTCTAATGGAAGTGAACACAGTGACTTGTTATCTTGTGTTTTTTCAGTCCAATATTGCCTATGCAGGACATTGATTTTTAACACTGGATGAAACCAATCATTCCTACATGCTTTTACAATGCACCACTTGTGCTCTGTTTGTCCTTGTGACTAACAAAGGTATTGCACAGTTGTGGTGACTGTGGTGCACATGAGGCACACAATGTGTGCAAACCTGTAACTGATGCTTTAATGGAGACCGACGGAAAGCTCAGGGTTCATGCAGCTGGAAGGAAATGACCCCTGTGACATTGTGCTGTTTTCCACTCGCCTCTTCACAAGGTGCCTCCGGTAAACAGCGTTCCTGTTCGCCCTTGCAGGTTAGGCATACCTATTGAGCCGTCTGAGCCATCACTTTAGGTGGGTGGACTTAAAGCTGGATCGACTGGGTTTAAGAATGGACATCTTGTCTCTGTAGCCCTGTATCTGCAGCCAGCACCGAGAAAATGAGTTCTGAGGATTGGGTTTAGATTTGCCACTGTAGCACTTCCACTCTGATACACTGAAGCTATCGGGAGAAGGCTGACAGAGATGGGGGGGGGGCAGAAAGAGGGAGAGTGGGCAGAAAAAAAGCAAAGCACAGCAGTGCTATCTAATAGATCAATTTGTAATAAATCTGTTGCCTCAAGCTGTTGTTGTTCGCTTCTATTCAGTAAAAGGTGTCTGGGTTTTCACAGGCAAGAAAATGCTTGTCAGGCCAGGCATACGTACAGAGCTATCAGCAGAAGAGAGGCGTCTAAAGTACAGTAAATCATTCCATGTATTCACTTTGCATAGGTCGAACACGTTCCATTGGTAATAACCTAGTTTTTTGACCAATCAATCGGGCTGAGCGCTAAGATGAGGAAGTAACGCTCCCCTCACATTAAATTTCCACGGTACCTAATACGAGCCATTAATCATGATGAAAGAGCTATTGATTAGGCCATCAGTCGTGCCTGGTCAATTATTTTGCTGAGTCGTTCCACAATGTTAGGATATGGTTAAGCTGTGAGGCTTTATGAAGGGAAAAAAACAAAAACAAAAACAAGCAGCGACAAGTGAAATAGTCCCATTATTATGACAACAGTTTGATCTTTAAGGTAACAAAAGAGTGGGCCTCCATATGGACCACAGGGGACTCCTCCTGCTCCTCCTCCACTGGCAGCCATATGGACCGTACTAATTGTGTTTTACGCCAACCATTTTCATTCATCCATTGGGGACTTGTGGAAGTGCTGTAGCTGTAATGTCACCAGCAGTGGGCTGGCTCATGAAAGAAACATTAGTAAGCGAGTTGAGAAGACAGGAAAGCAATACACTGCGAGTCAACACAATTATTGATTTTATTCAAATGTAATCTATTGTTCTTTGTTCTGGATCTGAGGCTGGTTGCTTTCTGAAATATGATTTTAATTTTTTTTCTTTTCCCCACTGTAGCTGCTGTCCCAAATTTGTTTTTATTCTCACATTATTTTCTTTTCCAAACATGAAAATCTTTTTTGAGGCCAGTTTTTACAAATATGACTGGATCAATGAAATGACAAGCTAATATAAATGTATGGTCATCATCTGACTTTCACAGTAGTACTTGCAGAGTCTTTGTGTGTTTTCTGTGACCTGTAAATCAAAACAGGTGAGTAGCACTGAAGGATAGAAAAATGCATCGACATTTTAATATTTAATTTTAGTTGATACAGCCTCTACTTTTACTTTTTAATCCTGGTGACAGGCTTTCATTTCTATTGTATTTGTCTCTGAATAGTATCAGTTACATGTTATGCTACTCTCTTGCTGTAAAAATTAATTTAACAAAAAAGATCTAGAAAAAGACATTTTCTTTTTGGTCAACAAAGAACATAAAAATATTTGGATTCAAATCCATCAATTAGTTTGTGAATTAAATTGTTGATTTTTTTATTACGTAGACCTTATGTATAGTCAGGAAAATTTACAATATGCAGTGATTTATGATTCAGCTATTTTCCCCCTGATATATACAACGTTGATACAGGGGACTAATCTGGTGGAGGGGTAGGTCTCCTGCCTGCCAGCAGAGGGCTCCTCATTTGAAACCACCTATTCTAAAGGGACTAAACCAGTGCAGTTTTCCCCAACGTGGCAAAAACCAAGAAAATAATGAAAACAATTTGCCTTAATGTGCTCCCCTGCACTAACGCTGTAGCCCCTAGTAGGACCCGACCCCCCCTTTACCCCCCAGCATACTTTTTGAACCACTGCATTAGACAATAAGACTGCTTTAAAGCACATTTATACTATTTATTCATAATTAACTTTTCTGTTCTTTTATATTTGAGCAACTGTTTTTCTTGTAGCAGAGTTCTGTTTTACCTGAAGCCGAGAGGTTCCATATTTAACTGCTTGTAAATTAGTATTCATCTCTTTTGTTTTGCAACCACAAAAATCCCCAGTTTTAAATGTTGAATGTAAATGTGACATTCACAGCATTTGCATTGCCCTTTGGGCTTGGGATTAGACGTTAAGTGTTTGAAGTGCCAAGTGTGACTGAGGCTAATCAATGTGTGTTTTAACCTGTTTATAATATACAATCATGGAAAGGGCACGTCTATTGAAATTAGATTCTAGAAAGGAGTGGAGAGGTAGGTTGCTCTGTGTGTGTGTGTTTCGTGGTGTTGCCGCTAACAGTTTTCTTGTAATTATTGAAACTGATGTTTGCCGCGGAGCTGTAAATCTGCAAGATCTCCAGTTAATAAAGCGGCACAAGCAGCAGAGCAGAAACACTGGGAAATAAAAGGCAATCAAGCCTCCAACATCCTGTCCTTTGCCCCAAAATGAAGCGGCAGAAATCCTAATTAACTGAGAGAACCAAGCAGTCTGTCTACAGTGCTTGGTTACCCAGCTCCTTCACAACTGGCTGCTATACTTTAATGAAGTTGCGGTGAATCCTTTCTTTCACTCACCCCTTTTCTCCCTCCCCGTTTCCCAGCCTTCTCTGTCTGGCTCCATCTTGCCTGTAAGGTACCTTCCCCACCACTCCCTTCAGCGTCTCCTCCTCTTCTCTTCCTCCTCCTCTTTCATCATGTCAGAAGCTGTAGATGTGACTACTGCACTGACGGAGTCAGAGGAGACTTTTTTGTTTGCCTTAAGGAGTCTGGAAGTTCCTGCACGGAAAATGGGCGATGGTTATTGCCGCTTATATGAAGTGTTGTGTGAGAAAGAGAAAGAAGCCATTTATCTAGTCCATTGATTTCACAGATCTGGTTTAGGTTGACAATAAAGTTGTGTGTGTGTGTGTGTGTGTGTGTGTGTGTTTCAGAATGCTCCTTCTCGAAGCAGCAATGTGGCAAATTACTCCTGTCATCAGCTGCTCTTATTCAAATGACATTTGATCGTTTGTCAAGTTGTAAATCAGGTTTAAAATGGCTTTAAATGGTTTATATTTGATTGTACTTCTGACAGAGTCATAAGTGTTTAAACATTACAGTATTTGCTATTATTAAAAATGGCACCCTATTATTTTCAATCCCAATCAACACGTCAAACTTAGGTTAAACCAGTTTAAAGTGCTTTTCCAGTCTGACTGGAGGGTTTTTTTGTTTGCTTTAGGGTTGGCTCAGAGTTTTGATCATCCATTAGAAACCTGGGGCTAAGTGTTTTAATTTGCTGAACAGTTCTTTTTGTTGACAAATATAACACACTTCTGAAATTAGCTGCATTTCAGATTCAGCAGTGGACCTTTGTTTTGTGCCGGGGTGTTTGTCCAGGGACATTGATTGCTCTCTATTTAACAAACTACTTAACTAAACTTCCACTCTGCTTCTCTGGCCTGGATCTAATTTATATCCAAGCAAGTCAAACAGCCTTCTGTGGCAACAAAACATCTTTTCACACCTTTGAAGGTTTTCTTTTTTCTTTTGTAATTTGTCTTTAATTGGTTGTAATTTCTTTCTAATAGTTTTCAAAATTGATTGCCTTCTCGATGATGTTATGTTCTGAGACTGATTGACTTTGTCACCTTAGTTACTGAAGATTGTGACAGGTTGTCATGGCGTCTGTGAGGTGTGTCATAGAATTGCAACAGAAACAGGTGGCCATTAGAATGTCTAGCCTGGATGCCCAAATAACATTTGTGTGTTTAAGTGTTTATAGCTCCTTGCAGTTGGGGTGTGTGTGTGTGTGTGTGTGTGTGTGAGACGGAGCTTCATCTTGTATCTGTAGAGAAGTCATTTATAATTGATTTTTCTTTTTTCTTCAGCTCGTCTCTCAGCCCAGCCAGCTGCTCCCCAATATTTACCTGCAAACTTGTCCTCTCTGCTTTTTGCTTTGTCTGTGGATGACCACAGAGCTCTTTATCTGTTCCCACCGCCCTCCACCGTGCCTTCCAGTCCCTCTTTTGTTGTTCCAAGCAGTCCAAAGGCCTCCAGGGATGAACAGACAAATAGAAGACTGTGAGAGAGGTAAAGCTTTGTCCCCACTTTCTCCCATCCATCTTTCTCCCTTGCGAGCACTCTGCCAGATAAGTTTCCGGGCCTTCAAAAGCAGCAAATCTACTCAGTGCAGGATTCACTGTCACTTAGCTGAGCTGGGGGTGTAGCAGCATCAGAAGAGGCCAAATCCTTCTTCTCTCCCTCTTCTGTCGTCTCCTCATATGGAGAAAATGCTTTTTGGCACAGTCGTTTAAAGCCTGCTTCTTTTCATAAACAACTCTTTTTCCAGTCAATCCCCAGAAAAAAAGCTCTTTTCAGCCCATCGCAGTAATAAATTATTGTGACGCTAATGACAAGTTGATTTAGTGCTTGTCACATTCCAAGTGATTCCAAATGGATAGGTCCACCGAGCAGCGTTCCATGTTGATTTGATCTGGTTAATTTTAAACAACAGAACTGGCTGGCGAGGATGGAGAGGCTGTTGCATGAATCAGGCCTTGGGATGTTTTGTTAGCCCCCAGGTTTCATGGTTGTGATTGAGTGAGTGGTGAGGGCTGTCAGGTTCTCCAATTGTTTCCTTTTATTCTTGGCACAATGGGAACAGTATGCTTGACACAACAGCAGCTCACTCGGCAAACACGTGCCATGTAGACAAAATGGGACTGTTGTGCCTGGCTTCACATTACACTCCAGGTGAATGTGCAAATTCTTGGTCAGATAAAAGGTCAAACATTCCCTTTAAAGCATTTTTCAGTTTGGTGCGACTTCTCTTCAGGGCAGAGGTTCAGCCTAGGCTGCACCTTCACCTCTGGCAGCCCTCCTACTTTCCTGGGGGACCAGCCGTCCTCACTGTCTTCTCCCTGTTTGTCTTTGTATTTAGCACTTCATCTTCTCCTCTAATCAAGAACAGGCCTGTGTTCATCTCAACTTAAACCAGTGCACATTTCTGCTTCATTTCTGTTATTCTCTCAGCCAGCGCTTGACTCTTCCCCTGGGTTTTAAGTTTTGCCCGTGCAGCTGCTGCTGTGAAGATCTAAACAAGAGGCAGAGAAAACAACAAGGACGCAGGGCTTTTCATTTTCCCTCTTCTTTCGTTATCACTTAAATGTCCTTTTAAACACAGTTCTCAAGAGAGGAAAATATGTGAGCGATTGCATTGTTTGAGAACTGAGCCCAGTGACTCGAGTCCCTTCATATTCTGTAACCTCTCATGCACTGGAATCATTGGCCTTGTCTGGAATTTTTGCCTTTAGCAGACATGTTTTCAAAAGGAAATTAAACGAGTTCAATTGTCCTTTTCTGCCTGAGTTGCTGCAACTAGAAAACAAACAGCAATAACAGTGTTACAGTTGTTATGTGCACTTGACTTCTGTCTCTATTACAACAGGGACACGTAAATAAATAAATAAATAAATAAGTTACTTGAAGGAAGTATGGTGTGTGTGTGTGTGGAAGATGTGAAGACAGCTTTTTTTGTACCGTGCATTTTACACACACGGTAACTCACTGTGTGTACATTAAAGTAAGAAAACAAACAAAAATAGACTGAACAGAATTTCAGTTGAGCAACACTTTTCTTCATCTGTCATAATTGACACCATATCTAAAGCTGCAGGCTGTAGGAGCTCCACTGCAGTTTGACATCCCAGTTTGATGAGCAACACTATGCAATAGCAGCTGCACTTTGTTTATGCATCCGACAACGTTGTCTCTTTAGATTTAGAAATGTTGCACGACAATTCTGAGCTTTTTCTTTTTATCAAGGCAAATGAGCCTTATGTATGTGAACAAATAAATGACAGGCCTGAATTGGACTGGGCGTGTTTTGGTGGTAATAAAATGAAAAGTGAAATGAAAAACAATAATGTGTGACCAGTGGTCCTGGGGGAGGACTCCAGTCTGGATAGACCCTTAAAGGAGCGCTGCATTATCACATCTGTCTCCCTTCCTGCCCCTCGGAGTCATAAACCACATTTAGTCTGCAGTGATTTCTCCTCTGTTCACCTCCTCGCTCTGCTCATGATCCAGTGGTGCGACTGCTGAAAAACCTCCCAGGCTTTTTGAATGAATCCTCTAGTATATAGATGTGTGTGCGCGTGTGTGTGTGTGTGTGCTTGTGGCCGTGGTTCTCGGCAGATCTCTGCAGCACCACCTGATTAGACTTGGTAATGGGGAGTTGATGAGTCTTGGGGGAAATTGGAAAAAGGAACAGAAAAAAAAACAGTACAGCAAAACCCCACTAGTGTGAGGAGGCAGTAATGACAGCAGCAGGCTGCCCTCCTGTAGCCACTGACAAAGGAGGATAATAGAGAAAAGAGGGAGAAATGGAACAGTGTAGAGATATAGCTGTCATCTATTGTTGCCTACGGCCACCTGCTTATTTCCTACAGCATGAGAGGGAAAAAAAGAGCTCAAACGTAGACACGAGCTGCAGCACTTCAACTTGTATTTTTATTCGCCGTCGTGAAAAAGCAGGTTCTCTCCTCGGGACAGCAGAATATTTACATCGGCGGCAGAGCTCTTTGCTCAGAGAATATTGAGTTCAGTGTGGAGGACATAAAAGGTGGCAAAGCCAAATGTAGTGGGAGAAATAAAAATGGAATCACTTAAGCACTCTGTTATTTGGAGCACATTTTTTCTGCTATTAACATGGACGGCAGTGTAATAAGTCATCGAGTCTAGTTGTCGTAGCTCGCGCCCACACAGCTCAGTGCAGCTACTGCTCACAAGTAGAAATTCACCACATCTACAGTGAACAGCCTATTACAGCAATACGACGTGATTCAGTTGGATTCTGACACAGTCAGATTTGATTCATAATTGAATTACCACGTTAAAACATCTTCATATTCCGATACTAATCCGATACGATCGTTACACCTGCGATTGTGTTTCTAGATCGTAGCCTTATTGATGACATGGGGGGGTTTAGCTACTTAATTCCTAAGACCCTCCATTTCACACGCTGTCGTCATTGCACATTCATCACTGCTTTCTCCATGTGATGTTGTAAAGTGCTTTGCATAGTCGTGCAACTGGCAGACACTGGTTAATTGTCTCTTTGGGCATTTGAGAATAGATTTTACATTAGCAGAGATAAAAGCCAGATTGGTCCAAATTTCATACAGCAGTATCGATAGGAAATGCAATATTAGGCTCCTTCAGTTCTGACTGACAACTGGGAATTTCTGGTATTTAGCCTTAAATAGGCTGCAAACTGGTAACGAGGGTCGTTGCAGAAAAGGGGGATGGAGATGTGGTGGACCTCTCTTTGTGGTTAAATACCAGAGTTTCCCAGAAGTCAGTCAGAACTGAAGAAGCCTCTTGGATGAGAGGTGAAACGTCTTTAAAAAACCCTACTTCGTCCAGTTGTCCTCGGTGTAACTATGTTTGGATGTATGTCCTTGTACAAGTCAGCAGTCATACTGTTTATGACGTCACTCTGTCAATGTCTCTGTTATGGTGAGGACACAAAGGCTTGAACAGCTGAGGTTTGCTCCTCCTGTGTGTTTGGAAACAGAGGACAATGCACTGGTTTTGGTTTTCTGTTGATAGTTCAACAACGTGTTTGGTTTGGAGGCAGTGTTCTAGTATTACTGTTCTTTACAGTTCCTGTGACACTGGCTTTGTTTATATCCTTCTCTACTGACTCCTTAAACACTCAACAGGAAGTTGCACAGGTCTGTTTTCCTGACAGACTACCTTGTAGTTCTTTGGGTTTTTTTTCTTGTAAGACAAAGTAGGGCTGTAATCTCCCAGTAGTCAACTGGTCGATTTACTGGTCGATACGTTCTGGTGCTACCCAAATTCTGATTGGTTGATATTCTTTTTGTGTGTGTGTGTGGTAATTTCACATGGAGGAAAATACCAAGTACTAATGGGGGTGTTTTCAGATCAGCTCAGAGTAATTAGGTGAAAAGCGATTTAAAAGCAGGCAAATAGACTACTAGTCTTTTAGTTGATTTTCAGTCTAAACTTTCACACTTTCTGTTGACTAAGACTTTCTTTGGTTTCTTACACCCCTAAGGCCCCCTCTATTGCCGTTAGATGGGATATTGAAAATCTCTCCTCTTTGCCAAATATTGTCATTTTCTCTTCTCCATTTATAACACCTACCCATTCTGACAAATTAATTCCTCACACGAACAAGGGCAGACCCCAGTATAAGACGGAGACGGAGCTGTATTAAAGATGAAACACTAGGCGTCCTCTGGTCTCCACTGTGACCATCCAACAGACGTGGAAATGCTGCGAACAAAAAGCAGGATCTGCCTCCATCCCACTCCCTCACAGGGGCATCTTGTCTGTGTTATCAGTCCAGCTAGTGCAATTAATATTAATGCGCTTTCTAAAGCACGCTCCACCGCCCCTGCCTTTTCTTCTACGGCTTTGCGCGTGTGTCTGACTGCGTGTGTGCATGTGACTCGGGAGGAAGAGAGCAATAAAGCCAGCTGGGATAAGAATCTATGCAGGATATGACAGTCCTCGTGTCAGCTGTCTCAGAGCTGCAGGGATACAGGGATAAAGATGAGGACTGAAGCCCAATCACAGGCAGACACAAATACAGAGAGACATGTAGAACGGCGTGAGCGTAGGTGGAGACTATCAGTATCCACAGCGGCTTNCTGTGAGCAGCCTGTTTATTTAGTCATGTTGTAATAATGCTTGACCTTTTCTCTCAAGTCCACGGCCTGACCTTTTACACCTTACTGCTATGCAAATCAATGTCTTTGAGAATGTGTGTGTGTGTGCGCGTGCTTTCTGTCCACACACACGCACACACATACGTGCACATATGCACGCATGCAGAGAGAGAAATGAGCGTGTCCTTTGCAGGGAGCTTCATGGTCTGCCAACTCCAGGAGTGGATTGTTCCAAATTAGTATGCATTAGGTGGTTAGTGCAAAGCATTTAATTATGCAAGATGGCACTAAACTGTCTGTGTTATGATTAGCCTAACACGTTACAACCTTAATCTCTTCTTCTTTTTTTTAACTGCGGATGAGGAGAAGATACAGGGTGTGTGTGTGTGTGTGTGTGTTTAAGGTGGAGAGCGGGGTGTGTGTATGACAGACAGGGAGTGGAGGACAAGGACACAGGTTTCGGGGGGAGTTGCTTTGAAAAATACAACAATATTCCCATTAGATGTTAGAGGCATCCTCGGCATCTCTTCAGGCATTCTTCTCCTCCTTAGAAAGAATTTGATATTTTCTTGTCCTCCCCCTCCCTTTGCTCCCCCTGCACGCCCCCAGATATTTTGTCAGACGATATCGAATCAAGTCCCCTCCTTTTATGTGCGTGTGAGGACAACCCTGCTCTCTGTCTTCACTGAGCCACTCTTCATGGCAGGGGAGACTTTTTTTTTTTATCTCGGGCAGCAGGCAGCAGCAGTAGCCAAAGTAGCCGTGGTGGAGAGGCAGAGCCAGCCATGGAGCCAGCTAGCCAGCCAGGCAGTCAGTCACTGCAGTGGAGCCCCAGCTACTCCCCGGAGGAGCCCATTATACAGGAGAGATATCAAACCATGAATCATTTACACCAGTCCTCCCCTCTAGTCCCCTCCCATCGCTGCGCCCACCCCCCTCTCACGCAGCTCTGCTTCCTGGCCGGCCGCCTGCTTGTCGCTGTCTGCATCTTTAATGAATGATTATTGCATTTCATAAACATTGGCCACAGTAATTAAAGTATTATTGATCCTTTCCATGTAACTGAACAAAAAGCTTATTTTTTCCCCTCTCCTTGCTCTCCTCTGCACACATTTGCTTCAATGCAGGATAGAAAGATCCCTCTGAGGAGGAGCAGGTGATTTATTGAGCTCGACGTTGTGGTTTTGTTTTTGTTTTTTCCCCTCTTTAACCAGTTGAAGAATTGCTGGGTGGACTAATAAAGTAGGGTGTGGTTTGTGATTGCTGGGTGGACTAATAAAGTAGGGTAGGGTTTGTGAGGGGTTTTTTTTTCTAATGATGCCGTGTGTCCTGAGAGGATCTCAGGTCTGGACTGTTCCCTTATGTTGCTGTTTTGTGTTTTGCATTAAAGGTGTAGGGGCACGGGGGTTAATGTGCTGGAAAAGAGTGATTTAGGTCAGTGTTGGTGTCTACATCTGTCACATTGACAAGCGACCGCTGCAGCAGGAGGCAGTGTGGTGTTGAATAAAGGAGGAGAGTGAAAGACAAGTGAGGCTGGAGCTGCCTCTTTCAAATGGAACAGAGAGGAAAAGCCTTTATTTGATAGGGAGCAGAGCTGCCAGCCAATGCCACTGTGCTACAAACAGCCTTTTCATAGAAACCTAATCACTTTCACCTATTTATCGAGGATCAGAACAGTTTGAGCCTGGTGCTCCTGCCTCCTTCCATCTGTTGTTTTGTCCTGTTCATTTTTACCCCTTAATTCTCCTCACTTTCACCTCTGTTTTTCTTTTTTCCTCCATGTTTTCTCGTCCCCTCCGCGGGCTTTCAATCAGGAGTGCACTCCAGTTTCTGTGTAAATATCACCAACTCTGATGAGAAAAAAGTGCTGGCATTTTCACAAGAGGATACGAGGAGCCATTTTGTGTATCATTTATTAATGTGTCTATCTCTTTTATCTCCGTTCCCCTGCAGTTGTATAAATTGGTTGTAATACGCCTGTCACGCAGGCAAAATACACCAGTCATTTGTCGAATTTTCTTTTTTTTTTTTAGACACTCCAGTAAAATGCCCCTATTCTGGAAAGTGTCTAAAGAATAATATCTTTTGACATATTTTATTCAGAGCTTTTGTTGCTTATCACAAAAAGTGGTTATTAATATCACAATGCTGAACACTGGTGCTAAAGACGACTCAGAAATGGAGTGAATACAATAATCCCAGGCACTGAGACTATAAGACAGTCTGTCTGATTCAGCCTGTGCTGATCGCTCCACTCTACTCCCCGTCCTATAAGCTTGTTCCTTTTGTTAGCCAGCCACATGGCTCTCTACAGGGCTTAGTCTAATCAGTGTTAAATATTCAGCGGTAGCCCATAGCCTAATCAACCAGAGCATAATCATTGTCAACCAATTGCATTCCTCTTGACCTCCCAGATGGAGGTAAACTACACAGCCCCTCCGTAGCGCTGCTCCTCAATTACCGCAGCAGTAATGGTGATAAAGAAGAGCACGGGCTCAAATGAAAATGGCTGATTGATGTGGACACACATGGCTCCTGATGTGATTTAAGGGAGGAATGTTAATGATGTTAGGGTGGGCGCTGCGGCCGGAGCGGGGCTCTGAACACTGACCAGGTATTTACTCATTTATCTTCTCCTTCAGCTAATACAGTTGTGCATCACAACAGACGCCTCGAGGGTCTCTGGACCCTCTTGTCCCCGCTCTGCTGCGGTGTTAAAGGGTGTTTGTGTGCATGTAGACAAGAATAAAGAAGGACTGCTCCTTTGAAAATAGACAGCTTTTTGTCTTGACACCAGCATCAGAGTCAGTCAGTCAACACACTCGTGAGGTTTTTTTGTGTTTTGTGTGGACTTCTTTTAGACATAAGCCATTCCCTAACCCTGTATCCAAACCTTAACCACTGCATAATATTTGCCCAATCCTAACCCTTACCTTAACACTAACTTTAATTGTAACCCTAACTCCAAATACACCTTGTTAGTAAACTGCAAACCAGAATATTCAGTTGAACAGTGAAGGAAGAAGAAAAAAAAAATCACAATTCAGATGCTGATGTTATTGGCGAACGTGTTTTTAAGTATATAAAATTACCATCTGAATAACTTCTCTTCTGTTGAGCTCTGTTTTTGACTCATTCAAATGTCAATTAGCCATTGATTAGTTGACTAATTGTTTGCTGCCTTAATTGATTCGTCAGCGAACGGTGAGAGTCTCGTCGGTCGTGAAAGATGCTGAGAGGCTGTTCGGAGCAGGTCTGTTGTCAAACGGCCCTTCATTTATTTCACTTTGTCCTGATGGAGGGCATAAAGCACAGGTTGTAATTAATTGACCCTGGCAGCTCTGGCCGTGTGCGGATGAGTCTGGGAGCAGGTGCTGACTGGGCCTCTCACCGTCTCCTGCTCCACTCCTCGCGTCAGTGTGCATATTATTGTGCAGAGTGCCCAGCACTCCCCGCTGACCGATTGGCTCAGACTGTCGCTCAGCTTGGTTAAGTGAGATGATGCTGGATGCCTGAGCATGAGCGTGAGCAGCATTATACCAACCCACGCCTGATGGAGCGCTCTCCCCCGTCTCTGTTTCCCCGCTCCTTCCAGCTGCTGCTGTTTAGCAGAGTCTGGCCAGAGCAGAGCTGAGTGTCTCCCTTTATTCTACTCCCTCTGTCTCTCTGCTCTGCCTGGCACTTTATTAAAGGGAATACTAGCACCCCCCCACAGACCCCCCCTCCTGTATGTTTGATTTCAACAACAGCACAAGCTGTCATGGCAGATAAAAGGCAGCAGGGTCCAGAATTACGGTGCACACAGCATCTGTATTTACTGCGTCACTCTCTCTGCCTGTGATGAGCAGGAGAAGGAGAAGGAGGAGAAAATGGAGGACAGGCTGCTGCATTCACGTGTCTCGTCATTGACATGTCTCATCAGTGAGTTGGGCTGGACGGACACAGTCTACAGTGAAGCCATCAATCAGAGCTGTTCATTACTCCTGTCCACTCTTTTGTAATGTTCACCCACGAGGAGCGACAAAAAAGGCCTTTGTTTCTGCTGTTGACGTATATTTTCAACATCCCCGTTGCTTGATGTTGAACTGACGTAGTGGGTTTTACTTCAACGTCAATGTCAACATCAACGACAATGAAACGTTTAGCAAAAAGCAATTAGTCAATTGTGCCTGACCAAAAATCCAAACTTTATTTAGCTATTTATATACTAAAAATGGTATATTATTATAGTGTTTTTTTTATTTTGTTTTATTTTTCGTAGAATGGTGCAATCAAATACAATCATCATATGAATTATAGGCATTGTTAGTACAACTACTCCAGCTGTTTTGTTTACTCCTTTGAGACCTTTTTGTTTATTATGGGCTGGTCTGCACCAGGACTGTGTGTTGGCTAATGTGAAGTAGGAAGGTGTGAAGTGCTGTGCTGATAAGAAAGTTGCACAATTTGTACATAAGAACTGTGTTGTTATTCAAACTACCATTGGAAACTGAAGAGAAAAGAAATCACTCCCAACGAGCCAATCAAATGTTAATCTGACTTTCATCACCTGTTTTAACTGTGTCAGGAAAAAAAAACAATCTTTATTTCTTCATCTCCCACAAACCATCATCCTATTAGGTTACAAGAACACAGTCGGAGGTGGTTTGTTCTCGCGGTGAAAGCAAACAGATTTCTCACATCTTTGCTCACTTTTAAATAAATCAGATCATTGGATGAATTCTTTTCTCTTCCTATTCTTGCCTTAGAAACTGTTGCAACAAAGAGATCCATTCACTTGGCAGTTTCTTTCACTGAAGCTGTGGGTCATGCTAATTTTTCACCTGCATTATTTTCATTGAGTTTTAATTAACACCAGTAGGATTCTGTGTCACCGACTTACACGGCTAATACAAATGATTAGTTCTAGTCTGTTTAGTGATAAAACACAGAATGACACTGCTGTGTTTACTCCACCGGAGTTAATCAGAGTTGATTATGTTATCTTCGTGAAACGTTTTTTTAATCATATCCTTCACTTTTTTATTTGATCTATATTGAAAGCAGAACCAAATTTAGTTTAACATCATTTCACACCGCTGCCGCTGCAGCCGCTGCAGCCGCTGGTTTGTTTAAGCTGCTCCGTTTGTGTGTGCAGTGGCCGGCTGTCCGTCTTTTTCTGGCACCTGGATGCTCTCGCCCGTGGTGACAGAAAGACTAATGTATTCATGGCGCTTCCGCGGCGAGAGGCATTACTTTACCTATGTTTAATTGAGGGGAAACTCCCCTGACACCTGCTTAGCACTGTGCTCTGCTCACAGAGCGGCCAAACTCAACCCTAGGAGCTGAGGCCACTGAACCCTGACTGAGAAATAACACAAGCCCAGACCACCCAGGGACCGCCGGGGGAGGAATGATTTAATAATGTTGATGAAATATTACACCAGGCCTCCCCCCGCCCCTTTTCTTACCTGGGGAAGGAGACAGCCCTGACTCTGTGCCTGAAGGTGTATTTAGATGGGGCTGCTAAATATTTCATGCCCTAAAGACAGACACTGGGAAAAGAAGAAGAAGATGAAGAAGAAAGAAAGAGCAAGAGGGCCAGAAAATCAGTTCACAGGGTTTTGACATGGTTTGTGGAGGGAGGTTAGGGAATGTAGTCAAGGGCAGCCAGGGCAGGCTTGTAATTGGCTGACACCAGAATATTGCAGTGGTGTGTGGATGTCTGTGCGTGTGTGTGTGTTTGTGCTCCAGTCTGTGTGTGTGTGTGTGAACTCAGTCAAGCAATGTCTGAATACTGTAAGGCCAAATATATCGCTCCAGCCAGACTGCATTGCTTTCAGGGCGCTGATATGCTGCCATCACCTCGCACTACAGTGAATGTTGATCTCAAGTACAACAGACACAGTATATTATTTTCTTTGGGCTCCGATGCCAAATCCTCTGCTCCCTTCGCTGCGATACAGTCACGGGCCCATCTGAAGCTCGGCGTGACAGCTTGACTGAGCTCCTGCCTCGTTTTTTAATTGTCCCATGCCCTAGGGGCTGCTGGGAGCTAGCGGGAGGGGCTCAGCTCTTCCCCCCCAGGGGGATGAGAAGGGGTGGGTGACGGAACACTCGTAATGTCAGCTGCAGGTGTGGAGAAAAGAGATGGAGATGGGGCTGACAGGCGAACCACAGGGAGCCAAGTAGTGGGATGCCATTCACTCAGATGGGAGCAGCCATAGCTTTGTGCAAGAGGAAGTCACTTCAGGGAGGCGTCCATCTCCCTGCTCCTGCAACACTGCACTCACTGACAGATGATGCTAGTCCATTAACAGGCAGCACTAATGGCTAAAAGGTGCACAACATTGTACAACAACAGTAGATCTTTGAATATTTCTATGATTTAAAGTTTTGAAATATGTAAATAAAAATGAACTTGGTTTTAGACGGAAAGATGATGTGCTTACGTTTAATGATTTTATTGGATTAGAAATCAGAAATAATAGTTGTTTTATTTTTTTAGCTGTTAGTCTAAAATATAGTAGCTAAATATACATTTGGTTTTTCATTCGGGGTCGGCTCGATGTGAATCTGCATAGTAACTTGGCACAGTTTTGATGCCATATGTTCTTCCTGTCCTAATCTTGGGGTTGGGTGGATTCAAACTGGGAACCTACTGCAAGGCAGGCATGATACTACCAGAGGCCACCAATGACCTCATTTATATACAGCATATACAAGGTTGACAACTTCTAAGACAAATGTTAAATTTCTTTTAAAAAATGTGTCTGAATTTAGAAATAGAAACACGGTTGTGATCAGATGTATCCCTCAGGCTTTAACAGATTTGACAGGTTTCTTTATGACATGATTGTCTACTGTTGAGGTGAGTTACGTTTTATTTAATCGAGTTTTTCAACGCACAAAAATGAACTGAAAAAAAATCACGTTTTTAACCGTACATGAAGTGGATCCTGAATTTTTCCACCAAATTTTGATCTGGTTTGGTTGATTTTTAAATCAATCAAACTATTTTTAAATTGAAAGATTATGATAAAGACATTTGATTTCAGTGCTGAGACGCAGACTATGACCTTGTACCAAAGACTTTCTCGTGAATTGTACAAGAAAGGAACAGAAACACAGCTTTCAGAAGTATTTAGTCACAAATCTGATCTGAAGTGTCTGTGGAATGATTGCTTTTTTTTTTTGTTAAAAAAAAAGAATTAATTTGCCTTCCAGCTTTTTGACTTATCCACCCGTTTTTGTGAATAACTGAATCGCTGATAGACTGTTCATTCAGTTGTTGCGAAGCCAAGTTTTCTTCCTCCGTTTAGTTACATATTTTTCCGTCAGATTCGTCTACAGACAAGTGACTTAAGCTTAAAGTTTTCTTTTTTGGAATAAATTCTACTGCATTGGGTGGAAAAAAAATAGTTCCAAATACGTCATAAAATACATTCAACTTGAAAACAGGGTCAGGGGCGGACCCTTGCACTCCTCGTTAAAATCATAACACATTTCCACATAAATAACAATTATTTTTCCTCCTTGCGCAAAACTAGCGCTAAAGCATTTGCCTTCTGCTTCTAAACCGAATCAGTTCTAATGTGGAGCCTGAGGCTGCAGGTAATGGTAACAAGCTTTCTTCTCATATTTCATGAATAATTGATTGGGAAAATAATCAGCACATTAATCAGTAATAAAAATAATTGGAACTCGCAGCCTGAGACACAACTGTGCTATCACGACCATAATCATATCTACATTTACTGTATATTCTTAGGAAACGCTCATGTGGGTTACTGTGCTCATTTGTATTCAACGCTACACGGTACAATTAATATCTTCATCCACCCACTGCACACACTGTGCAGCCCTATCTGTTTTTCTTCCTGTGCCTCTTTACCGTAATCTGGCGTCGTCACGTTGCTGTGTTCTAACCTTTGTACCGATTCTGCAGTAACACTGCATTGTACTGTATGTAACCTGCAGCTACGTGAGCACAGAGGTGGCGGAGGTTGTTTTCTCACACAGTCAGATAAGTGGAAAATATCAACCAGAGTCAGACTGTGAGTCATACTTACAGTACATCAAGATGTAAACACTAGTCATATGCTCTTGAACGAAGAATAAAAATAACAGTCCCTTATTCAGCCCACAACGGGGAAATTTACAGTGTGAGTCATTGCAACCGACACAGGCTGCCACACAGGAGGCGCCATTGGGGATTTATGGTTCCTCTGGGAATCAAACCCATGACTCTTTGCTTGTAAGGCAGGCATGCTAACCACTACACTGTGGACCCAGAGGTTAAATTAATGAGGAATAGTGTCTGAAATATGGACTTTTTCCATTTTGAACCCAGCTGCGGAACCCCGTGATCTTTTTTTTTTCATTGAAACGTCTAAGCAGCAGCAGCAGCAGCGGCGGCTCTGCTTGAATTCAGTGGTATTCCATTAAAAGGAAGCAGCAGTCTGGATTTGTGTCTCGCTCTGCTTGTGTTTGCTGACACAGAGACATCACCCAGCCACTCGTGCTGGGGTCAGAGGCTCTGAAAATAGCCCTCAGGGTATTGGGGCTGCACTGATAGGATACCTGCTGTTGCCCTGAGACGTTATCCAACTGCAAACCATCCCAGGCTCCTTCACCAGCTGCTGTGCTGTGGTCCGCCTTGGATTGTTCTGGAAAACCTCACACAAAGATGAAGTGAGGCCATTACACCGCTGGCTCGGCGGTACTCCCTGCAGACACACAAACAACCACATGTACCGGCAGCCATGCACATCAGCCCAGCCTGTACTTTTGTGTATGTTTGTCTTACCCCCCCCCCCTCCCCGCTCCCCCCTCCCCACACACACACACAGACACAGACTGAACAAGATTTTACTGTCACCACCAGAGGCTTTACCGCTCAAGTGCAGTCAGACTGGCTTTTTGCAAAGGGTCAGAGTTGACTGCAAATTACAGGTGGTGGCCAACGAAGGGCCGTGATGGATTTCAGTGCACTTAGTGTTTACCCACACACCTGCAACCCCGAGGAAGGGAGGACGGCAGCGCTGCCGAGAGCACACTGCCTTTTTCTTCTTACACATTAAGGAACTCTCTCTCTCTCTCTCTCTTTTCTCTGCCTACTCTCTCTGTATGAGGAATAGATGAGGTGCCATTAAGTGAATTTGCTGTTATTTCCCCGGGCTCTTAGCTGAAGATGTCAAACCTCAGCCACTGAGGCAGCCAAGGATGACTGCCGCCTCGAATGCAGCACACTCTCCTCAGTATGTGCTGCACACACGGATCAGCTTCCATGCTCCCGTGTAATTTATCAAATTGCTTTGGCATGTGATGAATGGGCACAGATCTCAGAAAGAACAAAAAGCATTAGGTTTGCATTAAGGGTCACTGTCCATGCCCATGTTACGGCTCAGAATGAAATTACACCGAACGGTAAACCTGCTTTTCATGTTTTGTGAAAGAATAGTTGCAAAGATCTGATTGCGTTGTGCATTCACAGACTGATCACGTGGATAATTACATAAGTGAAACAAAGGATGTTCAGTTTTCACTGAGTTACTGTACGAGTGCTGCAGAGCACAGCTGTATCTCTGCTCCCTGTTTCAGACTGACGTTAACAGAGATATACCTGCAGTTTTTAACAACAGTTTACCCAGGAGAGATCCTCTGTTCACTGCTGTGTCTGCATTACAGGGTAAAATATATAGATGAGCGACACAGACATATAAGACTATATATAAATATACATACGTATATATGTATTTATATATATATGTATATATATACATGTATACGTATATACAGTATTTGTATATATGAATGCATATATATATATATATATGTATATATGTTGCCTTTCTAAAAGAATGAGTCAAAGAGTTCTAAGACCAATTGGGGAAAAAAATCTTTATTAATGCAAAAATACCAAATATATATTTAACTGCTCAAAAAAAAAAAAAAGGAAAACCATTCTCAGTAGAATGCAGGTCACAAGGTTCCAGGAAATCATTTAAACAGGTTTCTGTTCAGGTTTAAGTAGAGAATTTGATGTTTGTTCGTTTTTGAGCCTTTAAATAATCAAATCAGATGAAATGGAACGCTCCAGTGCTTATCAAAGATATCTTGAAAAAAATGTCTTCGAAATAAAAACACAAACAAAATATGATTAAAATATGACAATTAAGGAGAAATAATCTGCATATCTGGCTCTTGTGCTCACATTCAACTAAAAGTCAGCGCCCAGTACACTGCTTTGGTTCATTTACATTTGGACAGGATGTACATTGAACACATATTGAGTAAAACGATCCAATTTTGCTAAAACATTTTTGGTTTGTATTTTTTTAAAAACAAAGACGGGGGCTCTACTTTCTTCTCCCTTGTGGTTTGGTCGATACAATCCCTATTGTATTATATCCACACACACACAGACCCCTCCCCTATTTGCCCCCCCTCCCCTCACTTCCCTAACAGTTTCTTTACATGTGTGTGGCTGCCCCCTCTGACTGTGATTCTGATACTTCATAACAGCAGGAGGAAATTGAGCTGACCTTGAGGCTGCTGCGCTCTTTTATAATGCTGATGTATGGGGCTGTGGGTGCAGGCAGCCTGTAAGTGAGAGTCATGTTTTTATTTGCTGAGGAGCAGGGCCCAGTGTCAGGACGCATAACAAGCTCCATTTCTCGTCCGCCGAAGCTATAGCTACTCTGCCGCGGAGAGCTGTGTCAAGCATTCAGCTCGTGTGATTTACTCACATTAGCCTATGCACGCTGGAATCGGTCAACTCTTACTAGTCAAAGTATAATAACAGGGCGAAGCGACAGACGGGGTTAACCCCGTGGATATTGGCCCCAGTAAAATCTGATTTAACAAGCTGCTGTCCTGTCGCAAACAAGTTGCCGTCCGGATCCTTAGCTTAAGGTTACAGCAGAGACAAATTCACGTGGAATTGGTTTGGGTGTCTTTTTTTTTTTTTTTGCAGAGCAGTGCATCTGTCACGGCTGTCATTTAAAAATGACATAGTCTTTCTGACAAGATGATCTCAGCCGGTGGCTGTTATTGGTGTCATTATGTTTTCCAGCGTGGATGGCCCACTCTGCTCATCACAGCAATCAGCTGCCTACCAACACAATCAGGCTGCTCTCAAATTACAGTGGTGATTGAGACCAAGTCGGTGGCAGGGAAATACAAGAGTGCTTTTGATTTAGGAGAAAACGCTGTGAAGGGGATTGATGTAATAAATTACACTCTCTATGGTGGAACACAGTGTAAAGCGGAAGCCCTGCAGAAATAGCCCCCGTTTGGGATGTGTTCTATTAGCCATGAGGTGATAATGAGGTTTCATTCCTGTATTTTCTCATGTTTTATTAGTTTGTTTTATTTACAGCTCTTGTCTACTCATAACAACAAAATTCAATTTGAATCCCCTGAGCTCAGTCAGTGGAAGTGAAATTGTTGTAATTTCTCTGAATGATTTTCTCTGATTCTTTTTTCTCCCCTCTTGATTAGTGAGTCTTCTCTCAGGGTTCTCAGAAAATGGACCTGCTCTCAGGCTAGTGCACGCAGACTCACTGCAGGTTAAACTGCTTTCAGATGCAGATTATTCCGGCTTCATTGTTGGGTCGCTGTTACAAAAAGTCCTTTAGACTTTTTATATGCATTTGTACAAGACACACCAGGGAGGATGCCCTGGTGATTAGGTTTCTCGACTGCTACATGGTAGATGCCTCTGTACATGAACTCCCCAACTATTTGGTCAGTGAATCCCACACTATTTTATAGTGTTTTACATTTTTAAATTGTCGAGAACCTACCCTTGACCCTGTAGCTTCGTTGGTCATTGTCTGTATAAATGCAGTGAGTTTGCCTCCTGCTTTAGCCATCCCTACTCCAGTCTTACAAATGACAAACTGTGCTTTAATGAGAAAACACTTTTCACTTGAGCCTTCATCACTGGTTAACACAGACGTAGTCTTCACAGAGTTTGAATATCAGATACCCTTTATGAAGTAACTCCATTTTTAGTTTGGTTAAATGTTGTTTGGTAAAGACACCATTCAGTAGTAGCGTTCACACCTGGTCAGTTGAACCAACAAACAGTCCAACTGTGCTTTAACAGAACCAATCACAACGTGTGATGTAAAGTGACCGAAGCCAGTTAGAACTGGCATTTGGGTCGACTTCCCACGGCACAGATCCACTATCACTATCCTTACCCACTGTGTGAACGCTTCAATCTGCCAACAGGCAAGGAACCAAATCATCACCTGTCAACTGCTGACACCTTGTACCTAAAATATGTTTCTGCAGCTCCACACCAGCCCACAAGTGATTGGAACAGAATGTGGAGGTGCATTGATCTTGGCATGCCCCAGGTCCAAATTATTACAGTTCATGTTGTACACTGATGTTATCATTATCTGCCAATGGGCTATTGGTTCGGGAGAGAAGATAACTACTCAAACCGCTCTGGTCCAAATCTGCTCCACTAATACATCCCTGTCACTCTCACCAGGAGAGGAAGTCGAGCCGGCTGCTGCCGCCGCCGCTGCTGCTGCTGCTGGCGCGCGGTCGGTTTCGTCGT
>NC_024316.1:12233364-12246550 GCF_000523025.1 Cynoglossus semilaevis | reverse complement strand
CCCGCCCCCCCGCAGGCGGCGCCGGCGGCGCCGGCTGCCGCTGCTGCTGCTGCTGCTGCTGCTGACTGGCGTTCAGTGTGTTGATGAATGTGCAGGCCTGATGGCTCAATGTGCTTGCCTAATAGGAGCTGCTGTGCTGTCACAGTTTGTTTCTCCATCTCTCTGTCTCTCACTCACCTCGCTCATGTCTCTCTCAGAGCTAGTGGAAAGACGTTGCTCCACTTGGCTAGGCGGAGCAGCCTCCACACTCTTGTTTCTCAAAGGTTAATGGAGCTGCCTCACAATGCTCACTAATCACAGGTAATCACTTTTGTTTGACGCGAGTGGCAGCTAATGTCAGCGGCGATGACTGAGACGGCCATTTGAATGGATCGTCGTCACGTTGCTATCACTTTTAAAATATGTTGGCTTACTCTGAAAATGGTTCCATGTGTTGTGGTCTAGATTACACATTTGCTCTTACGTCGCTCTTTACCAGTGTCAGGGTTGAGGAATTCTCCACCCAGTTCACAGTAACTCTGTGTGATCATAACTCTTCGCTCCTTCACCAACATCTTAAGAAAAGTGCTATGACAGATCTGTAGAGAATGAGCCTTGGGATTCGTCTTAGTACTTATTGACTAGACTGTTGAGGTTCATTCTTAACTGGCAGCGTTTTAGCTTCGAAAAGCTACGTTACACAGCTTCTTGGGTTTTCTTTATGTTTCATCATTCGGTTTTGATGCTGAGGTGATTTTTTTTATCATCTATCCAAGATAAATGTTAACTTGTTTCACTGCATCTCTTTACCAATACTGAAGAGTCCAGTCAGCTGAAGAGTGAAACAAAGGCCAGTTTGTCTTTGTCATCATCCACATCAGCCGACGGCGCTCATGTAATAACCTCATCTCTGAGGGTGTGGACGTGATCAGGCTCGCTAATGAGCACACACCAACAAGAATATAGGAATGAGCTTTTCTAGGCTGATGAGCTGCTTTTAGTCACTCCTCTGAGAGCAGTGGGAGAGAGTGAATGGGTGTGTGCTGTTCATGGAAGGAATGGCGCTGCACGCCTTCTGTTATTTGGACCCGCAGTGTTGGGGTCGGGTTGTTAACGGAGATAGGTTAGTCACACACTGGTTTAAGATGGTTGAGAAAAAAAATGGCAGATTGTTGAATCCCCTGTATGTGTGTGAGAGCTTGATGGTCACACCGTCTGCCACTGCAGAAATCCCAGAAGGGCGGACAGAGTCAGAGTGAGCTATTCATACATGGATCTAATCCTCAGCTTAACTGCTATTTACTCCAACGCCTGCACTGCAGTCAAACAGATGTCCCAGGTCCAGACTCCCAGGTCAGCTGGACCTGGTGACCTGGTGTTCATCTTGTTAATGTGCCTATTGTATGAAAACACGTATGATGGTGTCTGTGAGGAAAATCAAACTGAAAACAACAACCCTCTGAATCATTTTCTTCCGGTGATTCTTTGATTAAAACGTGCTTTGACTTATTCACTGCACACCAGGTGTTTTTTTCCCCTTCAAATTCCAAACCAAACAAACCCTTTCCTCTGAAATGCAGAATGAAGTCAGTAGTGCTGCACTGGAGACAAGGGATGAATATTAACAAACGGTTTCATCTGTTGTGTCTGATCATTTCTGTAGATTTTGCCCCATGTGTTTATTTTGGTACAATTTTGCGACTGAATAAACAGCTAGAAAGGAAATCAAAGTTTAACATAACATTAAATACTTTTATTGTGGAAGATTATTTGCTCTAAAATCACCTGCCCTGTTTGAGATAAATGCCATTTTTGTAGTTTCTTCCACTTATTCATTGATGATTTGACTGCATTTTTCTCAGTACTTCAGTCATTGTTAGATATACTTGTTAGATCAGAAACTTTTGCTTTTTTTTTCATTTCTGAAAACCCATCTGTGGTTTTTCAGACGTGAGGAACAATAAAATAAACAGATTTATTTTGTTTGTGTGAACCAGTCCAAAAGAGAGATCCAGTAGTTTCTCATGTGATTACAGCACACACAGATACTTGAGCTTCTCTTTTTCACTTGGATTCAACATTTTTCCAATGAAGGTTTTATAACAGAAATAAAGAGCAGACACAACAAATGCCACTTTCCAACAAAAGTACCAGATGTTGTGGAATACATCGTTAGGCATTTGACGAGTAACGACCTGAACCTGAACACCACTGGGCTGTGTTTCGTTCTTATCGATAAATGTTATGTGATCCAAAAACATTCAGGCAATTTAAAAAATCTGAATGATAATGAAGTGTTACGGAGAAACAAGGCTGTTTGTGTGATGATATTAATCAAAATCAAGACACGTATCAAACAATTAAAGCGGTCGTTGTGCCTGGTAACACCTGCAGACACTGACACACACTGACACACACACTGACACACACACTGACACACACACTGACACACACTGACACTGACTGCACCGGGTATTAACACGCATGTATTAAAATGTGTTTGTGTGTGTTGCATGTTCTGGGCGTTAAATAGAATATAAGGCGGGAATTACTGGTTGCGTATGTTATGTGTGTGTTGGTGTGTGTGTGTGTGTGTGCGTGTGTGCGTGTGTGTGTGCGTGCGTGCGCGGATGCTGAATTTGAAATGTCAGTGTTATTGAACAGGTGCTGCGAGGCAGAGCTGTGATGTTTTTATTTCCAAGCTCTTGTCGAGTGAAGCAGAGAAGAGAGGGCTCATGGGATAATGGGGGGAGGTTTTGAGGGGTGGGGTTGCAGGAGGAAGCATTCTGTGTGTGTGTGTGTGTGTGTGTATCTGCAAGGGTTTATTGAGAAAAGGGAAGAGAATTTTGCCTCTGAATAAACGCTAACAACCTCCTCATTGAAAATGTTAACTGTGTTGTGAATGCGATTATTTCCCAGCTCACCTTCTGTTCTGTGTGTGTGTGTGTGTGTGTGTGTGTGTGTGTGTGTGGGTGGGTGTGTATGTCCACAATTACCGCATTTCCACATGATGGTAAAACATGGCAGCCGTCCTCACTCCTGGTGCATATTCACCCCCGTGTCAAGCTCTTAACCACCGTGTTTGTTCCATTCACACCTCATTCATGTTTTCTCCTCTTCTCCTCTGTGTGTGTGCGTCTGTTTTCCCCTTCACTTTTCTCTTGCAGACTCTCCTTGTGTCAATACTTGTTGAGGAGCAGTGTTGCAGAGAACTAGGAGGTGAATGCAGTCAAGGTTAGTCAACAACATTTCGCGACATTGGCGTCCTTTCCTACTCAGCATTTTGCTCTGCACCTAACATCTTGCTTTACCTTCTCCCTAAAATGTCACTTTTCCTGCTCCACCTAGTGGACAGGGTCTGAATGGTACACAAAAATATTTTGTGTATACAGATGACTGACTAATTTCTCCTTTATGTTGTAGAATAGATTTTTTTTTCCGGCTGTGTCTTTGTGGTGCTCTGCCTGTGACTAATGTATGTTTATGATATTTTCTCACACTTCTTTGATGATGTTTGGACGTATTGTTCCTCCCTGTTGGCTCTCAGCCTCACACCACTCTGTCATCCTCCTCACTCCACGTTGAACCTTGTTGCCTCTGCCATTTTCCTCCTCTTCCTCCCTGTCATCGCTGCTACTGCTCAATGCCCAGTGGGAGGGAGCAGCTCCCGCCTGTCACTTCTCAGTGTCTAACCTCCACACTAACCCAGTCCTGTCTGTGAATGCACCATTCCTTTTTTTATTTATTTGTCTATTTTTCCAAAATCTAAATACACCGTATTTGCAGGTTTTTAAATGCTTTGGGTTTTGTCCGTTGTTCTTTTTCTGGTGAGTTCGCTTGAATGATCATGCTGTCGAGTCAATTAAATATTTGTCTTGATTGACAGGCCTAATGAAAGTGTTGCCATTTGCTTAGAGGAAAAAAACACTGTTTGAATGACGGTGTCTAAATTTCCACGGCAGCGTGGAGTGGAATCAATTTGTGATTGGACCGTTTGCTGCACTTCAAAGCTGAGGTGCAGGTCACTTAATGAGTTTGATAATTGGCTGGCCTCGGTCTCCTGCGTGCATCCCTGTCCTCCTGCTGCTGCTGATGTGTGCAGGAACACGGGGAGGCAGCGCCACAGCTCCCTCGCCCTCCCTCCCTCCCTCCCTCCCTCCTTCGCTCCATCTTCTCCTTGTCCCTGTCCCGACCCATCCGTCTTCGCCCTCACCCATCTTCTTCCACGAGCTGATTTATGGAGCTAATGCTGCATCAACCCTCCTCTGTCTGTTCCCCCCTGTTCTTATTATAAAGACAGTTAGCATGCTGCGTGTTAGCTCTGCGCGCTCAATATTGAATATCACCAGTGTTACTCTATCTCACCCGCCCTCCCTCCCCCTTCCTCGGCTGCTGCTACCTCTTTAGAACGGCACTCACTTTTCTACCACACACTCACTTACACACACATCTCTTTTGTACGTTAGACGCCTCATGAATAATGCAGGATCTGTGCATCCAAACAAGCAATTTGCAGAATTTCCAGCTCACCCCTTATGAGTAGTAATTCTGCCTGTCCACAGCAGCATAATGAGAGCCAGAGTTCTGTGCCGGGTTGATTCATAAGTCCAAACATAAACGACAAAGAGCAGCAGGGGTTGCCACATAATGGTAAATGACACTTAACATATTACTCTCAGATTTCAGCACATTTGCTCCTCGGCGCCGACATCAAACAGAACAGCTTTTCCTCGTGTGTCACGGCTATTGTGCTAATGTGCAGCGGTCAAAGAAATGCACTGTTACATCTGCTGCAACTCTCTGTAACTCACATATTGAATTATAATGTTAAAACAAAAGGAATGGAAAAAAAAATAACAACAGAGACTTCAATGGGTTTGTTCTTAGTTAGAGTGTGTTTTTGTATTTTATTCTGGGTTGTTTATTGCTGTGTTTGTTCAGGATATAGTGCCTCTGGGAATCTGCGCTGGTGACCTAATATACATTCTGACTAATGAGCGAGCTCAGACGTTAGTTTCCATTTGTACCTTTAAAATGCTGTAAATAAACCCGCATACATTAGTTTTTTTCTTCTTTTTTTTTTTTTTGTCTGTTGCCAAGCGTTTTCATTTACTCCCAAAGTGGAGCGGCTGATTTTGAACGCTGCAGGGTTGGAGGCCGAAGCACGACTAAGTGGCTCCTCTTGACCTCAGCACTGATCTCCAAGCTGTCTGCTCTGACTACACACACACACACACACACAGACGCTGATTTCTAGCCCTCAAAAAATGGTCTCATCTCCAAACACTGCCTCAACACCCAGTCTGCGTGCTGTCTCTCTGAATGAGACGTTCTCCACCACACCCACTGCTGACACGCTGACCATAAATGTGTCTTTGAGACTCCTCTCAGCTATAACTCATGAAAAGAGGAGGTGGAAAAATCCAAGATATGGAGAAGATTTAGCGTGAAGGCTTTGAGAATCTTGTTCCTCTGACCTACAATGGCTCTGCTGATTCTAGTTATCACTATCCATCTGTAAACTGGATGGTTGAATCATTGGCTTACACACTGAGAGCAGCCATGTGAGACCACGGGAGAATAATTGATTTCTGAATAAGCGCTGGAACTGGAGAGGAGAAAATAGATGCAGCTTTGCGAGCCATTGTTTTATGTGCAACATCTTACTATGCATGTCATGACTTATAGTGTGTGGAGTTAATTTTTTTCCCCTCCAACTCCCCTTCTGCTGTTTTAGCACAGCAACAGCATGGAACTGCACCTCTGCTCCTTGTCCATTGGGTGGCAGTGTGTGGAGAGGAGACCGCAGCAATGTCCTTTGTGTGAAATGGAGCCGTCACTTTGGCTATCTGATCACATCAGCCTGGGGACACTAACCGCACAGGAATCACACACCCTAACTGCCACTCACTCAGGTTTCCATCATAAAGCCACAGTTTGTCGCTTTGCATATTGCTGATCACTTTTACACACTAACACACACCCCCCCACACCCCCGTCCCCTTAAGTGGATCTAGAAACCAGCTCCAGACCTAAAAGAGGTTTGTTTATCTCGCTGTGTCTCTGTTCACAAAAGGATTTGCCTGAAATGTAAACTTCCTCTTTTGCACCGCAGCCTGCACTCTGTCTCTCTGTGTCTCTGAGGTCCTCTTTGGAAATACAGTCTCATTCCTCAGAGCCTGTTCTCAGTGCAGCCACGGCAGCCTGAACTACTCTTTTATTCAGATGAATGAGGCCCTGTTTCTCTCTGAGAATCAGACAGACACGCACAGTCCATGTGGGAGCTGAGAGAAATGTGGAAAGATCAGGTTCATGAAAATAGAATCTGAGCTACTTAAAGGTCCGCGGAGTAGAAATCGGGGACGAAATCAAACCATTTCTAAATTCTAACACGTCTCTTTTAGCCAAAGTGAAATGGCAAATAATTCCACTGATGATTTACTCGCCTGAAAGTGTGAATTGTTTTGTTTTTTTTTTTTGGTATTTTCAGAGGAACCTGGTTCTCTATATTTAGGCCAACGTTTTGGATTATGTTGTTTGGACACCAGGCAGCATTGATGCTTGATATGAAAAATGTTCATTGTGGAGAAGTAACCTCACCACATGTATCACACCGCCTTTTCTTTTAAAGTTACTGGATTAAATAAGAATCTGTTTTTTTTTTCTTGTTCAGAATTATCATTCTGAATTTCAGGACTTTGTGTAATACATTTATTTTCACTGTGTAAACAACACCGCAGGGAAAAACCTCCAAAAATATGACGGTTATGCAGAGGGATTTAAATGACCTACTCTCTCTACCTCTCTCTCTCTCTCTCCCACACACTGCCATTTTAAGACGCACATAAATTGAACTAATGCAGTATAATCCAACAACCTCCAATAAATCCATCCTATCTGGTTTGTCGTGTTAGGTTTTGACTAAATGTTAAAGTTCTAAAGCCTCTACATTAACCTCTCCTGACGTTTACCTCTGTTGAATTTACTGACTGATGGATGTAATTCACTAGTCCAAACGCCACAGCTGCTCAGCAGCACCACCAGTGGCCGTACGTCCTGTGAAGTGACCATTAAATAAAACGTTCAGTAGATTTCTTTACGAGTCATAAGGTGGTGAACCTTATGACTCTCATAAAGAACTTTTCTATTAAACCTGGTTTAGTTTCAACTCGTTGGAGAGACGATATAAAAGCAGCTAATCACCCGAGTGTGAATTGTGTGATTTCAAATGCTGTGGTTTTTTACTTAAAAATAATCTTTGGTTAACGCCTTGTCATCAGGCTAGGAACTTTATCAACGGTGCCGTTCGGCTTCTGCTTGTGTGATGATGTCTTATCGACCTTTTCTGAAGCAGATGTGAAACGTTTCCTAAATATGTTTTGGCTACATTTTCAATCTTTACACTGGTGGCTTTCAAAGTAGGGGGCGAGACCCCTGGGGGGACATGGGGTAATCTCACATGGAGGTTAGTTGTAATTTTGTTAAGACTTAGAAATATTTGGTGTTTCATTAACAGTTCAGTGGAGTTTTTACAGTGAATCTGTCAACGTGGGTGAAGTTCACGATAGTTATATCGAACAAAGGTGGTGTTGCAGAAAAGGTTAAGTAGCCCCGCTTTTAATTAATGTTTTAGATTTTAGTTCATTTTAACTACTTTTCAGTGATCCTTAAATTCAGGCAGTACGATTTTTACCCTGAGTTAAAAACTATCACATTCCTTATCTTTACATGAATTATTAACGTTTATATCAAACATTAGAAATGCTGAAATCCTGAGTGGTGGAGATTCAACATTAGCCTTCGCAATGCACCAAAAACAAGCCTTAAAATCCTGTGAAAAACAGAAGTGGTATTTCCACCATGACAAAGTCAAAACATTAGCTTTAGTTTTGGAGCTTATAAGTGTGATCATTTAGTAATACCATTTTATCATATACTCTGTATGTGTCTCCATCTGGGATGACGTTTACTCTCATTTGTTTTCTTAATAAAATACGTAGTTTAAGCAAAAGGCTTTAGTGAGCGAGTTTCACCGCTGTCTCCTTCTTTTGCGTGGCTTGTGTTGCGTTGGCACACACAGTGGAGACATATGTAGCCTACGAGCGCCTCGGTTTTCCGAGTGTTGCGAGGCTGCCAAATGTGACTGTGAATATCTTTGTAAACAAGGTAGCTTTGTGAGGCTAGGGCTCGCGCTGATCGCCTGAAGTGAAATTCCTTGGCTTCTCTCACATTTTTAACTACAGTGTTAATGATCTCAAATATAGGCCCCGCTAAGGTAGCAGCCTAATTACTAGCTGTCACTTTGAATTGTCTCCAAAGGACGTCTTTGTTTTCAGCTCGTCTTTTGTCACTTTGATAAGGCCAGTGGAAGATTATCACCTCCCATTCTCTAAGAGCTTCTTTTTTGGATGAGATTCTTTGAGACTTTCCTCCTAACAGTCAGTGTTTCCCTTTTTATGAACCTAATAATCTTTGAAAACCTCAAATCTTTATTCCCACTGTAGCCTATAGTTAAAGCATATTTAGTCGTAGTCATTTCCTCGGGTTACTTTGTTGGGAGATTGGAGAGGATTGTTTTATTGCTTCCGCTGCTCTCAACCTCCTCCAGGCAAAGTCTGTGTTTTAATTAGTCATGTAAGACCTTATTTTCCCTTTGGATTCCTCCACTTGTAAAGTACTCTTTTAAGAATCCACTGAGGCTAAAAAGGGTAGGATAAGAAGTCAGCTTTATTTTATTTTTTTTTATTTCTCTTTCCTCTTCTTCTCTGCTGTCACAAGGTGCTGTGAGGGACGGAGGGACGGAGGGAGGGTGCCTATCAGTCCTTGCCATCAGCATGAGGAAGAGTTACTCATGCAATGGCAGTCAGTGTCTTTGTTCTTTATGAATATAGTACGTGTGGCGGAGAGAGTCGCGGCTTTATAGTCCCATCTGGAACAGCTTTGTTCAGCTCTCTAATAACAACTGGTGTGTAGATAATACCTGCCTGCGTTTGGTGAAGTTGTCCCCGGATTCATTCTCTTGTATTGTACTCTGGCAGCGGGAATATTGGCTTGTTACACTGCAGAGATTTGGTCATGTGTTAAAATCCCAAGTACACCCTCACTTTACAAGTCTGTTTTCCTCTCCCTCTCTGCCGTTTCCCCCTCCGTCCATTGGTCCACTGCCGTCCCTGGTGAACGTATTAAATGAAGTTACTAGATATGAGTGCTTAAGAGGCCAGAGCCTCTGAGGTTTGCCCAGTCTCTCACAGGCTTGGCTCGCTCATCCATGTCACTCTGTTCTGTTGTTTCAGCTACTGGCGGACTTATTTGTATTGCTGAGCACTTTCTCCTTCTCCCTCTCTTACTCTATCTCCTCCTCGCTCCTTCTGTGTTTGCCTTCCTCCTCCAGCCGGCTTGTTTTTCCCTCCAGTGCAGAGAGAAATGGGGCTAAAGCAAAACCTTGTGTGTGTGTGTGTGTGTGTTAGCCACAGCTTTTGTTAAGTATTCATTTTTAATGAGCCTAAGTGGCTACAGAATGCTATAAACCATAAATGGAATTGTCAGACCGGGGGCCGCGGGGATGGGAGGGGTCCACGCCGGCCCCTTTGATTCGGTGGCAGCCTTTTTTGTTTAACAACACTTGTAGTAATTATGTTTGATGTGGATGTAAAAGCAAACATGTTTCAGTAGGATGGATTCGGGGTTTCTTTTAGTGGGTCCTTTTTTTTTTTCCCCTACACATACCCCGCTTTTGTTTAGCTCTTATGAGGAATTGTTCTTCTTTCATAATCTCCAGGAAAAAGGCCGTCATGGAAAAGAGTCATTTTTCTCTTTCGAGCATCGTGCAGCTCTGGTAGATTTCATTTCCTCCACATACAGAAAGAAGGCGTTGAGTAACCGGTTTTTGTTTTTGGTGGAATGGACGGCTCTGCTGCAGTAGTGTGTGTGTGTGTGTGGGGGGGGGGGGGGGGGGGGGGGGGCGTGTAGGTAGGCTCAGGGAAAAAAAGATATTGTGATGTGCTGTTTAAACGCCAAACAGAATTGAATAGACACAGTCAGCTTCCCAGATACATGCTTAGGCCTGTAGAATGTGGAGTGCTTTGCTTGTAACTGCACCGGTTGTCTCCTTTCATTATCGGTTAATGGTGCCCAACTTGACAGAGCCATGTGATAAACAGAGGAGCTGTGAAATCCTGGAGGTGGAGTTCTCGTCTGCCTGATAATGGGATCTCATCTGCCAGAGAGGGGGAGCCTGGCCTGGCCTGCCCTGCCAGCCGGTCCAGCTTTGCAGTGCGCCGTCTTCAGATGGGATCCACTGTGCACTCAGCCTTCACTGCTCTCCTGGGTCAACTGGAAGCTACAGACAGATTTTGGCATTTGACTGATGTCTTTCCAGAGGCACAGAAGAAAATATTTGCTTCCATTATATTTATTTTAGGCGGACTCACAGAGAGGCATTTCCACCTCCTTGTCAGATTTGATAGAATCCGTTTGTGCGTGTGTGTAAAAATATCATAAATATTGATTTTTGGCCTTGTGTAATGTATACATACAGTGGTAAGGGAGTAGCTGTGGCGGCTGCGGTGTTGAGTTACTGTGTGAAGGGGGAATACAACTTCTCAGGACAGTCGCCTCAGGCTCCTTGTGGAAAAGGGTTTTTACCAGCAGTTTGTCGCACAACAGAACACCCACCCCCCACCCTTCAAAGCTGGAGAGACAACCAGCAGGATTTTTACAGCACAATAAACGACCTTCTTCTCGGCCACCTCAGCTCCTGCAGCTCATGTTTGACCTAAAAGCACATTTGTCATTGTTAATTGAATCATTTGGACAACAGCCCTGAAGCGCCATTGAGACAATGAAAAGGTGTCAAGCTTCCATGTCACTGAAATAGAAATCCCCCTATTAATTAATAACCTTACATCATGGGCTGTTTAACATGTAAATGTTTATGTCTGACTTTCAGTTTTTGACCTGATCAAAGTCTTGACAGTTTGTGGTTGTAGTTACATTTTAGCCTGGTCGACTGGTCGTGCTGCCTTGAAAAGAATGAAGAGGTGAAAAAGATGAATGAATAAATAAATAAAAGCCTTGTTGTGGATCAAGTCGGAGCGAGATCACTGATATGAGAAACTGTTTGGGCTTCAACTCTGGTTCCTCCATTGTTGCAGCAGGGCTGTGATTCTAGAGTGTCTTTTTTCTCACTGCTTCTTTGTGAAGCAAAATCTGTAGTTCACATGTAAATGTAGCTGGGTGATAACTACAACTGGACTCCCCACTATCACTGCTACAGTTTTACTAATGGCCGTATCAGCCTATACTAACACGGGAGGGTCATAGGTGAGGTACGATAGGTGACAGTCTGCGTCCGATCTGAGACAGGCAGTGTCTGAGGCCAGTCTGCGACCACTTTATTCTAAACACTGAGAATTGAATTATTTCTTTGACATAATGTATAAGTTTTAGTCTGACTTAAATGTCCCCTGACTCACACGTTTAAAAAAGGAGTGAGGCTGCTTTAGTTAATGTAACATGAACAAACTCTGTGTCTGGAGGCCATGTTGGTCAAGCTCTGTCAACAAACAACAAAAAAAAGCCTCCTGGTCCTTATCAAAAAAGAAGCAGGAAATAGTCACAGTTTAAAGGTGTGACTTGTTACAAGAGAGGTGACTTTTTACACATAAAATGCTGGCACATAAAACATTAGTGTGGCTCGATGATCACACCTTATAGTGAGTGCATAAATCCACAGGTTTTAAATGTTGGAATATTACTTGCACGACATAAAGTTAAATTTAATTAAATGCTAAAATAAGCTCTGTGAAAAAAAAAAAGAAAAGAAAAATGGAATAGACTGAAAGTTTGAAATCAGTCCCCTAAACCCTGCTAATGGACTGCTCGTGCTATCTTCACTGCATATTCCTGCCTTTTTAATGGGTGGGGTGACTAATTAATTCATTATCCAAACATGCAAATGAGCTCCATGAGCGTGAGCAGCATTCTCTTGCCTTGGGTTTTACCTCCAGCAGATGAACATAATATAATGTTTTCAGATGAAACTGTCAGTGTGAAGGTTATTGTAAACAAAATGTGACAGAATCAAACAGAAAATAAGGAGCTGTAAATATGCTGCTTGATAACAGCTGTCAAAGTGATATATATTTTTGACAAAAGGTGTTTATATATACAGTATATACATATATATTCCTTTTTTCCTCTCCTTTTTTTTCTCTGTCACTGATATTTCCTTGACTGTGTTTTAAAGCTCTTTAAACCTAGATTTAAAGAAATGTGAGGCTTGTCAGCCCGACGCCTCAGCTGTGTTTCAGTGATTGGTTAAACTGAGATCCTAAAAAAAAAGATGAAGTTGTCAAACGCAGTGCAATGGCAGCTGCTTACATCGTGAATGTCACCTTTGTCATTTTGTTGACAAGTGACGGTGACGTTTAACTGGCTAAAGTGTTAACGCTCCTATTGGTCGCTCCATCTGTCTGTCAGTACCATCATCCAATCAGCTTCTTCCGCTTTAAATTTCATTTGTCTTTTCCTCTAGAAACAATGAGAGTTTGCTAAATGTTCTCTGTAGAAGTGGACCTTCAGCTGGTGTTTAAGACTGTTGGACTGTCAGAGAAACAACACAGATATTTATGAAAAACAAAGCGAAACCTTCACTTCTATAGTGATTAGATGTGATTAGAATTCTTTCAAAACCAGTAAACACTTTGGATCTTCAAATGGGAATAGTGCTCACAGATGGTTTTGTCTCCTTTTACTGTACATTATTTAAAAAGTCAAACAAGATTTATAGATTTTTAACCAGAAATGCTTTTTATAAGCAAAACACTGAGATAATTGGAGCAACAACAAAACAAAACTCCAAATGCCAGCATTTTCAGATGTTTTGCTTCGTCCACAAACCAAACATATTCATTTTACTGTCGTTGAGGAGCAAAAACCAAACAGAACATGACCACATATCGTATTTTAAGTTAGAGAATTTAAATTAAACACAACAAAACCCCTCCTTTTTAAATACTAAAGAGAAATCCCTTGAGGTGATTAACGGATCATCAAGGAATTGTTCAATTACTTGTTAGTTGTTTTTGTTTCGTATGACCTGCTTATTACTGGAGCTCAACGTTTTCATTGTCTCACAGTTTAGTGTTAGATTCCTGTAAGCGCTGGCATTGATCGTTTGATGAGGGTCGAGCCACTTTGTGCATCA